>NC_050482.2:55936389-56267264 GCF_012460135.2 Molothrus ater | reverse complement strand
ACGCAGGGAGAAGTATTAGAGGCAAGAGACATTGCTACCTATGTACACAGCATTTCTATCTCCAGCAGATCTGAAATCAGACTTCATGAAAAATTTAAAAGCTGGGCCTGAATTCTCTGTTATTTGCACAAGGCTAGATTGCACTTTTGTCCCCTCCTTCCAGAAACTGAAAAATCTGGTGAAGAAAAGGAGAAAGAGCACCACAGCCCTGAATTCAATGCTTCATTCACTCCCACCGTTGCAAAAATACTCACTAGAGCCCTTGGTGAAAAAAGATGCACTTGCAGAAGAGGGATCCTACAGTAGTCAATGTTTACTGAACTAGACATAAAAAACGCCCCCCAAACCAACAAAAAGTGTGCAAAACTACCTTTCCCCAAGAAATAAAGCACATTTTGCAGATGGGAGACATAAAGAAACAATCACAAGAATGCTCTTGGGTAACGAATACTACAATCATTCTAAAGTAATTGATGACTTAATTGATCCCTAGAACCACTCTTTTCATATGTACAAGGATAGAACACTTAAAGTGATGGCTGTGATCTGTCCTGGAGAATTCAGTTTTTTAATGGGTTACAATCACCTATCCACTCCCACTCAGCACCCACTGACTGGGCATCTTGTTTGCCCGCACAACTTGAAAAGGATGCTTCAAATCTTTTCTGTAGTTATTTTCTGACACACAGTGGAATGTCTTAAATTTCACAGTAGGCAAACACGGCATAAATGCCGCTGCAAGAGACTTCTTTGCTCTGTACAGCCTAGGAAACACACACGTAACTCTCAGTTTAACTCTGCTGCATGTGATTGCTGCCCACTTGCTGAGCTGAAGGTAACAGCCCCATGGATATTGTGTGGATGTTGCATCAAGTTCAACTCTCTTGATGTCGTTTGTCCTTTCTTAACCAACTGGGCACCACTCTCTCTCTCTCCTCTTAAGACCCCAAAACCATTTTCACAGCTTTTAGCATTTCCAAAATAAACATCCAAATCCCTGAATGTGACAGTTGTAGCTTCTGTGCTTTCACAGGTGGCCTCCTGACAACAGTGCCTAAACTCAAAAAAGTTCCTGCTCAATTATTTGTTCATGTTACCCACTCTTTTGATTCAGGCTTTAAGACGATTGTGTGTGAATTGGATCACACTTCTTTTCATCTGTGCCATTGTCCAGGGAATGCCAGCGGCCTCCAGCTAGGCATGAAGCTCTTCTGTGAGGCACAGACATCCACAGCTCCATTAGAATAAGTTTGCAGTTCCTACAGACATCTAGTTGTTATGAGTAGAAAAGTTGTCCATTTTTTTTAAAGGTTGCAAAGTTAACAGGTTTAACCAATTGCTGCTAAGTGGGAGTTTTAACTATTTGTTGTTAATAATTTCATGTTGTAATCACCTATAGTTAATAGTTTTTCTTTAATTACCTGTTGTTGATAGTTAGAAATCCCTCTTTGTTGAGTATCACCCTGCTGCTTCCTGGAAAATGGCACCCGGGACTGTGAGGAGGAGGTGACATCGGGCTGGTATGCAAATGTAGAAACACCTCACCAAATCTAGCAGGAAAAACCCCTAAAACAAGGAGCCACCATGGAATTAAGAGATCTAAGTGATGTCTAGAGGTGAAGAATGGAATCTAGTGTCTGCTAAGACCCTTTTTACCTTTCACCCTAACCAAAGATGTCAGCTAGAAAGATAACCTTGAACACCAAACTGAAACGCTTCAAAGTGTTTGGTGCTCTTGTGAGAATAGAAGCCCCAGCTGTGCCTGTATTCTTGTGGACACGCCTGCACTTGCTCTTTCTCCTTCTCTGAGTCACTTCGGGGAGCGGTGACAGTGTGTGCATGGCCCACCCGTGCTTCCCACCCGAGCTGATTTTTAATAAAGGCACTAAAAAGAAGAAAGATCTCCTGCCCTATTTAGTAGGCACTCCAAGTGGCAAATGCTGGATTAACATTACTCCATAACCTAGTGGAGGGAAGCTAATTACAGATACAAACAAGCAGCAGTCCTGATCAATTGAAGGATAAATTTGAGATAAGTAAATTATATAGTCTATTGTCATATGCCCCATTGTCTTTTTCCTCAGCATCATTAACTGCTGCAGGCTGAACTGAACTATCCTTCCAGGATAATTACTGCTTATACCTGCTTCCTTTTACATTTACTTATAGACCCTACCAAGATTAGAAAAATCTGGTTTGGGTTAACTCAAAACTGCTTGTTGTTTTTCTAGTTGTATTGTTATTATTGTCTCAATAATGAAAAAAGATTTTTTCTTTTGGGGTAAACAAACCATGAAACTTGACATGGAAAGTGAGACAGTATCTCCGTCTCAAGTTGGTAAGATTTTCCAGGTCTATAGCACATGAAGTACTTCCTTCCTGAGCTCTGGTAATAAGAGCCTAGAAAATGGCTAGATTAAAGATTTTTGTTGTTACCTGTCAGTAACACAGTTAGGGGCCTCTCTAGAGTCAGATGAGTGATTTTAACCTCAACACTGCAGCACCCAGTAGGCTATGAAGTCATTCTCATGCTCTATATGGACAATACTTGAGGTCCATGAAAAATGGAAGAAATGGGAGAGTCTCAAGCACAACTTTCAATACAGTGTAATGAGAACTATAGCAGGAGAAGAAAAAGACTGGCTTATTCAGGTGAATTGGCATAATCAGACACATTAAACTTTTGGGGAACAGAAAAATGCTGAAATCCTTCCTGTAGGTCATATCAAAACAATTACATTTTCCTGAAAGTATCTCCACTGGCGAAAACTGTTTTATAAACACAGCCTCAGTTTCTGAATAGTTTCAGAGAATGAATGCTTCCTTTGGCACAAAATGTTTGGGCAAATGAGCATTTTTGCCACCTGGGAAATGAGTTCAGCATTTCCACTCTAATAAACATGAGCAACACAAATCCCAGTATTTAGAACAAATATGTTCTCTGATTTCTCTGGACAGAAATACCTGGAACATATTTAAGATCTTACAGCAAATAGTAATTATTTTTTTAATATTATATGGCAACACTAGCTTACTACTCAACCCAGCTGTTCTATATCACACAGTACAAAGCTTGACTGGTTGGTTGGGTTTTTTTTGACTACCTGGGTTTAAGAAAACAGTTGGACACCTGTGCACCAGCTAAGCAGCAGCCACCCATTAGAACATGGAAGCTACAGTAAGTTGTGTTAGTACTAAGCAACTCAACAGATGGACACATCAGCCACATTCATCTCTTATAAAGCGAGACCAGCATTGCCCTGAGCTGGGAATTACCAATGAAAAGCAACAACAGTCAAAAAACCTGACTTCAGAACAGCCACATTCATCTCTTATAAAGCGAGACCAACATTGCCCTGAGCTGGGAATTACCAATGAAAAGCAACAACAGTCAAAAAACCTGACTTCAGGAACATCATATTTATGTAGAGAAGGCAAGAATTTAGTAAGTTTGGAGCTGGCTTGGTAGTGTACAGCCAACACAAACAAAGAACTCAAAATAAATCAAAACAAATAACCACCTTAACTCCACCTTCCCTGTAAAATTCACCAGACGTGCATATTCTTTTTGCCAGCACTCGGGAACACATAAATGGATTTCTCTAACAGCTATATAACACCATGCAATTTTTTAAGGAAAAACCAAAAGAATTCTGGAGATCATGCAACCTCTCTGCTCAGGCAGGGTCATCCTCGAGCATATTACTCAGGATTGTGTCCACATGGCTTTTGAGGGTCTTCCATGGAAGGAGACTCCACATCCTCTCTGGGCTGCCAGCGCTCAGTTGCCTGCATAGTAAAGAAGTTTTTCCTGATGTTCCTCACGGAACACTTCCTGTGTTTCAGTTTCTGCCCATTGACTCTCATCCTGCTGTTTGGCACACTGAGAAGAACCTGGCTCCCAGCTCTTGTCAGGACACCCTCCATGCAGATACTGACAGACATTGCTAAGATCCTCTTTTGGTCATCTCTTCTCCAGGCTAAACAGACCCAGCTCTTTCAGCCTCTCTTCATACAAGAGATTTCTAGTACCCTGATCATCTCCATAGCCCTCTGCTGGACCCAATCCAACAGACTCTTGCATGTAAATGAATCTGTAAATTACAGGAACAATGCAGAGCTTTCTACAGGCATTCCACTGAAAGCTTTCTTACCTTTTCCTCTGAGATACCTAATATTGGTTGTACAGAACCTTAAATCAGAGGGGAAACTACATGTTAAAGCAAATGGACTGACCATCTACTGACAAATTCTGCAACTTGAAAGCCCTGAGGTCCCACTCAAACAGTATGTGTGAAATTATGAAGTGGACACTTGCTGCAATCTACTCAAAGCAAAACTCAGTCCTTGCCTGGGGTATTCATGTAATTTCAGAGCACAAGAATGAGTACTCACATTCTTTCAATGTGTAGTCATTAACAGCCTGAGCCTGTGGTCCACTCAGGTTTTATAGACTAGAGGAGATCTTCAAGTTATTTTTAAAATGACTAAAACCAAGTCTCTTAGACTTCCCTAACATGTTCACACAGGAAGTTTAGGAGTTTTTTGTAAGTACTGAACAGCATTTGGTGACATATAGCCACTCTCAGGCCTACTTAAGAAAGCACTGCAGTTGTACAGGCAGCAAGATACCATGATTTGTACCTGTTGTGCACATAGAAATTTTGATGCACTGGGACCAGAGTGCTTAGCATCTTATTTAACAAGCCCTATATGATTGGTCACACACTACAAATCCTACCCCCCTATATCCTTAGTCGGGTCCAGACCCCTTTCATTGCTGTCATACTCATAATTTTTCTGGAATTTCTGATTAATTTCAGAAGCAATTTCTTAATTCTGCCTTCAAAATAACAACACAAATAATTAAATAGTTTCTCTACTTTTTCAAACATTATTGCTCCAAACTATGGCACAATTTATGTAACAAAATATATTTTCATATACAGAAACATAGAACAGATAGGGTTGGCAGGAACACCTGGAGATCATCTAGCCCAATAGCCCTAGAGCAGGTTGCACAGGATTATGTCCAGGTAGGTTTTGAATCTCTCCAGAGAAGGAGACTTCACAGCCTCTCTGGGAAGCCAGTTCCAGTGCTCTGTCACTCTCACAGTAAAGAAGTTTTTCCTTATACCAAGGAGACTTCATGTGTTTCAGTTTGTGCCCCTTGTCCTTGAAGATATTTGTGTGCATTTATAAGATCCTCTCTCAGTCATGTCTTCCCCCATTTGGTTCCTCACAGGAGAGATGCTCCTGCCCCCTCATTATCTATGCAGCCCTTTGCTGGCCCCACTCCAGGAGCTCCATGTCTCTCCTGTCCTGAGGAGCCCAGAGCTGGACACGGCTCTCCAGATTTGCCTCCCAGGGCCAGGCAGAGGGGTAGGATCACTCCCTGAGCTGCTGACAATGCTCTTCCTGATGGTCCCCAGGATTCCACTGGGGATTCCACCTCCTTGCCCTCAGGACACTGCTGGCTTGGGAATATTTCAGTGTCCACCACGACCCCCAGGTCCTTCTCCTCAGAGATGCTCTCCAGGAGATCACCCCAGCCTGTCCTGGTACCTGGGGTTGTCCTGCCCAGGTGAAGGACCCTGACCTTGCCTTTGCTGAACTTTGTTGGGTTCCTCTCTGCCCAGTTCCCCAGCCTGCCTGAGTTTCACAGAATGACAGCACCTTCTGGTGTGCCAAGGCACTCCTTCCTGTTTTGTATCATCAGCAAATGTGCTGATACATCTCCCCTTCACCCAGGGCCTGATGAGTAAGAGGAACAATACTGGGGCCAGTCCTGACCCCTGGGGTACAGGCCTCCAGCCAGGCCTGCTGCTCTGCTGTTCAGGCAGCTCTCAAAGCACCTCACAGCCCACTTAACCAACCTGCCCTCCTGAGCTCACCCACAAGGATCTTGTGGGGGACAGTCAAAAGCCTTTGTGAAATCAAGGCAGAGAACACCCACTGTTCTCCCTCATCTCCAGCCCATCATTCCATCACAGCAGGCTATCCAACTAGTCAAGTGTGATTTCCCCTTGAAGAATCCATGATATAAACAAAGGGATCACCCTCAGCAGCTTTGCAGATGGCACCAAGCTGAGGGTGCAGTGACAATCCAGAGGGCAAGCTCGAGCAGTGACCCATGGGAATCTCATGAGGTTTAACCAGACCAAGTGCTGGTGCTGCCCCTGTCTTGGGCACATCCCTGTGTGTGATGAATCCAGGCAGGGGATGAGCAGAGGGAGCAGCCCTGGCAGAAGGACTTGGGGCTGCTGTGGGTGAGAGCTGACCCTGCCCCAACCCAGAGGCCCCCTGTGCTGGGCTGCACCCAGAGCCCCAGGGCAGCAGGGCAGGGGGGATTCTGCCCCTCTGTCCCTCTCTGCTGAGCCCCCCCTGCAGGGCTGCATCCAGCCCTGGGCCCAGCCCAGGAAGCACAGGGAGCTGCTGGAGCCAGGCCAGAGCAGGGACACCAAGGGGATCAGAGGGATGGAGCAGCTCTGCTGGGAGGAAAGGCTGAGGGAATTGGGATTGTTCAGCCTGGAGAAGAGAAGGGTGCAGGAAAAACTCATTGTGGCCTTCCAGTAGCTGACGTGAGCCTACAAGAAAGTGAGAAAGGGGCTTTTTACAAGTACATAGGACAAGGGAAAATGGCTTTAAGCTAAAGGAGGGTAGATTTAGATTTGAAATTAGGAAGAAACTTTTCCCTGTGAGGGTGGAGAGGTCACAGGTTGCCCAGAGAAGCTGTGGCTGCCTAATCCCTACAAGTGTCCAAGGCCAGGTTGGAGGGGCTTGGAGCATAGTGGAAGGTGTCCCTGCCCATGGCAGAGGGTGGAACTGAATGATCTTGAGGGTCCCTTCCAACCCAAACCATTCTGTGATTTTATGACTTTTTTCCTCCACATGCTCAGAGATAACATCCAGGATGAGCTGTTCCATCACCTTTCCAGGAATGGTGAGGCTGACTGAACTGTAGTTTCCTGAGTCTTCCTTCTTGCCTTTTTTGAAGACTTGAGTGAATTGTTTCTAATAATTTCTTTCCACATCTCATAAGGCCTCTTAATAATAAATTTTGCTTTAATCTCAAACATTGCAAATTCTCTAAACAATCATTCTTGTAAAAGTATGTCCAGTGACTTTTTAATGAGTAATTATTATTATTTTGATGTTAGCTACAGTCATCAAAAAAGTCATATTAAAACATGCTGCCATCAACTACTCCATGTTCCTCCCTGCTCCTCTTTTATGCAAAACTACGTCTTCTGCTCTGATCCAACTCCAGTAAGAAACAGGGAATATTTTGAGATGCTTGAAAAGGAACTGGACTGAAGTCTGCAGAAGGTAATGAAAGCAGTAAAAACAAGCCTCTACCTTAGTTTTGTAGTTGGATCCATACTTTCAAGTTTGCACACTGAAGTCAAAAGAATAATGTAAAGATGCAGAAATTCATGAAGAGTGTTAGACAGCAAAGGCAGGGCACTATGGAAATCTGAGACACTAAAATCTACTTAGCAAGAAATTCACTACCAACCTTTCATCTAGAACTCATTCCTACTGGAAAAGAGTTAGGTCTCATTTTATAATACAGTCAGCAACTATGTAGCAGATATTCTTTGTGATGTTTATTGACTATATAAATCATATCGTTTATCATAAATCAACACTGCCAAGTTCTGACTGCATTCTAAGCATAGCTCCTCTTTGAAATCAGGGATCTGATGACTTCTTTGTCTGATGTCTTTATGTAATCCATATTAATTCAGTGTTTCAACTGGACCTATGTAGTTTCTAGGACTCAAAAAGGCACCATTCCTTTAGGGAGGGCTTGAATGCCATACGCACCTGACACACCCATTAGAGGCTGGAATCCTGCACCCTCAGTTGAACACACATTCTCCCTTGGTTTAAGTAAGCACTAAACACAATGCAGCTCCCTAAACTTTGATAAATTCAACATATTTTATAGTTCTTCCATTAAGGTATACATCAATAGAGGCCACACTGACTCAGAAATTTGCTATTATGAGAAAGTTAAAACGAATTAACAAAAGACACAAAAGTAACACAAATGAGGTAAAGCAGTAAGGATGCAGTATCTCTGAGCTTGTTGAGCTCACTATCTAGACTATCTACAGCCATATCAAACTAACTAAGAGCATCCATATGGGATATAACTTACACATATTAGCTTCACAGTCTAAGCTGCTTATTCTTTACTTTCCTGAGTGTTCCATGTAGAGAAATCTTTGCTGTGATTGATTACCTCCTCCAGGGAGTAAGTATTGGAAAAAAAGAAGAAAAAGGCTCAGACAACAAGAAGACTTGCAGAAACAAGAGACTGAGATTGATGTTGCTGTCACACAGCTCCCAGTTTCCTAATTTATTATGACAGTCTGAGAATCTAACTTCATAGCTGACAGCCACCAAGATTTATTCTACACTTTTGATTATTTCCCCATACCTAACAAAAAAGCTTTGGTCTATGCTGATTTATACTCTCACTTGTTTTGGTACTTTTCAGATCACATTGGCTTAAGAAAGCAAACATACAGCAAATTAACATGTAAAGAAAGTTATATCCCATTTGAACTCCAAAGATTAATGTGGGGTGACCAAACATTAGAGTACTTTTAAAGGAGGAAACTTTACACAGAAATAGAAAAAGCAAGATAAGGAAGGCAGAGTGTTGAGATCCCAGCTTTGGAGAGGGCTGGATACCAATGACCTTTCCATTAATCACCAAGAGAATTCCAGACTTTTACTGGATGTTGGAAGATCATCAGAACTCAGATGTTATAATCCCATCTTGAAAGAGAGATTTAATTTAGTTTTCTGACTGCCTGCTACCATTCTGCACCATGGAGACTTTCAGAAGATGCAGGCAGCCAAGCAACAAAAATAAATCCATGTATACAGAAGTTGTATGTAAACATCAAATAGAGAATTGTCTCTAGAACATTAACATCCCAGTTATCCATATTTTCTCAGCACCTACTCATCAGTCAGCACAAACTGCAGAATAGCAATACATATTCTAAAATCTGATTCATACTACTGTACCACGAAGACTGGATACTTTAAATTGCTGTCATGAATCACAGCTGTTATTAATCTCATGTACAGACCAAACAAGACTGGTAAAATATCTGAAACCAGGAATATGGTAAAAATCAGTTTGCTGAAGAAATGTATCAGAAAACAAATTTCTTTGTCACTTAGGCTTGCATATGAAAACCAAAGAACTTCAAAAAATGTTTTCAAGTTTTTCATTCTGCAAGAACACATTTGTCACTACAAGGCAGTCTGCTGTGCAATTTGTAGCATGGATTTGTGTGAATGTGCTCACTGCAGCTTGTCTTGGGAAGGTTCAGTGGCTGAATACCAGAAGCTCCCTTCATCTTAAGGCTCTTACTACACCCCAAGGACCTGATCACTGCCTGTCATCTTTTACAGAAAGGCAGAGCTCACAAGAGTTTAAAACATGCAGATAAATGTGCTGATAAACCTTGCATTTCAGCTTGTCTATAAATATATATTTTATACATTCCCATTCCCATCTTGTGGCTTGGACCACTCACAGTTAGAACAGCTCCTTGCTACTCAACTACTGAGACCTGATTTGGGGTCTGGCCTGCTTCTCTTAAGAAATAAACCACCTCCAAGTCCCAAAATCCTGTTCAAGTAAAAGTCTGGAAATGAGTAAGAACTTTAAGATTTAGATTATTAACCTTCTTTAGAAAAAAAACATAATTTTACATTTGTTTTAATAAAAAATGAAGAGTTATAAAAAGAAGGCTACTGGGTATATTCAACCTTCCTCCATCTGCCAATGGGCTTGGAATTACTAACCAGGAGAATCTGGAAGACAGTTTATGACTGATAATATTATTAGAGGACCTGCTATAATGTGCTAGAGAGGGACAACACATAACTGTCAGCTCACCTAATAGTCTTCAGGAACTAGGAAATAAGGGCAAGGAAAACTGGAAGATGGCCAAGAAAATGAACCATTTTTCAGCTCCTCTTTAAAATATTTTTATGAAACTAAAAACAACTTTGCAAAAGCTGTTTAGTTTCATATTAAAAAGTTTAATAAAAAAAATCTATTTGAACTGTCGGGAAACATAAAGAAAAATAAACATCAGGAATACCAGCATTTGCTTGGACTTTAAGCAAGCAACGATTGTGCACAGCTGTCAGAGGAAGAAGAAAAATACAGCTAAATTAAAAGGAAAACACTGATCTCCTTAATCATACCAGTAATTACGCAATCCTGAGTTATGTGATACTTCTGGACAAGATACATCTGGCAGCTTTAGGAATGATTTCTCACACATTTGCAACTCCCCTCCCATTTCATGTTGATAGTCAGATGAGGCACAATCCCAAGTCGCAGTGTGTATGTTTGAACAACAGGATAGGAACAGGTAGAATTTAATTTCTAATGGGTTTGGGTTTATTTTGGGAAAAAAACCCCAAAAACATAGAACCCTGGAACATTTACTGAAAAATGATTGAATCATATGATGTGATATACATACATTTAAAAGTTGGACTCGATGATCTAAAGGTTAAACTCAATGATCTTGGAGGGCTTTTCCAATCTAAATGATTCTGAGATTCTATGCATATAGTAATGTTAGTTTTTTCATCTGAGTCAGATTGCAGATTACTACCACCCAGCCAAGAATTAAACCTCCATGCCAGGGTTAAACCTCTTCTCTTTTAAAGTAAGCCAAGAGATTTTAAAGGAGTACTTCAAGACAGGCACTTGGGTTTAGATCTTAACCTCAGACCTTAGAAGAAACGAAATTGTGTGACTTCAAACATGAAATTTTATACTCGTTTGAGATCCCAAGGTCTATTTTATAACAGGCATCTCAAGGCCTGTGCCTCATCAGCTCCTGGTTCATCTCAGAAGTTTCTCTTTTAGCTGCAGGCTTCCAAATGCCTGGCTGGAATTGCTGCTTTGCTGCACCTACCAGAGCTGGCAAATCAATACCACTCCTGAAGCAGGTTCAGATGCTCCAGGGAAAGTGCCACCACTCTTTTCCCACAGGGGTTTCCGTGTGACTTAGCCACTTTGTCAAGAGATGCCAAGACCATCTGACAACAGACAAATAAAAAGCTAATTTCCATTATTCAGGCTGGAAAATCAAGCCTTCTGCGCAAAGCACACCTTCAAGGTTGCAGGACTTTGCTATTCAATTCACGGCTGACATTGTGCCTGTGTCTGCCACACTCGTGTCTGCTCAGCTCCTGCAGAGAGCTCCATGGAACTTATCACACACACTAGGAATTGCACTTCTGTCCCGATTTCTGACCAGAATTTCCCTCTGCTTCCCAGGATTCTTCTCAATCAGACAAATAATTAGCTCCTGAAGAACCATAAGCTATATTGAATCATCAAAACCTACTTTTATAGTTATCTGCAGGAGGTCACACATACAAAAGAATCAATTGAGATATCATATTACAGGTGTCCAAACTTAGTAATTGCTATTTTTCTGTAGGAGAAACCAAAGCTACACAGACTATTTGAAATAAAATCAGGGATGCAGAAGGGTAAGGATTCTATTCCTGCCTATGGTGTAGACCTTGTGTGAAGACTGAGAAGTAACTTAATCTGTTTGCCTAGTTACTAATCTATAAAACAATGAAAATTTTATTTCATTTCCTTACAGGACTTTCTGAGGACAATTTTATTACTATTTACAAGGCATTAAGACATGTTCCTACAGCAATTAATACCACAGAAAAACTTTTAAATAAAATAAGTATGTCTCTGAATACAATAATTTTTTTTGTCCATGCTGCTTTGCATCTTTTTTGATACTTTCTAGGAAGAATTTGCAACCATCTTTAGTATGCTTACTATAAAGCAGAGAACTTAATAGAACCTATCCTAATCTTTAAAAAAAGGAAGAGTTAGGATGTGTGCAGCCTGGGAGCAAGAATTGCTTATGCAAAAAAGCAATGCTTATTCCCCATTTTAAAAAGTGACTATCACAAATCAGACCTCAGGAGAAAGAAAATATGAAAAAACCCCAAACAACACACAAAAAGGAGAGAAAGCAGGTGGTAGCTATTCTCATTTACATAAAAACAGATAAGCATTATAAAACCCCTCAGATTTGTATTTCATGTACAAGAAGGGAAATCCTATTTCAAACCTACTGTATGACACCAAATACTAGTCTTGCATCCACTGAGCAGAATATAGAGCAATTTTTGAGAAAAAACTACTCAAGGGAATACAGAAAATGTTTATTTTTAGCTAGACAAGGATATCATGGGAGGGAGGGAGGGAGGGAGGGAGGGAAGGAAGGAAAGGAAGGAAAGGAAGGAAAGGAAGGAAAGGAAGGAAAGGAAGGAAAGGAAGGAAAGGAAGGAAAGGAAGGAAAGGAAGGAAAGGAAGGAAAGGAAGGAAAGGAAGGAAAGGAAGGAAGGAAGGAAGGAAGGAAGGAAGGAAGGAAGGAAGGAAGGAAGGAAGGAAGGAAGGAAGGAAGGAAGGAAGGAAGGAAGGAAGGAAGGAAGGAAGGAAGGAAGGAAGGAAGGAAGGAAGGAAGGAAGGAAGGAAGGAAGGAAGGAAGGAAGGAAGGAAGGAAGGAAGGAAGGAAGGAAGGAAGGAAGGAAGGAAGGAAGGAAGGAAGGAAGGAAGGAAGGAAGGAAGGAAGGAAGGAAGGAAGGAAGGAAGGAAGGAAGGGGGAATGTGCCTTGATTCCCTTTTCAGTGTCTGTAAGTAAAACCAGATATTTTACTAACACATGCTAAAGACCATTTATTAGTTGCAGACACAACCTTCCCAGTCCATGGTCTCAAAATGAGAAAGACAGTTGTGACCTCTTTTAGTGTCCTATGGTTGTACATTGGGAGAAAGGGAGCTCTTTGCTATTATTCCCAATGTAGTCACCTGTTTGTATTTTTGTTGGCCTTTTTTTCTTAATTAAAAAACCCCAAAAAACCAAAACAAAAAAAACCACAAAAAAAATCAAGTGGCTGGATATAAATTAATGAAAATGTAATTAGAAATGTGACTATCTCTGTAGATTTAGCCTCTTCATTTCATGACCAGAGAGCAATAACACAGACAGCAGGTCCAAAAAAAGTCCCACAGATCTCCTCAATGGCTCATCATTGATCAGGTCACTCCTTTTGCTGTTCATTGTTCAAAAGAGTTTTTTCCCTACTATAATGGAAGTTGTTTGGACAAAGTTGAAACTAGCAAGCTGTTTGAAACAACACATACGCACAGTTATTTGAATTCCAAATATTTGAACTATTTGATTATGTCTGTGTTCTGTTTTAGTAAGAATTTATGAATATTAGAATAAATAGAGCTTTTCTTTATTTTTTAAATTAATGTCTGGCTGCTCTTTGTATGAGAAATACCTCTTGCACCATTAATCATTTGACCACCTCAGGCTGAGGCAAATAAATCTATTTTAGTCTGTTCTATTACAAATGAAATTTGGAAGTTTGAGTAAAAACCCCTGTCAATGGTCAGGATATATAATCCATCTGAACAAATATTACTCTGTTTGAAAATAAATGCAGTACAAAATACATCTACTGAAAGGCTAATCAAATCCTTGCCCTGAAATCCTAGTTCTTTCATAGCTTCAGTTAGTGCAGACTGGTGATACTGGACTTCAATATTTCTCGTTTGCTGCCTCATTTCTTGAATTTAATTGAAAATATCTCAGTTTTTATTAAAGTAGAGCTGCTGCTGACCTAGAGAAAAATATCCCTTTTACACACTGTTTTATAAACATCACCTTGAAATTAACTTAGGACTGTACCAAAATGTGGCCATTGCATTTATATTGGGAATAGTGAGAAAGAGTCTCTAAGCAAAAAATGACCAACAAGTAAGAAGCTATGGGAAACTGGACATAGAAGTGTAGGTGTGAGGAATTTCATAATAAGAACATATACCTATGTAACTCTCAGACAAACCCACCCTATTTGAACCAGAGCAATGTCCATGAATCAAAAATACAGATCCCCAAATCCTCAGACTGCTGAAGCAATGAAGATCCTGCACTGGGCTTTCACAGTCAGTGGACAGTGTCCCTCCAGTTATTAGTGATCAGTGTTTCTTCTGCCTTGTTTCATTGTCCAAGTATTCCTTCCTGGCTTACTTGTACTTCTAACATTCTGTAATTTATGTTCATATACCATATCCCAGAACTGTACTGCCTGAAAAGGGGAAAAAGGGGAGGGAAAGCTCTAAAGATATTACTGGGATGACAAAAGTTGGAAGAAACAGTATCTCATATATATTAAATATCTCAGTATATTTAATATATTTAACAGATTACTTTTCTTGAAGAAGAAGCCCAAGCACCGAGCACAGGCTTTGGGGGTCAGGGTTTCCCTCAGCAATATTAAACATGGGCATTCTGCTTTGAGCATGTCGAGATTAAGAGTGACAGTTGGAAGGGTCTGACCTAAACCACAGTGGGGCCAACACACAGGTTTGAATGTATTCATTGTGACCTGGATCAAGTCTTTACTGAAGAATCGCCAGGTGATAAAATGCAGAAAACAGATCAGGCCTTCTTGCCACAGCCATGAAATGAAAGTTTCTTGCATTCACCACTTACCAAGACAGTTGTGGCCATCGTGGGCTAACATGAATCCATCATAGCACGTACACCTGTAGTTGCCTGGAATGTTGATACACTCATGGACACAACCCCCATTGTAGAAGTCATTTTCACACTCATCGATATCTAAAACAGAAGAGGGGAGAAAAAAAGCTTTTGTAAAACGAGAATTCTAACAATACAGAAAAAATTCTCCAACTGAGCATGTTTTTTCAAATATGCCCATCCTTAATCTTTCTTTTAGGCTCATTTTGCCTATTTCAACACATGGTCAGGGACTGAAAATATCAGGGTCATATTTGTCTGAAAAGCAGCAAGCCAATGTATAGAACACTCTTTCACAAAATAATTGGAGTATCATCACAGTAAACAATGATATGTTGTCAAAAATAAAAAAAGGAACACTTGATTTTGCTACACTTTATATTTAAAATGTAGTTTTTATTTTCTGGCTTCAATATAATAAAGCAAGGAATTAATCCTTTGACTTGTAACAACTATGAGAAGCATAGTATTAATGTGGCATGAGACAAAAGTATGCCTTTTATAACAAATAAACTATAATCTTCTGTATTAATCACATGCAACCAGAACGACAAAAATGTCAGTATTTTCTTCTCAGAAGATATGATAGAGTAGTTTGGGGTTTTTTCACACTGGCCTGTATCTTAAAGAGGATCATAAAAGATAAGAGATGGATTCTGCTTCAATTACAAACAATCCTGTCATGATCTTCCCTCCCTCATACAAAAAAAAACCTCATTCTAGAAAAAGTAAACTTTCTTCTTTCTACAAACTGTATTTTGGCTTATACATGGAACATCAGTATTACAGTCACTCTTGTGAATAATTAAGTGGTACACATCAACCAACTAAAAATACATAAATAATTAAAGATAGCCTCATGGCTTGATAAGTATCAGGTCTAAATTTGTGTTGTGCTAGACCAAAAACCACAGCTAATCTCCCTAAGTTAGGCAGCACATGATAAACAGATAAAGTTATTATTTTAGAAAACCACCTGTTAGAATATCAGAGTTACCCCAGCATTACATTTCAAATGTGCCTTCCATTGCAGAGGTGATTGACATTTTTCTAAATTAGGTTAATGTTCACATAGATTTTCTCTCTCTTTTTTTTCACCTTTTAAAAGCACTCCACGAAAAGCTCTTGCTACTTGGTATCACACCCAGATGGAATCCAAAGAGGACAAGGTGGTCTGGGCAAAATCAGACCTGTCTGAAGAACCACCTCAGACTCAGCCACTCAGTGCCTTCACCACTTCTGATGCTTGGATTGAGAATTGCTGGGTTTGTCCCTCCTAACACAATCTGTGAGAGCAGGGACAGGCTTTTCCCAAGTTCTGTCACAAGTCTTCTCCCTCATGTTGGCCTCTCCCAAAAATCTACCTTAAACTCAGAATTTTCCAAGTCTCCATCCACCTGCCTTCAACAACTTTGAAGTCTCCCTTGTACAACCTTCTCAGCAGCTTGAAAAGGGAATGACAGGCTTGGTTTTATTTGCAAAACCAGCTGGCTATTTCGTAACTCATCATTTGGCACCATAGCAATACCAGAAATAGGAAGCTGGAGAAATGATCTTCAAACCAAAATACAAGCTGCTGCTTAAAGGTAAATTTCCTAGTCTTTAAAGCACTGCTCTTTTTCTGAAGGTTCTCATTCTTTACTAACAATTTCCATCCATGAGCTGTACAAGTGCCCACTCAGCACAGCCTGTGGTTGTGCTCTACCTTCCAAGTCCAGTATGAGAGCAAAAAGAGAAATCTATGATTTTTATTGAAAACAAGAATGAGCAAGTCAAGTGCTCATCCCAAACAACCTGCAATGCAGTCTCTGAGAAGCTGCTCTCGTTAGGCCACAGCTCCGTGTGCCTGGGTGCATATTCCCAAAATGTTACAGTCTGCTTTCCACTTCGGAGAAATTTGCACCTTCCACAACCATTCATGAATATTTCCAGAAACTTCTTGTTGTTCCTTACAGGCTACAGGGACAAAAAGAGAGCTCTACAATAATGCCATGTTTTAACAGGTCAAGTCAATACTCAAAAAGCATCTAACAGGATTTTGATGGCAGGTGTTTCAGGTGTTCCCCTCAGGACACTCAGAAAAAATGACATCTTCATTTCAAGGTTTGTTCTTAACTTTTATCCAGCGATGAGTCTTTTCAGAAGAGGGCATTCAGAAGAAGCTGTTACCACCTGTAAGATTTCTCAGCATCAGCCTGCCAGGGGTTGAGCAATTAATTCCATTTTTTTTTTCAAACAATGAACCAAACAGTACTATTTGTTTAAATAAGCAGTAGGGGAGCTTTCAAAAGGGAAAAAAATACCAAAGAAATGGGAAGCCTTTTGAATGACTGCCCCTTGTATAACAGTTATTTCTAAAAAGCTGTACTGTGATTAGCAGCACAAAGTGATGATGCAATACAAATACTCGAGTTTTGGAAAAGGTAATGCAACAGATACTGAAACCACAAAAATAGCAAAAGAAACAGATACTTTACATCTCATTCTCTTAGGAGTTCAAGTCACAATTAATATTGCAAAAAGATTAGAATATTATTTCTCCCTTTTGCAGCCCAATAGCTGGAATTTGTATCTCCAGCATGGCTAGCAAAAAAACCAAGGGGCTAAGACTGGTGTATTTACATTTCCCAAAAAACCAAAGCAAAAACACACCAAAAAAACCCCAGCCCCTCTCTCCCCCCTAAAAACCCAAACAAACAAACAAACAAAAAAACCCAAACAAGAAAACCTCATAAAAACATGCACAAAGCCTACAAAGTCCAAATGTTGAACATTTATGAAGCTCCAACTGCCAAGAGAAATGCAAGCAATGTGACCACCACTCCATTTTCTCTTTTACGTGGAGGAAGACATTCTTTAAAGAATGCCTCAGTGTGCAACAGCTGTAATTTATGGACAGAATACTACATCTGACATGACAGAATACGGCTTCCTTAGTAAGCTTCATGTAGAGTAAAAGTAATAGGAGTATATTCAATCACATAAAACCTGCAGCCTTGCTCTTCATTTTTTCTATTATAAGCCTCAAAATTCGCAGGGGCCATCTGTGTTCATTTCCTTTTGAGTAGGTCATATCCTATCATTCTTTTTTTCCTATAATTGATAGAATTGGGTGTTAATCAAAACCTCAACTCCAAACACCCCTGCTTTCTCTGCTAATTTTATAGCTTCAACTATCCTTAGCATTTTTAGCATTTGATCTCTTAATATTGTCTTTCATCATGCAGGAATTACCATAACAAAAACAAAAACCAAAACCAAGAGGAAAAAAAATAAATGTAGGTATTCAGCCATGAAATTGTGAAGGATGCAGGTGCATCTACTGATGAATTTGCAAGGTTTCTCAAAGAGAAACCCAAAGTTTTGTGTACACTGGCAAAATATTTATAAAGTCTTCAATTCCTTAAATTCCAGCTGTTCAGATGGGGAACTCTTGGGGTGTTTAGTGAAGAAATCACCTTAAAAGAGAATTGCGGTATTTCCACTCCAAGAGAAATTAAATCCATGTGGTACTACAATGGCAGGAATTGTGGTAGTCTCAGACAAGAATTAAATGCACCAAAATGATTAAGAAGGTGTAGAGAAATTTTCAGTACTGACACAACCTGCCAAGAACCCATTTGAGCTTAGTGTATTCAAAAAAGACAGCACCTCCCATTCCCAGGGCTGGATGTAAGGACATCCTCAGATGCTGGCAAAAGAATTTTGATCATCTCTTTCTGGAACTAGTTCAGAAAAATCTCAAAAATCCACTGCTTGTTTCAAAAGTTTTAAAGTGAAAAATGATCAGGAAAGAAGAGGTAAAAAGAAACTTGCTTACTTGGGTGTACTAATAACTGTAGTGGTTCAGCTATTTACCAGGGTGAAAGAGGCTTGGAAACTCCATCCTAATTCTTTCTGGAAAGCAGAGGTGAATCTCTTTGTTACCATCTGGAAATAACTCTTTGAGCACATCCCTAGGGAACACAGCCATGCTCTTCTACTGCCCTCCTCAAGGAGCAGTGGTGTTACTTAAAGAACACCCACTCTATGAGACTGCAGTTATTATGCAATGCAAGCATCTAAGAACTTCTAAAAAATACTCTAGACAAGTATCTGAGGATGTGTTACCATGAGGATGTGCTCTCATTTACAGTCCTTGTATTTCAGTTATAGGAAGAGAATTTGAATTTGTTTTAAGTAACCTGATTCTTTTTAGTTTGATGGGACTTGTATTTCCCTTATACATAATGGGGTTAATTCTTCTTCGTTATTAGAGGTGAAATTTACACTGTCCCATGACTGGTTTAATTTGTGTATTCTGCCACAAAGAGATGGAACTCTCATAAGCCTCACAATGCCACCTTGCAGAGAAGCAATGTTCAAAATAAAACAAGAATCAAACTCTTTTGCTTCCCATATCACAGTATTTCAGTTTTCTGTTACACAAAGAATAGAAGACACATCAGCATGCAATAACTAATGTCCACAAGACAAACCAAACTGTAAAAAAAACGAGGAAGTTGCAAAATGCCTGGTTCCCATTTTGTCTAAACATTTTCAGCACTGTCATTAATTGACTGAGTGCTAATCATCTTTTCCAAGCAGTAACCAGCTCTCCTAGAAGGTGGCACAGAATTTATGCCAAGAAAGTAAAAAGTCTACCTCCAGAAAAATTAATTCCCACTCTTCATTGCATCACTTGAAATTAATTAAGTTCCTGAATGTCCAAAAATGTGTGTTCCAACATATGCAACAAACTTTGTCAGCACAGCTACAGATCATCATGGGCACAGCTACTGAAATCAAAGCAAATGCCTGCATGGATTTGATGAATTTTGGATGAGTGTCACAGCTAAACTGTCACAAGAAGCCTTATGGCTATTAACATGCAAAAGAAAGAATGACTGAGGCCTGGAAGTCAATGAGCCAAATTCAGTGTTTAGTGTTGAATTCCACAGATTTCTGTAGAAAATGGGAAAGTGTGCATTGACACAATTTTTATCTTGGCATCTGTCAAGGCCACAGATCCCAACACTCACAATGCAACAGAAGATGTTCAAAATAGGCGTGGGATTGAACAAAATCTGTGTCCATTTTAAAGTATTTCTTGACTAGCAATATAAGGGCAAGATCTGGAGCTAATTTAGTAAACAAAAACTTCAATTGACTTTGAACGGAGTAATTTATGTGCTTGAACATTTTAAAACAAATAGCCAAAGAAAGCTGTCTGCCCACATCAACTTCTAATTTACAGAACCACAAACAAAAGCGCTTGTGCAGGTATATTATGCAGATGTAGAATTTCTCATAAAGAAGCTGGATCCATTAAATAGCTAGAAAAAGAAATATTAAAATCTTTGTAAATACATCTTGATGCCTGAAGCCATGTATTTCTCCAGTATCTAAAGAAAGAAAATTTTGATATTCATCTTCCTTTATCTAATTGCTTTAAGGAAAATACTGCCAAAAAGGCACTGTGGAGACAGTAAATAACATTGCCCTTACAAACTTGACAGGAAAGAAACTGTGTTTTACCTTCTTGCTTGAAAAGGGGTTCCTGCTAGCCCCTACCAAGGGCAAAGCACACCAGATGCAAAATTCTCTTTTATCAGTTGCCTTCTGCTAAAAAATGCCCTCCTACAGTTCTGCAACAGCAGTATCTTGCCTGCTTTTCCGCAACTCTTATGCAGCAAAGAACACTGCAAGGTGCTGGAGCCCATATTTCCATGTAGTACTATTTTTCACTTTTATGGCTTCTCTACTAAGAGCTTTCAAAAAAATGTTATTGATTCTTTATCGAGTTTTGGTCACTGTTCCTCCTAGGGCTAATGCACTATCCTCAAATTCACAGAAAAATACAGGGGAAAAAGGCCCATTCTTAGGTTCTAAATCCTACACAACTAAGAAGATTTACAGTGCAGAACTGTCTTCCTCACTGCATAGCTTCATGCAAGCTTGATCTCAGATGCTTGTGAAAGAAAGTAACCTTGTAAAATCCAAAGATAAAACGGCCTGAGATGAAAACCCAATTCTACAATTATTGCCACTGGCTTAGTGAAGCCAGGAAGACGTATTTTCTGGGATTCACAGTAGAGAGATACGTAAGACAGGATCAGCACTGAAATTTTTTGTTCCCATTTCCAATTCAGAGCAAACAGCAATGTAGCACTGTCTCCACTGCTTTAAAGGAAACAAGCAGAAGTTAAGTTACATGCACACTGACAAGAATTACAAACAAATTCAAGTCCTGGATCACAGTCAGATCAGCATCTTTTTTTTCTTCATAATTGGGTTTGAGACTGAAAAAGGCATGAAAATAAGTAAAAATTACATGGGAATAGTCACATTTTTATATATATTCTTTGGCAGAGTCTACATTTAATATACGTTCAGCAGATATACATCACACTCTGGACAACCTGAACCTAGGGCATTTGTATTTCCCATATCAAGTTGCACTTTCCTTAAGAAGGGAACCAGTTTCAGATCCAAAGGCCAGAATAAAAGCTCAAGCATAAGTTAAAGACCATTCTGGTAAAGTGCAGGTGAAAATTGCCAGAAGTTCGGCTCTCAGGGAAACACCCAACCTGAGCAATATTACTAAACACATTAGATTCTTACAAAGAGTTTAGCATCAGCACATTTCCACACATTTCAAGTCTGCTCTAGTCTTAAAATTTGCAAAACATGACCAAAGAATGAAGAATTGGGGGGGAAAATGTGATCAATTATCAATTTAACTAAATCTGACCTGATGAAATAGCATTTTCATCTGTTTTGTGGCATCGGAATTCATCATCTACTCCAAGTCCAAATTTTATGAGAATATATTGACATACCAAGACTCTCAATATTTCTACTCCTAAAAACCCCTTCACCTCCAGAGAAAAATCCATTTTTGAAAATCTCTTTCCACGAAATGCTTGTTAAATCACTTTTTCTAGAAAACAAATTATTTGTTACATCTGGCCCTTCCTGCAATACTTTATTTTTTGACTCATAAACGTTAACATCTTTATTCTTTAGATGCTGTGACCTTGTAAATGTTACAATCTAATGAATCAGAGGAACACAGAGTGCAGATTTTACAGCTTTCAAGTAGCTATGATGTTTTCAAGACGCTTGTGCCAAAGAAAACTGTAAAATTTGATAGCCATTAGGGCTTCTCTAAGAGGCAAGGTCAAGAGTGGGCAGGCTGGGAGCAGGGTAAATTCAGAAAGAGCAGCCGGATGTTTCTTGGTGGAGAAGGAAAAAGAACAGGTATAATATGTTGTTTAACATGAGGTTTTTTCAGTGTAAATCCCTCAAGAGCCTTTCCACTATGGGTACTGCCTCTCCCATGTTTTTCCCATTAGTGCGTCCACAAAGAAAAAAAAAATCAATTTTACAACTTCCTTCAAAAATGTCACAAGCCCCTATTTCCCAGTATTAAACTGGCAATAAAATGAAAAGGCCATGCCAGTTTAGTGGACATGATTTGGATACAATCTGTGGTATTGTTGTGCTGTTTTTCTGGAAGCTATTTCATCCAGTTTCCAGAAAAGATCAAGTACTCTGCAGCAGTTTTGTTTCCTTTCCTTCTGTGATGGCTAAACACAAAGTTCATCATGCTTTATCTCTTGCTAAAGTATTGTCTGAAAGAAGCGGGGTGAAATGCAATACAAACCAACTATGTAAAGCTATGTCCAGCTGATTAAACAAGACACACACATTTTTAAAGTGCGAACAGTTTCAGATTTAGAACTCTCTTGCCTAAAAGTATTTAGGATATGTCTGAAAGACAGATGAGATATCATCACATTTATCACTGTCTGCAGATATGACTTTTTAAAATTTAAAATTATTTTAATATTGTTTAATAATTTTCCCTAACCACAATTATTAACTTATCATTTTAAAGAAAGCAGAGACAACTATTGATGATCCCTATTTTGCCCTGTGTCTGTAATTTTTTTCCTTTTTATTATACTGTGTACAGCAAGCATTAATCAAATTTTCAAGGCACACAGGGTAAAGGTAGCCCTACAGGAATCACCCTCACTGGTTGGGGAAAACCAGCTGTCACAAGTCCTTCTCTAAGGAGGAGATGAAGTAAGTGGACTGAGTTTATCACCTGTAGAAAATGTAGGTGTGCTTAGCACTTGCTACTTTTCAAATTTTAGTTAATGATCTTCAAATATTGTGCATCATACAAAGAGAATTAAAGAGCCACATTTAAAGACATGAGTGACTAGACAGTATCAAGCACCCAGTGCTGTAAGCTGACTTCAGCTGACTCAGCTCATACATTGGAAAAAGCAACAAGGCAATAGATGATGAAAATGCAAAATTTCTGCAGTAGCTGAATGGCTATATCTCACATTTTTGGTGAGTAACCATCCCATTCTTCATTCATCAAAAAGAAATATGGTGTCTAGAGACTCCCCTCCTTACAGTTTTCTTAAATTCACCTTCCCTTCCTCCATTTCATGTCACTGTTCTCTTTCCTGTGCATTTTCCTCCTTATTTAAACTCTGAGTTCGAAGAGTGGAAAGAACATTTTTAGTGGCTGGACATTGATATGCCAATCAAAGTGACAACAGGCACAAGAACCTACCCCTTTGATTCCTTCTCTGAGGATGCCTGATGTTCAAGGCAGGTATTCCTGCCTCAGTCCACATGTACCTTGCAACTGGAAAGTTATCACTGAAGTACAGTGAAGTAAGAAATAGGCAAAAATATTGGAAAAAAGGTAACTTACAAACTGAAAGCTGAGGCTCTGCACACATTTGGTGTCACTTGCCAGCCACCTAAATACTCTATATGGTGGCATACATAACACCCCAGCAGCAGGAATGGGGAGGAGGTCAAACAAGTGATACAGAACACTCTTCACTTAGCACCTTAAGAGTTTCTGACTGCTTAATTGGCAAGTCTTCCTATTGCATTAACACTGGAGTTTTACAGAGCTTTTTACCTACAGTACCTTTTGGGTGCCTGAAACCTTTGGAGAGCTAGAATCATTTACGGGAAAAAATAATTAAGCAGAGTTCTTTCCCTAAGGAATATTTTATGTTCTATTAATGTATCTGAGTATTACCCCTGTGTGACATCTGCCATCTTGACTATGGAAACTTATTTGGGACCATTCCAGCTTCATTTATAGTAAATAGAGTTTTTTTCCTAGATAAAGCCAAAATGATTGTAATCCTGCATTCAGCATCTTGAACCCTTGATTAGAGCTTGGAGCAGCTTGACATTTGTCTTAATTGATATTTAAACAGATTGGCTGCAAGTTCTTTGAAGCTCAAGTGAGATACCCAAATAAAGATGGATACCTGCAGAGCATGTAACAGTTTTAGAGTCTGTCTTTATTTAGTAGCTGCCATGCCCGAGAAGCTCAAGCAGAGAGGTTTCCTGTTCACAAGCTGTTATGAATGTGAAACATGACATTTGACAGCATTTTTTCCCACCACTTCTAAATCACAGCCATTTGCACCCCAATTCCCTCTTTTAATATAATGGGAAATGTTTGATTATACGGCAAATCTTCGAAGTTCTTGGTCATCTAATAGGAGAATATTTTTATGTTTTTACTGACACTGCTGGTGTGCACGCATCCTAATGATAATTGTTTCAGTAAGTCATGGCAGGACATTGTTCCTAGATCTTTAAATTCAAATATGCACCTATCAATTTTGAGAAGAATGTTTCAAGTAATCAAATTATCTCATTGATACAGATATAACTCACCTACTTTTTTCCCAGACTCTGCAGGCATCTCATTCTCAGACTACTTATCTCCAACCTTACTTGCATTTAATTTCTAAATGTCTGTCCACTGAAAGGGGAAAAAATCCCAGCCTTCAATTCTGAAGTAAATTTCTTTGTTACCTATCAGTGAATGAATATTAACTTTTTTTTTATGTGGCCCTTCGTGTAGGGGAACAGAAGGTTGCTTCTTGCCCATTTCAGAACGAGTCAGTGGCAGACTGTGCACTGCCAAATAGATGATTTCTTGGTATCATAGAGCACATGCTTCCTTAGTCCCTGGCAGACTGATACTTCTTCAGTTTCAGGCTGAAAAAGCCAAGACCACAAACAGCATGGGAGGCTGCAGAGCAGTGGTTTTCAGCCTTCCTGGATATGAGGAACTAATATGTATTCCAGCAGAAGTGGAGACACTCCTTTAGCAAATTCACATATTCTGACAGCAGGTTACCCTTCCAAACTAATTTTCCCACCTGTACTTCAGGCTCCTGGCTGAAAACTACTCTGCTATGCTGGTTCACCACTTGGGGAATATAATGCAACTTATACATTGCAAGATTTGTGCAATACAGGGCTTCCTGTCATCCGGTATCACTTGGTCAAACTTCCTACTCTGTGCAAGACGCATATCAGATATTAATTTTGCCAGCCTCCAAAACCTGGCAGTACAGTCCCACACAAGTAATCTGTCTGTGAGCAGAGCAGCTCTACCTTACACTGCTGATGTGGCCTGCAATGAGGGGATCACCTGTTCAGGGCTGCCTTTCATTTCAACATTTACTGAAGTCATGTGGCTACTTCTAAATATGATCCACAGGGAAACCATGAACTTGTGTTCCCTGCCAGACACAATACTTAGGAAGCCCAAGAAACCAACTCTGCCTCCTATTTTGCCACCTGTTCCCTGAATACAGACAAATTCATACCATTCCCCAACAACATCCTTCATGATCTGAAGGCCTCTCAGCATTTTGGTTTGCAGACAACAGTAAAGAGCAGCCCACAAGGAGTGCCACTCAGTCCTTCACAGGGATAAAGGCCTCACCCATTAAACTGCAGCTGGCTGGGTGTTAACTTGGTTCATCAAAACACAGATCCTTCTTTGGTTTAGAATCATTACGCTTGGTTTTGCTGTAGATAGTTTTTCTACCTGCAGAAGCTTTTATCTTGTCTAGCAGGGTGTACATGATGGTGAAAAGGTTGTAACACACCTGAATTGTGCGAAATGCTGAAATGCTCTGAGAAATGAAAGAATTGCTCATTCACTAAAAAACAATGAAAAAGAAGTCCCTTACACTCATGGTAATTAAGACTCCAAAGTACCTCTGGTAAGAGTAATCTGTTAATACTAGCATGTTGCCTGATTTCCAATATTAATAATTTCACATTACATTGCTTTTTATCCAAGAGACAGTACTGAGGATTTTTTTACTTTCCATCTCTTTTCTATGCTGTAAAGACATTTCTTAAAAATAATATTTCAGTGCTCCAGCCTAGATATAAATGAATGATTTGTATTTGGTTTAAGTTTTCAGGAGAGTGGTGTTAATTTTGGTCATGAGTCTATTGCACAGCTGTGGGTATTTTTAGGAAACAAACAGTAAAATTAGTTGAGATGATCCTACACTAAGCCATTTACATGGCTCATTTATGTACTTGGTACATTCACTTCAAAAAGATCTGAGAAGACTAAATTGAATAATCAAATATTTACAATACCTTTTTTTTAAAATCTCAAATGTCTTGCAAAAAAGCTTAAATTAATTTTTGTCCACCACCTTTCAGTTCTGTGCACCATCTAGAAGGTATAAAAGTTACTAGGCTACAAATTTTGTTACAATTCAAGAGTTTAAGATGATCAATCCACATTTTGTTCCTGTTATGAAAATTTAGGCTTGTGTTTTAGCATCTCACTTGCATTAAGTTAAACCTTACTAAACCTGTGATAATAATGATGATATCCTAAATGTGAGCACACACAAGCACTGCCTGAAACAGTTCACAGCTCTAAAAGCTTTCTCCATCAGGACTGTACAATCACAAAATGTGGAGCTATTTTCAAGGTGCCAAAACAGTTGGCAATTTTGCTGCACAACTCAGAAATCTGGCACAGCCTTTCTCAGCTTCTTAACAACAATTCTGTCTCCACAGTTTGTAAAGTACCTGCCATGCAGTTTTGCTTGGATGTACAGACCGAATGTTTTCCATTTTATTTGAAAGCATGGACCTGGCCAGTACCAACAAGAAGCCCTAGATGTTGCTGTAGTTGATGAATGCAAACGGGTTTTATTTTCTAACAAATACCACATTGATGCAATTTTTTGATTCCAGCCATTTTTTTCCTGAAACAGAGAACCCAACCCTACTGATATGTGCTTACAGTTCTAAAATTTTATCCACAAAGAGAGTTCATCAGTTATGACGTAGCTCTCCTCAGTCTTTGAAAAGGCCATGCAGAAATAAGTCCTGTGAACCAGAGCCCTATTTATCACCAAAGACAAATAATCACAGAGAAAATTTAGTAAACAGTGGTAAGACTTTAGATTTTGACCTGTGGATGTACAGCCATTGTCCAACAGGGACATAAATGTACAATAGTGAACAGTAGCAGGCAATCCACGGGCTTTTCCATCATCATTACCCTTTCCAGACTCTCAAACATTTCCTGGACTGTTTGGTAACTAGAGCAGAAAGCAATACCAGGAAGAGGAATTAATGAAGTGACACACTCATCTTGGCTGGACATGAGGTAAGTGAGGGTTAGATGAGGCCAGGCCAAGCTGTACAAACACCAGTTTAGTAGTGGGGAAAGTCCAGGAAAAGTGTTAAGGACAAAATTTAACATTCAAATCTGAAAAACATCATTGCTGACTTGTGAATAATCAAATATTTTCATTTATAAGCTGTGCTCACATCTGATGTTTGGACAAGAAAGGGAGATAGGGCAAATGGATGCAATTTCAGCTTTGCCATGAAATCAGACAATTTGGCTCCACTGTTCAAATATCCTGTACTAGAAAGCACACACAGCTTCCATTAACACTATTAAATGAAAAAGGAATGAAACTGCAGACACAGGAATAATAATATGGACATTTGCTGTAAATTGAAGAGTGCTCATATTCATAGCCTGGAAATCTCCCTTTGGGAATTTTAAGCAATTTATTTTTTGTTATGTTGGGGAGAATGTTAGGTAGAGAGAACCAAAGAATGCCTACAACTTCTGTGCAGTATTCAAATAATAATCTACTTTTGACAGAATACACCACAGAAAGCCAAGCTGTACAACTGCACTGACCTCTTCCCTGACAGCAGAGAGATAAAAGTGGCTAAGGCTATATAAATAATTGTTTGGTCTTGTAGACCTATTTCCAATACTCTCATGTAGATCATTTATTCTGAGATGCCTTTCATAACAATGTTATTTTATTATGCAGAGATAGCCAAAATGCCCAAATATCTTGCCTAAAGTCTTGATTAACAACCCAATTAACAGTTTGGGTTCTTTTTTTTTTGTTTAATTGGACAGTACATCCAACATAAAACTAGACAATTGAGATGTCACTTGAAATGTTCTTCATGAATTCCACATGCTTCTTCTTTCTTCCCATCTTTCCAGAGAATCCCTATTTTAGCACTGTCTCTGGTGTATATTCACAGTATTTCTAAGATACATAAACAGAAGTCCAGGAGAGAACACATTATAACATCCTTGGTTATCCACTGAAAAGAGGCAGCAAGGTCTGACTAGTTACCTCACCCATAAATAATACAGGACTTCAGCCTCAATAAAAGGCTCAAGAATGAAATAATAGGGTTATGGGTGAGTATCCACAGCACCTGATTTAACAGTGCAGCCATCTGAAGTTTGGTCAAACATCCAGGTCAAGCTTTTCAAAGTACCTATTAATTTTTCACAACTGACTTGAGACTCTCCTTATTGAAGTCTCATTTTCAGAAAAGTGTGAAGGCCCATCCTTCTGAAGAGACTGTTAGTTACCAAGACAAAAACTCAGGTTTTTAGGGTTTGCCCATGTAGGGAAACATGGTGTGAGGCTCCTGCTAAACCACATTAGATGGAGGCTGCAAAGAGACAGGTGTACACAATTACATGTTCCTGTACAATTCTTTACCAGCATTCTGAGCACAGCTGATTGCCTGTCTACCCCTCTGAGTTTTGCAGAACACCTGGAGAAGCAAACATACTTATTTTCCATTCCTATTCTGAAGATGTCGTTAAAGACAGTGATTGAAATGAAACTCCTGGCTCAGGTCTTTAAGTCTCTAGCTGCATTCTTCCATTTAATGTTTTTTTATAATCTACTGTAAGCATCCACTGTTGGCCACTGTCATAGACTGCACATCAGGGTAGACAGATCTTTAGTTAAACTTGGTCTGGCCATCTTACACACTTTTATATTAAAATACACATAGGTAGGGACCAGATTCTTTGCATCCACTGTAAAGAGTCCTGATTTTGCCTTCCTGTACTAGGTATAATTTAAAAATCTTTGTAAATTCCATCAGCATAGAACATGAAACTAACTGGACAACAAGGAGAAATTCTAAAGAATGCTTTAGGGGAACTCCAAAGATCTGATAACTAGGCAAACAACACTGACATTCAAGAAAATCTGCCCACCTCCATAACTGGCACAAGTGACTTTTTATGGAATTTTCTCCCAAGTGCATATGGGGTCTAGTAGGCTTAGTATATAAAGGACTTTTAATTTGTGTTTAGTTTGTGCAAGTAGGTGATTCAGCCACTGAATTAAAAGCATTGCAAATTAAATAAAGGTATGATCACACAGTCTAGCAGTGCTTCCTGAGTAGATTGCACTAAGAAAAAAAATTAAAGAACTAAAAACATAAAACTGAGATTGTAAAAACATAAAACTAAAACTGGGAGGATGAATCTTATAATGATCCAGTGACACATCTCATCCAACTTTGTAGATGCCCACATCTGTGTCAGAAAGAAGACTCTTATTTCCAGGACATGATTTATCTGTCCTATTTTTGCCTCCAATAATGCAAGGCAAACTGCATGAAGGAAATTTCTCCCCCTCAACCATAAAGGGAAAGCAAAGCAAATGGTTTAAATGGGCTGATCTCTACTACTGAGATCCACCTCTGCAAATATGAAATCCACCCTCCATCCTCTTTAGACAGCCCTGAAAAGTACAGGAGCTCTGTTAATACACCAAATGCTCATCAGACAGAGCCAGGGCCTGCCTCCCTCCCAATACAACAGACTTGATTTATTCTGAAATTTAGGTCTCTGAAGGAGTGCAGAGACCATAATCAAGTGCCTGAGCCCAATTTCAATGTTGAACTAAAAGAATTATAGGGTGTATTATTAATGGTTGTGACTGACAAACGTTTGCCTGAGGACAGACAAATGCAGGAAGCGAATGTTTCTATTGATTCACATGTCAGTCTTGTGACTTGTGACCCCAGAAAACTTTTAAAACAAAGGCAGAACCATGTTTTCAAATTACCACAGGAAAAGTTAAGTAATCCCACCCCCACCAGTCAAACAATTTTACAGCCAGCAGCCTGCACAAAACCACATGGAGGAGATATTTTTAATTAAGTGCAATATAAGGAAAATAATGGTTACCCGTATCCAGTCTAAACAATTATTAGCGAAAGGGCCTTAGTATTTGAAAGTAAGCCATTTAAGAAAGGCTTACTGTCTGAAGTATAGGCTGTTTCCGATTATAAAGTAGAGCTTTTAATTAAGATTAGTAAGGCCTAATTCAAGCTATAATCTGGTTCCTTTAGTTAGCAAATGTCTATTAAAACCAAGCAATTAAGGTTAAATGGGTTGAAGCATTTAAAGCACTCCCTCCTGCTTCAAATACTATAATAGAAAAGACTATGTCAGTGACTAATACAGACCAGAAGACATGTCTTTATTTCCCTTAAGTTTTTTACTTCTTTGTTGATCATAAAGTTTATTGAAGAAGCAACTCTTGGTAAACTAGGTTTCAGGTGAACAATACGTTGTTAATAGTTTAAAAAAAATTCTGCAGTTTTATAAAGTTTGTTCGTATTATGTTTTTTTCTTTAATTTTCTAATTATCAATAAGAATATGCACTAAACTTCCCAGAGGTGTATTTCTGACTTTTGATAGTTGTGCTCATACTTGGCATGGCCTTAAGCATAGATGTTGTGTGTACTTGACAGATAAAGGTAGAAGTAAACTATGATTTGTACTACTTACATAAATGGACTCTTAAAGTATTCCCATCTCATCTTCCATTTCCCATTTTTCCCATTTTCACAGCTTGTTCAAAGACTGAAATTCTTCATGCTTGGTCCCTTCTTTAAAATCAAGTTATTTTAGCAAGTTCAAGCCAAATGGGGTGAGCAAATCAAGGCTGTATTCCTGAGGGCATGAGAGCCTCCCCCACATCCCTCTGCCTGGCTGTGCCAGAGCCCATCTCCAGCAGGACCCTCTGGGTGCATTCACACTCAAACCTTTCACCTGCCTTTTGGACTCTTTAGAACTCCCCCAAAGCACCCAAATAAATCACAGTTTTAAAGACAACAGGCTGTCCTCTCCATCAGATAAAAACTGCTGTGTGCAAGCAGGAGCACTGAGGTGTTCTCCCAGCTACAAACACTGGGGCTTTCTGTAGCGAATGGCAGCATTAAGGAAAACATGCCAGTCCTTCCAGAACATGTCCCCCCATCCCTTGAATCCAGACTCTGGCTAACTCAGGCAATTTTATCATGTTATCCTACTCAGGATAAAGACTGATGTTGTGGAGCAGGCTACAGCAGCTGTCTGTTGCCTTCCATACAGACCATCAGAATACTTGTCTTAAAAACAGCTCAAAATTAGGACTAGTACCTAATCATAACATCAATATTCATGGACATCACTAAGAGCCTTTTAGCAGTACAGGAATGTATTCTGGTAACTTTTCTAGTAACTCTTTTTTGGTTTTGTGTGGCAAAATCCAGTGAAAGAACTCAGAAATATGCATTGGAACCTTCTGTATTAAGGTAAAATGTGTTATTAAGCTGTTCTAGAAAATTAATGCTACTGCTGTTGCTATCCTGAATAGACTTCTGTGTATTTCCTATTTAGAATAAAAGCTGAAGCTTTTGGGTTTAGCTCTGTAAGACCACATATGATGCAGTCAACAGGTATTTTTTATAATGCAGTTCTTGCACTTCCCTCAAGACAAAGATTTTTTTTAAAAACATTTCAAAACAGACAGTGAAAGGATGCAAAGTGCCAGAAGGATCAAGAAATCCATTTAATATACACCTAGATGTGATTGTTAATACAAAACTTGAATGACAGCAACTTAGAGTTTACCCATATCACAAAAAAGTATCTTCCTAGTAAACAATCATACTATAAACAATTTGATGAGGTTGTTTCCACTGTTTAAGATTTTGAGAAAACTGTATTATTAAAGTTCTTCCATTCACAAGTCATAATCTCCTTAAACGTAAAACTGTGTGTATACAGAATAAGCTGTTGCCATTTTCACAAAGTGAAACATTCTATACTTAATGAATCAGACTGTATCCAACCAAAGCATTTTAGTATTCAGGTTTTTATTTCCAAACAACAGGCTGAGGTTGTCTGTTCCTCTTTTATACCCATTCCCTGGCTCATTCTTACAGCAAAACAGTCACAGGTCAGAGAAATCCTGGCAGCCCTCCTTCCCTCATTTGTTTCTCGCGCTCTCAATACGTCTGCACGCTCCCATCTGAATAGAGGTAAAATAGTTTCCTTAGGAATTCGAGCCAAGCAAAAGCCAGAGGGCTCCACTTGTATCTGCCCTCTAGTAGCCAAATAATGCAGTTAGCCTCCCTCAGGGCTTTGGGTTGGGTCTGCAGCACAGCCAAAGGAGGATGCCTTTCCCCAGTCTGCCCATGCACACAAAGCCACCAGCAGAGCCCTGGGGAAAATCCCAATCAGGGGCAGGAGTGAACTGTTCAGAGCACCTGCCTCTGCAGAGCATGCTGTACCAATATCTGCACTAAAGATCAGGTGAACTCCACCACTGTGCAAGCAAGAATTGGGCTGCTTTAAGAGAAAAGTGGGGGGGGGGGGGGGGGGGAAGGAGATGCAAAGAGGAGCTTTGATCGCATGCATCTTTAGACAGGTTGGAATGCATCAGGAAAAAATGGAAATTTCCAAATAAAGTTGGACTTTGGTGCTTCATAGCTAGAGAAAAACATTGGCATGTCTCCAAGTGACAGGTTTTATGGAATCCTTTCCCAACAAAGTTCTGCGAACAGAAATGTGCAAAAAGAATAAAGGCAAAACTCTGCTTGGAAGAGACACTGACATCTCTAGAAGTATGAAGTCAGATATTGAATTCCTTCTGTTCATGTGCTGCCAAACAATTTAGATATGCATTACCTAGCCTACTTATTCAGCAAAGCAAATACCCCACTTACTTCAATCCCTTTTTCCACTATAACAGGGAGAATGAAAGTTCTGAATGTGACCTCTGCTTCTAGATAATGAAATCAGAACAAAGGCACTTCAGTGCAGTTTCCCTCTTACAACAGCAAGAACTAGAGTGCACAGCAGTAATGTCCTGTAGTATTTTCAGCAATGATATGTCCAACAAATACCTATTTCTGCAGAGGTTGCCCTTCTCTGAAGCACTTTCTGCAGCAGGACCATTCTCTCCAACAACATTACTAATCACCAAAATGGTATTATGCATTGCTCTTGGTTTTTCAGTTAAATTTCTGTGCTCTCTGAGCATGATGTTAAATGTAAGGACTGACAGTGGTTCATGCAGATTAAGGCATGGGAAGGATAGTATGAAGCTTAGTAACCTCACTCTGAGAGAGTAAATGAAACTTGGCTTTTATATTCTCTGAGATAACAGCTCATCTGCTTAAAATATTTACTGTAAGAATCAGAACAATCTGAAAGTTGTCTATTTAATATTTCTGATTCTTTGATGGCTATACTATAAAACATTGTCAATAGCTGTGAAAGAATGGTCTTGAATTTGATAAGTTGTCTATGGGTCCTACAGCACCAAACAAACTTCACTAAGTTAGGTCTGAAGCATGTGCAAGATCAAGGTCTTAAATCACCTTTTTAAATTATCTATATATTTTTTTTAATTCCTTGGTCACTGAAAGAAAAACTGCGACCTTCTACAGGCTCCAAAAAAGCAGGACTACAACATAAAAAAAGGCAGTAGCTTCAATTTAATAAAGCACTTAAATACAATTACTTTAAAAGGTAACAGTTTCTTAAGATTAAACGCAGGCTTGAGCACTCAGGTGATTCATGGCACTTGAACAAAAAAATTCTTCCAACTGTACTGTAAGGGTATTCCTTTTGCTCAGCATCTTAAATGTGAAGAAAAGTCTTGAAATTTCAAGGGGGTCTGTCAGACCCTATCTTCAGTTTCTTATAACTCTGCCAAACATTTATGTATGAACTACATTTTTTCTTGCAAGGTATCTGCTTTAGAGCAGGTAATTTTTTTCAGTTGAAATTAAAACGAATATATATATGCTAAAACAAACTAAGGAAAAAAACCCCAGGAAATTAGCTTTTTTCTAAAGGGATTATATGGAAAAATCACTGCTTTGCTATGTTTTAAAAAAAAATCTCCCTCAACTGCTTCAACAGATTTAATACTGTCAGATTTTGTTTCTAATAAGGTGTCAGGGAGTTACCTTTCAAGAGATTTCTCAGGACAGAATAAGATGGTCAAATTACAGCTGAAAATTTACCAAAAATTTACCCATCTAAAAATTCATTAGCCCCTTCCCCTCCTCCAAGAATATAATAAATCCAAAGCTCAACAGGCATCTGCTGAAATTTAGGCAGCTGAAGTTTCCAAAACGTCCTCCATGGTAGATGTTTTTTTCAATCTTATGCTGTCGTTTCACACCACAATGGCTCCAGAAACTAAACCAGATTAGGAAATCTGTTCACTTTATTCATCACCACCTTCTCCTGGCCATGAGTCTCAGCCTCTATATCCCAGTTCATTAACTTTTCAGTGCAGAAATGCTTACAGGGCATTTTGGGGGTATTATTTCAGTGATATTCTTCACAGACTAGCCCCACATCAATCACCTTGTGCAAAAGAAAGAGCAACATCAAGGAAAAGGAGCTTCCTAAACCAGTGCAGAGGGAGTACTACTCCTTTTGCCACCAGACTCCACGCACGTTTTCCCTACAGATTCCTGCCATACATCCTCCATCTCAGGACTGCCTGAGGTTGGCCAAACCTGGCCTGCATTTAAGGCTCACAGCTATCCTGGGCTAGAACAGCCTGGGACTGGTACCATGGGTGCAGAGGCTGTACCCACCATCCTCAGGTATCCACCATCTATCATTCCCATTACTCCACAGTGTCCTGCCAGCATGGATGCTACCTGGCTCAAATGCAGAGGAGACAGAAGCAGCATTAGTGCAGCTTTTTTGAGGAAGGGAGCAGCAGGAGGTCACATTCCCTAACTCCTCCTCTGCCATCATCCCAGCAGAGGGTCCCTGGCCATGTCTTCCATCAGCCTCCAAACAAAGAATGTGTATTTCAGCAGGGCAGTGAAGACACACATGGAGACAGTGCCCATAACCAAAGGGGAGCTAACAAATGATGGCAATCAGCCAGGCTAAGATGTTTTCCAGCTAGCCACTGAGAGAAGAGCCATGGCTCTGCAGGGGGTGGCAACAGCAGGGAATGTGCTGAGGAACAGGTGAGCTCTGAGCTGTGGATAGGGGCCAGGAAAGAGGCGGAGAAAAGGGAGAAAAAGCAAGAAAAGAGAGCTGGTAGGAGCTGTTTTGACTTAAAGACAAAACCCAAGGGAAAGGACCAGCAAGGGGCACTTAGAGCTGCCAGCTCTCCTGGCCCAGTGGTCTTGCTGTGGGACACTGGCTCTCAGAAAAACACTGCTGTAACTGCAGCAAGCCACTGAGAGGACAGGGGAAGGAAAGCTAAATGAAATAATTGAAAATAGATGAGAAAAGAACAAAAGAGAAGCGGGGTTTGCAGTAGAGAAATGACAAGGCTAAAAGACAGCTGAGTAAGAGAGTACACAAGACAACATAATGAAGACTGCAAGGAAAGGGGACTGTAACAGAAGTAAAGGTGATGGGTGAGAAAACAAGGAAAACTGGGTAGTATCTGGCAGATGTAAAATGAATGAAGACAAAAAAAGGACAGACCTATTGAGCTTAGTACACTTTATTTATGCTCCTTCATTTCATTATAATTTTCCTGGCAGTTAATTTACATTGTGTATCTGGGTGGAAAGAAGTTCCTTCTAAATACCAAGTTTATATCACTCCAGGAGGCCACCCTGGGCTCTGCATCTTAGCAACTGTTGGGCCTGATGAAATTTTATAAATAAGTTCCCAGAGTACCCATAGACCATCCAGCAGACAGGGAGCTTATCAACTATTTAGAGAAGTGTCCTTGGAAAAAACCCTCCTTTTTTCCAATTTGAGAATTACATGTAATGCTGTTGAAGAATGAGGCCCATATTTCATATGGAATGGTATTTGTTTATGCAAAATATAGTGATATTTATATCCAAGAAGCATTCTGAGAGAAAAAAAAAAGTTGGAGTGAATGTTCTTTTTCTAAGTCAAAATGGAAGATTTCCAAAGTGGACCACCGGGGGAGCTGTTCACTGAAGCAGCATTATGGGCTGTCAAAAAGCAGCTCTAAGAGGTAGGACAGGGTAGGGAAGAAAAGGGAGAGGAGAAAACAATAGAGTTCGTGACACATGGGGACGGATGGCCCTGGGAGCAGTTAAACAGGGCATGTCAGCCCAGCTAAGGGATATTCTGGTTTTAGTGGATGAACTACTGAACAAAGTTGGGAAACTAAAGCAATTTGAATAAATAAATAAATAAAATCAAGGCTCAACTCGGACCAAAACAAAAGCCCTATTCACTGAACAGAAAGAAGCATGAAGGAGGAAAAAGAAAAAAGTTATCATAAGCTGTTAATTCACTTAGGCTGTAATAAAATTCTGATTTAATACAGAATGTTCTCAGGAGTACTTTCTTACTTGAAGCTATTTCTCCACTTCTCCATTTCCCAAGAAAATTCATCTCCTGATGCAAGTTAGAAAACTCACAAGTCAAAATTGAGTATTAAATAGTACCAGACAATTAAAACAAAAAAGGAGAAAGAAAAAAGCAGAGATATAGAAGGCTTCAGAATTCAGTTCTGTGAACACTTTTATCTGCCTAAACCAAATAAAATGTATCAATCTACCCAATAAGTGAAAATAAAAAAGCAATTACCAGCTCAAATCAAAGAAGCTAGTTTATATTCTCTCTCCTTCATTTTTTGAAAGCAGCTTCATTGTGAAAGCTGCTTTCAGTGAAATCAGCACAGAGGCTCATCCAGAGTAAAGCCATAATTTGTGTGAATCAAACTGGGAAGGAAGATTTGATCCTGGAATAGAAATCCCCATAAAATTTGGAGGTGGCAGAGTGTGCTGCTCTGCGCTCAGACAGGCTGCTGCAAGCCAGTCTCACAAATCTAGCAGCACAGACTTGGAGCACCAGGTGTCATCTGGAGCACGGCCTTAGGGGAGGGTGACGTGAACTTCAACACGAGATATGAGCACCATCTGTCAAGGTATGGCAATCCCAGAAAGCACAGCAGCTTCAGCACCTAATATCCCCTGCAGACTTCATTCAGGGAGACCAAGGGAGTCCTTGAAAATATTAATTCACCTTCTACTGCAATCGGAAGAATCATCAATCAGGAAGAAGCAGGAAGAAGTCACTTAAGCTGCCTTGTTCAGTGGCATTACTGTTATTCTGCAGAGACAGAACAAGTCTAAGCTCACTAGAGTTGTGCAAGCATCAAGATGCCCAAGTTTCAGAAACCAAAGGACACTCAGTAGCATTCCAGCTCTCCCAGGACATCATTGATGAAGATGACTCACTTAAGAAAGAACTGCTGAGAGTGGATTGATGGGAGACCATGGAGCTCTTAAAAGAAATGGGATCATTGTTCCACTTAAAGGACATCCAGAAGCGCCTTACTTATCCCTGCAGACAAAAGGAGGCTCTTGTATGAGATACTGGACTGGGAGCTGGGAAATGAGAAGTCTGGAAAGTCCTGTGTTTCCAAATTGATTGATTCGGAGCAGCCCTGTCACAATATTTGGATTCACTTTTGAAGAGCATGAGAAGAACTCAACAGGTATTTCAAAGGCCATAATAAAATGAAAACCCAATGAGTGAAACCAGGAATGAGCTTCTTAAGGAAATGAAAGATAAAACAGGTCAACAAGATTAAAATTATAAGAGGAGTTTTAAGTCAAGCCTGGAGAGTCAATCATTATTATTTAAATGAAAGTGAAGAGAGGTTTTTCCAATTGCTTAGATTTATTTAAAATCCATTAAAAACAGATCTAACAAACATGTGCAAGTAGAAACTTGGTTTCACATCCACAAAACTACTGAAGATGATAATGACTGTTCAGAAGGGACAATTGGTCTGTGTTTCCAAATGGACATATGCAGAGACTGAATATACCTGTGACTGAGGCAGGAATGGTTTATTTTGAGATTGTACCATGGTTAAACCCAGTGAGGTGCTGCCACTGGGGCAATCAAGAATAAAGGCCCTCATTGCAGATTATCACTATCACCTACCTATTTATCTAGAATGATTATTTACATTATGAAAAAGACTACAAATACATGAACATGTGACCGATTTAAATCTCTAGAACTGCACAATCCCACTCACTTAGCAGTCAAGCAGAATTGCTGCTGCTCTAGCACAAATTTCCAAAGTGAGGAGAAATCTGAAAATCACCCTCCCAGGGCATACTCTACCAGGACACTTTGCTATGGTATGTGTATGTTGCCCTCAGCAAGAAATCCATCAACAACATGATGAAGCTTCACAGGAGAATTAAAAAAAAAAAAGAAAAAAAGTCCAGCTGAAAATTGTGAACACTTCTGCACAAAAAGTTCAAGAAACACTGCAAGAAACATTGTAACAACTGTATGAGATAAATTATTAAAAGAACTGAAGCAGAAGTCTGATAATACCATGAAAGACAGTTGAAAAAAATCCTCCAAGAGGAAAATCTCAGTCAATATGGGAAAGCACTGAGGAGAGTTTAACAATTCAGAAGTAACAGGTCCCAATAAACATGTCTTAAGGGTCCTACATGTAAAGTATAATCCAAAAGGAAAAAACCAACAGCCACTGCAACTCACTGAAATTACAGTCCCACTGAGAATAAAAAGTAGGCTAAGAAAAAAAATCAACCTATAAAATAAACTTAACGCTAACTGGATATAAAATGGGTATAGGTAAACATCAACCAACAACTATACAGAGTATTTTAACCATTAATGGCGTGAGAGTTTGGAGTAGTCAGAGAAGTAGTATGGGGTAAAAACCTCAAACAGCTGGGTTTGAGAGCTAAACCCCTTCCTACACAGTTCAATGACAGCATATCCTACAACTGCAAACACACAACATTGCATCGGAGACGAGGAATGCTCTGTCAAGGCATAAAGAACCCCAGGACCTGGGATCCTTTTGAACTTTCCAGAATTTCCATCCCTTTAACACAATTTTGTTGAGATATCAACCAGTGAGGAAGCCAAAATTCAATGTTGAGAAGGTAAGAACAAAGTCCTATGGATCATGAAAGATCATGCCTGCAGCTGAATCCAGTCCACTGCATTTCAGATCCTGACTAAAATCACAACGGGGAAGACTTCTTAGGTAATAACAGGTGTGGCAGGGCAAGTAAATTAATTAATTGTGAATAAATGGATTTTGTATATTGACTAGAAATAGAGAATTATTTTTTAAAGATTATCTGGGTTCGACACATTATTCTGTCCTATGAAAATGCCAGCTAGAGAATTTGCGTTCAAGGGATATTGATCCATTACATGATATGGGAAAATATCATGGCAATGCTGACCATGAGGCTTTACAAAGCATAACAGATACCTCAAAGAAAGAAAAAAGGTCAACTGAAATCTACAGAGTGAAGCAGAAGACAGGATATAAGAAGAATGAGGAACTCTTCTATCTGGAGAAACAACTGTGCTCTGTGGAAACAGGTCAACTGGTTCCGGCAAGAAAGCTAGCCAGAAAAAAAAAAAAAAAAGAAGAAAAAGATCTGTGAACTGAAAAGTCATCCTTAATCTTCACAAACTCTGGAGAAACCCAAGCCAAAAGACATTTTGAGAGAAAATCAAACTTCAGAAAGAAATTCCCTACTGATGAAACTTAATAGACTGTCAGGAAAATGTTTCATTTCCATGCAATTGCTTCTAGAGTTCTTCACTTGTCCTTAAAGGAATATTTGTGTCATATGCATTTTTCCCCACCCTTCAGCTCACAGCAGCAAACCTGAGCAAAGTGGCTGGGCTCCACATTTACTGCATTGATCTAAGGATTCCATTGTTTAGAAAAACTATAAATAAATACACAAGAGTACACAAATATATATTGATATACTGGACACGTTTGTACAAATATGTGCTCCTCAGAATCATCCAAAAAATGCTACTTCCCATACTCTACCCTTTACTCTAGAATGGATTTTCAGTGAACAAAAGCAATATTTAAGACGACCATTTAGAATAAACAAACATGCACCTTGCTAAATTAATTGCAATGCGTCAATACAACCTAAACTGGCAGCTCACTAAAATTTATCAGAATGAATTTGATAGCATGCCTTTAAGCTCACTGTGCCGCATGAATGGCAATTCTACTCATTTAGTAAAATCTGGTTGCATGAGAGAGCCTGGGCTATAAGTGAGTTAGTTATGATATACTCAATGTTCTTCACACATGAAGCAACACTGGTAGATTGCTACAAACTTAGTTAAAGAGGCTCATTATCTGTACAAAAACTTTTTCTCACAGGTAACTAGTTTCACTGATCAAAAGGCTTATTTTGAAAAGCCCAGTTATAAAGACTGGGCTTTAAAATCAAGACAAGAATTATTTAATTAATCAGATTTAGTTTTAGCACAACAAAAACAATCCAGTGGGTTTCATCTTTCTCACTTTTATCTTATAAGATAACTTCTAACAGCTGATCACTGAGGTAGTCTTGTGACAAAATACTAAATACCAATCAATTAAGCCAGTCTGTTTATTTCCATAGGTTTTGAATATCTAACCTCAAGATGAAAAATAACCCACTTTCCATATACAGTAGGACTGAGGCAGATCTTAGACCTGCCACTGACTCTTTCTGAAGCTTTCTGCTTTTATCAAAATTTAGTATTAATTACCAATTTAAGACATGGAACCAATGCAAAATCTTTAGAACTGTTGACATAATATTGTAGGAAAAAATGTTATATATCATGCACAGTAACACCTGGTTTAGACAGCTTATATTACCTGACTAATGCTGAACATCCATGCAGTTTTGCAGTCTGTCCCAGTTTACTTATCAGGCTTATCAGACACTAAATTCTATTAGATATTAGTTTGATATCAGACACAGATGTTCCATTATTCTGTACATCATTAAAAGGATTGCTCTTGCTTTTTACTATTTACTGAGTTTGGGATTTTTGGGGTTTTTTTAAGTGAACCAAGGCAAGTCAGGCAGAGGTATATGTGTATTAGACAAGCATGAATATAAGCCACATCTACCACTAAACAGAACTCAACAACTAAAATATGAATAGTTAAAGCATAAAGAAACTTTTAATGTAGAAAAGCAATACAAGAAGTACCATTGCTGAGAATGGCCGCTCCACAGCTGTGGCCTTGAGTACATTATCTCAGAGTTCTGTAGCTCTTTCCCTGGAAGGGATGAGTAGAGAAAGAACTGGTGCTGAATGATTATCCTGTTTGCAAGAAAGAAAATCCAGCTTCCAGAGGAACAGCAGCTCAAAGATGCTAGAGCACCAAAAGGTGGACAATCAGAATTTGTCAATTTAAGTCCACGACAGAAAAATGTGACAACCACAAACATTTTGGAGGTCCCTGGAGAATAATACGTGATTTCAAATTTTTGTAGACCAAATTAATTTCTAGGTCTTCAATCTTTTTAATGGACTGGTGATAGATGTTTTTTAAAAAGCTGCATTCTGCTGTAGAATGAGAGACTTGGAAGGAAAATATTATACCTACTAAGTATCTACAAGTGGGAAAAAGTAACAATCTTTTAGTTGTAAGGCATTCTGCTGTGATTACACTATTTGTTCTTTTCACCAGAGAATCTCTCCACTGAGATTCAACAGACAAGATGAAGTGTGTAAAATCCAAAATATGAGTGTACATAGAGCCTAATAAAACCTGCTAGGTCTTTTTCAATTACAAGACTGATGTGAGGACATAGGGAAGTAAAGTAAGTTTTTTCACGTGTGCTTTAAGTGCAATAGTCTGAAATGCTTCCTTTTAAAATAATGTTCCAAGGACTAGAACTATACAATCATGACTCATGTAGAGTGTCAAAGAGAATCGAACTCCAGCGTCCTGTCTGAGTAGGTACAGAAAAATACCTTCTGTAACTTGTCTGGGGAAAACAATGGCGAGTCCTTTCCATCCGCTCTCTGCTGGGGGGCTGGCCAGGGGCCCGGCCCGGCCCGGCCCGGCCCATCCCATCCCATCCGCAGGCCGCACCCACGTGTTTGGCCGCCGCGCTTCCAGCCCCAGGGGCAGCGGGCTCACCACTGCCCAGGAGGAACTGGTGCTACCAGAGAACGCCATCCCCTCACTCACTCTTTTCAATTTTATTCTTAAGAGCAGGCTGGCGGGCACAACGTTTGCAGTGCCGGACAATTAGCAAAAGCAGCAGGGGGATGCTTGCCAATAAACACCCAGATTTGAGGTTAAGCAGCTGTAAATCTGCATTAATCGTTTCAGGAATTCAGCTATTTACAAAAGCTTTCAAAGAGCAAACAAATAAAAGAAGGGAGGGGAGAAGAGACAGGAGAGGAGCCGATCTGTCCTTACCTTCACACTGCTTCCCTTCCCCTTTGTAGCCCGGCTTGCAGATGCATTTGTAGGATTTTGGTGTGTTTTGACAAATTGCGTCGATGTGACAGTCATCCGTAGCTTCTGCACACTCGTCAACATCTGGAAGCACAGAAGGAACCCCAAGAGGACAGATAAGAAGGGAGACCAGAGCCACAAAACACCAAGGATAGATACTCCCCTTGAAGCTGTTTGCCTGCCTGCCTTCCCAGTGTCATGCTGGAAATGAGAACATCTTAGCATAAATAACTAAACTAGACAACGTGATATTCTCTTCAAGTCGTTTAAAAGCACTGCTCCACGGAGCTGGAGGGACTCGGTCTCACATTTCTGCACTATGAATAAAGTACTTAGACACTAGAAATTAGCTTCTGCTGTTTAAGTCTGGTACTGGAGACCCACATCTTAGTAAAACAAGAGAATGCTTAAATTACATATAAGAGGAGAAAAAAAGACTCCTTGCATGTTCTAGCACAGAGATTTTCTTAATTCATAAAGATAGACCCTAGTTTAAATAAACTAAGCTGGTGGGGGAATGGGAAAAAGAAATATTTGAACAGCTAAACCACATTAATACATTTTACTGAGAAGCAAAATAATAAATAAATGGAAGACCATATGAAACTCGGTAAGGTAGAGTGGAGGAAAGCAACATGCAATATCATCATCTACTTGGACTAAACTCATTTAGGGGAAAAAAAGTGCCAGCAGCCATCCTGGCCCTTGCTCGGGTGGGTGCCTTACTGGATGGATATGCCCTACTCTGAAAGGGGGACTCAGACCACTTCTCTTGTTTTCAGAGTAGGAAGCCTTTACAATCATTTTAGTGACGGGCATTCGTTCTCTCCTCCAGACTTAAAGAGGATGGGGAGGGAAGAGGATGAGACAGAGTGGAGATCTGGTAGTCGTGGGAATGTTAATGAAGCGAGCATGGGGAAAAAAAAACCTTCCGACCTATTCAGGGATGGGGTGTGCTGGGAACATGGGAACACTTATAGCCCTGCCTAAGCTGCCCCGGCCCCGCACTGCCCACAGCCGCTCCCCGGGCACACCGGCACCCACAGCCCCCGACGCCAGGGGCGGCGATGCCACTGCGCCCCGGGCACAGCGGCCGGGCCAGACCGGGCCGTCAATCCCGCACCTCCCAGGGGGCTCCTCCCTGCCTCACGCCACAGCCACATCTGGGGCTCCCGGGAGGACACGGGCAGGCAGCCGGAGAGGGACCCGCGGAACTGGACAGAGCACAGCCCCCGCTGTATGGTCAGGAAGTACCGAGGAGACAGGGGTGCTGCGGAGGGAGGCAGACGGGCATCCAGCGAAAGGCATGTGCAGTTGGTTTAATGCCAATTAGATTAACAGATCCTCAAAAAGGTGCACTAAAGTGAAAACAATTTTATTGTTAGCTTGAAATCCTAACGCTAATTGTTTCAGAAGTGCTCACTCGGCCATCTCCAGTGATAACACACGGATCCTTCAAAGTCACCGGGAGCAGGAGGGGGCTATTTAGAGAAGGGAGAATAAGCAGACATTGTAGCATGGCACACAGCAGAGAACTTCTCTGAGAGGTGCAGACCGGGGCGGCCCCGCGGGGCACCTCTGGAATACCAGAGAGAGAATTCCCCGGACTCGGTATTGTTATTGTTGTAGAGGTTTTTTGTTTGGTTTTTTTGGCGTTTTTTTTAGGAAAGAGGGAAACAGAACACCGAGCGTCGTAATTTTCCGGACTAAGGCAGAGCTGCTGTAATCTGTTGCTTTCTTTCTTGTCCATTCGTTTATTTTTACCGCTGAGCCAATTCAAATCTAGCTATGATTTACGTGAATTAGCTTAGGTGTTGCTCAGATCAGGCACAGATTCAGTCAAGCACAAAGAGAAAATAAGTTTTTGTGGGGTTTTCTCTGCGTTTTTTTTTAATGCTTTGGTTCATACTTTTGAGTCATTAAACCGGCACCCATCTCCCATCAAGATCAGCAAAAGTGACAGCTGGACTCTTTATAATGCCGTCAAAAATTCAAACTGCATTGAGCCAAGGGGGACATTTCACAGCAACCAGAGGATGCCTGGGAGTCAGGCGTGAATGCCAATGAGTCAAATGAAAGGGCAAAATCAAGTATGAGCCCCTGCTCTGCTCCACATCTCACATTGCATTAGTGGGACTGTAAGAACTTCTAGGCTGACTTCGTTCATTTTGTTACATTTAAACTCCTCTATCCGAGGAACAGGGATTTTTTCCACACCCTTCCCCCTCCCTCCCCCCGACGCCTGGCCCCGCTCGTACTTCACCTTAAAAGATTTCTCATCGCGCAACTTCAAAACCTGCATGCATTTCTTTCAGAAATCACTTCGGGCTTGCAACATTCCAAAGCAGATAGGACTGGGGGGTGTTCGATTTTTGGTTGTTTTTTTTTTTTTTTTGAAACACCGAAGCAAAGACAAAGTATAATTAGAGCTATTAAACTGATACGAGCGCCGCTGTTTAAAACACCAGGTCTTTGGGTTAATGCGCAGACAAGGAAAACCTGTTAAGATATCCCAGCCAACGCTTGCTCTGCGGAGTCTCCAGGGCTCAGCACATACTTATCTTGTAGGCACTCGAGAAAAGTAACTTTTTCTTCCCCATCTCTCCCTGCAGAAATCCCTCGGCTCCGGCTGTGGCAAACACGCGAGAAAACGCCTCCCCACCGCAACTTCCAAAACCCTCGGCGCTACGAGCAGCGAGAAGTGACCTCCCCCTGAACACCTTACAGCGGGCAGAGGAAAGCGGACAGACACGGTCCCCCCGGGGCCGCGGCTCCGCGCCTCCCGCGCCTGGGGAAGGCAGCACGGCGGCGGAGCCCCCTCTTCTTACCTGCGCCCCCGCTGCCTCCCGCCAACCTGCCGGCCCAGGCGAGAGCGAAAAGCAAACAGCAGCGCCGCGAAAAGCAAACAGTGCCCATGATAATGATGCGATCCCCGGTGCCTGTCTGCGATAAGGGACGCGCTCGGGGCCGGCCGCGCGGAGCCGCCGGCGCTGACGCCCTGACAGCGCCCCGCTGATTCGCCGGGGCTCCCGCGGCGGGGGCGGTGCCGGTGCCGGGGCGGGCCGGGGGCAGAGCCACCCCCGCGGCTGCCCCCGCGCCCCGCCGCCCCGGGGAGGGGGTTCTCGGGCGGCGGGGAGCCGGTCCGTGCCCCAGGCGGTGCCTGCTGGCGGGGCGTGCGGCGCTGCCCGCCGAGGCAGAGCGGCCCGGCTCGCTGCCGCTGCCGCCCCGACAGGGAGCGCGTAGGGACCCGCAGCGACCCCACAGCATCGCCACCCTCCGCGCTGCGCCCCCCCACGGCTGGGGCCGGCGCTGCGGGCGCCGCCAGGGGATGCACGGACAGACGGACAGACGGACGGACGGACGGACGGACGGACACCCCCCACGGCGCGGCTGTGAGGACAGACAGGCCGGCGGACACTGCCCATCTCCTTGGCAACGGCGGCCAGGGATATTTCACCCTTCTCGGGTTCAGGCTAAAAGACAACTTTTTTTTTTTTTCCCCACCCCCTTCCCCTCTCCCCTGCCTACCTCCTAGCTTCGGCTAACTCCGCTCCCGCTTGCCACGGGTCATCACCAGCCGCTGGCTTCCTCCGGGTTTTAAGGGCTTTGCTGCGGAGGCTAGTGCGCCTTTCCGCCTTTCCAGCCCTAGGTTTGCTCCTCCAAGCCCTTCACTCCGGTCAACCACGGCTCCTCAAGGGATCCCTGCGGACCTGGCCCTGGCCGGGGAGATGCTCTCCCCAAAATCATCTCCGCTGCAGACGGACATGTGAGTGTCATTGTCACCACAGCCTTGGAGGCGAAAATCCTTCACTTTTAAACCCAAACATGACATATTTCTCCCCTCCGAGGCAAGCCCCATGACCCTAAACTCTTTCAGACTGTCTTTAAAGGACTGAAATAGCTGGTAGACTATTGTTACGGCCGTGCCGCCCCTCTTTGCTTTACACCTTTCTTTCACAGGTACCCCACTGCTGAAATGCTTTGCTACTTTAGTAATTCCCCTTTACTTCAGGGGAATTAGGAGTTTCAACTCCCAATTCCCCTGGGAGGCTGTCTGTCTGTCGTGTATGAGTTCCACTTGTCGTCTGGAAGATAAATACACCTTGTCATAGCCTTAGATGCCTCTTTTTGACAAGTTCCTCCTAAATACACATATATGTCAGTACAATACACTTGCCCAGAAAGTAGCACTATTAAGTATTTTTAAGCTTGAAGAGATGGGAAAGAAACGTAAGAAAAGTTGCTCAGCCCAGCTGCGTGTTTAGTAAAACTCCACACCACGGTCCTTATTCTCCAATAAAACTAAGCCACTACCGCACGGTGCCAAAGCTGTTTGCTTTCCGCGTGTTTACACCTCTACTTTGGGCATTCCCGTCCTTAATCCCTTACGGGTGGGGTTAGGGCTATTGCTATTTTGAATCCGGACGCTTATTTTTTTGTGTGTGTGACCCGGCTGAGGTGCAGCGGTGGATTCCATGCCCGAGTCTTCCATGGATACACCACGGCGCGTCCGTGCCGCGGAGGTCCCCAGAGGGACCACACGGTGCCTTGGAGCGCCACCTCGTGACCGTCAGGGCAGAGCCACCCAAGGGCCGTTCTTCTCCAAGATTTTTGGAAGTAAGGCCAAATCTTCCCTCCCCCCCACCCCCCCCCCCACCCCATTTGTTTCTTTTAAAATATTTCTCGGTTGGACTTTTCGTTCAATTTCATGGAATCATACTAAAATTTATCATGGGATAAATAATGAAAAAAGTTTATATTTCATGAAGAAGTCCACTGGAATTGTCTAAAAATCAACTATCTCAACTTTTAAAAAAGCCACAGTGCAATAAATAAGTTTGCTAAAGCAAGAAAATGCTTCCACTGCCTTAGTGACTTGCTCTCTGCCATGTATTATAAGTGTCATGTTAGCTGCAGCTGCTGAGTGTTACAGAAATCACCACACATGTGCCTAACTCTACACATTTATAGTCCATAACACCTGTATGGCACTCAGGAAGGGAGGTGCCCTTGATGGAATCTCACACTTTTTATATATTCTCCGAGGGTCACATACAACTGAAAGCTAAAGATCATTCATAGCAGCTGTCCCTCTTCTAGTGAGTTTGTTGTGTTTTTCCTTTACCAAGATCCGGACAGATAGAATACATGAGGGAATACAAAAGTACTGTATTTATCAAAAGAGAGCCTGAACTGTAAGTCAGGATTATCACATAAAATAAAGAACATCATCTACAATGCCAGGCTGAATATTTCCAGATGGGTCTTTTCAGAGTCTTCCTTGCTAAGGGACACATCTTAGAAAGGGGATCCTTGTGGATCCCCACATTTTCCACCGGTAATTATGTTTCTCTAGTTATAATAATCTAACATAATCTCTATGTCAATTCCAAAAATTATTTTCATGAAAAATTTAATATTAGAAGTAATGACTAAGCAGGTTCTTCCATTGTGGACAGTAACAGCCAGATTCATGCCTGTAAACCTGCTCTGGGTAAGAGAGATAAGGAAGAGCTACCCTGGGCTGCAGGTGGAGCCAGCCCAGTCTGGGGCACACCTCCAGTGTTTCAGCTTTCTCATCTACCAAAGTACTTCAGCTGTGCCTAAAAACCTTTGGGCAGCATGTTAATTGGCTTCTAATGTTCTTCCACACTAATGCCCTTAAAGCTTTGGGGACTATTCCAATAAAATAATAATAATGCTTAATAATAAAAGAGGTTTATTTTAAAAAAGGATGCATCTCTTTACAGAATAGAAAGTCCATACAAAGCTGCATATCAGGCAAGAGCATAAATAGAATTGTGTCTGCAGAACAGTACTCCCACTTTCAGAACACCTTCTCCCACAGATATGCACCATTCCAAAAGTGCTGTGAAAAGACAGAACAGCCTCTGCAGAATTATTTGGTTTCCTGGTTTGCTATTAATGAACACCTGTATATTGGGGCCACTGCTGCCTCAGGAGGCAGCACAAGCTATTGATAGTGCTGGGAATCACAGCAGTCACTCAACAGCCTATGCAAACTTGAACCAATTGCTTTACTTCTCCATTTCTATCTCCCTTCCTTCCTCCTGTCCCTCTTCTTTCTGTCCATTTGCAGTAAAAGCCCACTGTAGCAGAGCCTGTCTTTCACTGTATTAATGCAGCACCTCTCAAAATATCACACTAAACTATTTTTGTCTGTCTCTCCAATTAGGGCTTTCATGAGGCCAGTGAGGCACATAAACCCTGACCCTTTTAACTTCAGTTCATCTATTTTTCTGAACTGTACTTCAAAGAACTGGGAGAGACCTGGCTCCTTTGGAAAGGAGACAAGGAATGCATGTGCCAGAATTTGTGCTGGGAGCACCTACATTATGAACCCTGAAATATATATATCCAAACTTTACTTAAATACTTTCTATTAGGAAGAAAGGAACCATGCAAGCCCAACTCTTCAAAGCAATATATTAACCATTCTGCATTTGTACACATATTTAGGGGAAGCTTTTGAAACTAACTGGCAATAGACATGCATTGCACCGCATACTCAATGCTGTATTACTTCTTTCCATGAAAATACAGCATGTAAGTTTCCTAGAAGTCAAGTAGCAGCATGCAGCTGAAGTAATTAAATTATTTGTTCCTGTACATGAGAGTAAAAAACCAACATAAGTCCACCATAAGCCATAATAAAGTTTTGCGCAAGAAAATTCAGCATGTTAGAGGACGAGGATTTTTTTTCTTTTTTTTCCTAATTGGAGGCAACAAGGAATTACATAGCAGCTGCTGTAACAGTTAAGAGGGGACATTCATTCCATAGCTTTGGTGAGATCACAATCAGTTTTATCGTACTCCACCATCAGTGAGACAGTGTGTGAAACCTTGTGGAAGTAGTGGTTAAATTTGTATATTCTGGGGAAAAAAAAAAGGTGTAAGTTAGTGCCAGACTTTGAAGACAGACATCAACCCATGCTTGAGGACAGCTACTCTCTGGCTGTTACCTTCCTCCAAAATTTGTCACCTGCTTCATCCAACTGTCCCTCCCCTTTCATTGCCAGGGTGTCAAAAGAGATGAAGACTCATGCAAAGGCATTTCCTTACACCTGTAATTATTTTACACAGTGGGTCATAAGGCTTGTAAGGCTCAAAACGCCTTACTGAGAATTACTATCTACAAATTCATAAACTTCTTGCCTCCTAAGTGTCTCATGAATGGTTTTCCATTCAGAAAAATGCTTCAACAGCTAGAAAGTGGCAGGAGAGAAGGGAGTTACTAGGAAGAGTAATGGAGATGTTTATTTTTTTCTCTCCTGCTTGAATTATAACCACTGAGAGCGAAAGATGAAAACATTAACGAAGAGATGGAAAATACTACCATCACCATGAAAAGCAGAGTAGATCCTTCTTTTGTGGTACTCAGTCAATCTTAGTAAAAGCATATTTTGCCAAGATGAAGGTTACATCTCAAACAGGTGAATAAGGACTTGATGCATAAAGAGCTGGATAAAACTTCATAGCCTTCATTATTCAGGAGACTGGTTACAGCAGTCTCTCTCAAAATTAATAAGGTACACCTCTAAAAGCTGCAAAAGAGAAAACACAACACAAAGTTGTGCCTACTACCTGCTCTGGGATTATACCTTAGCAGGTGGGAGAAGATGACAAGGACCTGTAGACACATAGAGCTGAGAAGGATACCTTCTAGAAGACCTGTTTGATAACTCTGTTGCCAAAATAGTTTTAAAAGTGGCAGTGATGTGTCCTTGTGTTCACAAGGATATGAAAGTGGCATTCTGAAATGGTTGGGTTTTAGGAAGTGGGGGCATAAGGGAGCCAGAAGGGAAATATCAAGGGGGAAAAAAAATCAAATTGCTCTTTGTCCATCCACTAGGTTTAGGCTTCAGTAGGATGAAAATTTTAACTCATTTGCTCCTCCACTGGAGACTTCAGAACAGTGACTTTTGCTAGTACAAGTTCTGGCTCATAATCTGCTGCAGATTACTTGACATTGTATTTTAGCATTAGCATTTCAGTTACTTTGAAAAAGAATCTCACAGATTATTGTGATTGCTGCTGCTCTAACATGCAATCCTCTTAAACAACCAGGTTTGCACACAAAAAATGTCAAGCAATTCAGAGGAAAGTCCTGTCTTTGGTATTTTAGGCTTATCATAGTTAAAATCTTAAATTCTGGATAGTCATTAACTGCTCTGGACTGCACAAACAGCAAACAGAGCTCTAGTAACTCAGCTGATGAGAGAAGGCTTTTGAGTTGTTTTAGAAGACATTTTCTGATCTCTTGTTTGAAAGTGAACTTTTTTCTCAAAAATATCTACAGCTGGCTCTGATTTCTTCTTCAAAGCACTTTGGGCCCTCAGGCTGAAGTACTTTCCGTCATACCCATGATCTGTGGTAAGCTATCAGTTCCCTTTCCTGTTCTAATCAAGGTCCTGAACGTGCAAGAACACTGAAGCATGTACATATTTATCAGCAGGACTACTCTTGCCTATAGACTTCTGCAAAGACTGCCTCAGCAGGCTTGGGATTGTGTAGTGCAGGACAAAGAGAAGAGGCCGTGCCCTCCACTCACAGTCCCTTTATCCTTCAGTGCAGCTCAAAACCAGCTGTGGGGAGTGACGTGGCTCAAATCCACATGGGCAGTCCTCTCTGCTCTGTGGAACACACCATGGCACCACTTCAGAGGCAAAGGCTGATTCAGCTTCACAGAGGACTTCATATTGTGAAATTTTAATTTTTTTCCAATTCAGAGCCCTGAGGGCCTACCTGCCCTCTCTTCTCTCTCTCTCTCAAAAAAAAAAAAAAAAAAAAAAAAAAAAAAAAAAAAAAAAGCCCAAACAACAGCACAAAAGCACCAGGACTTCCAGAGGCTCCAAGAGATGTGGGTGAATTGGCAAGACATCTTGCCAAATCATGGTAAGATCTTGTAAGACTCCTGCAAAAATTCTTTTGAACCTTTCCTGAACCAAAACCATTTCATATTTAACATTAATACAGCAACAAGACTCCAGGAAAATTCCAACAGAAGCTTTTTTCATAAAATAAAAATTTTTCCTGATTTCTCCACAATTCCACAAACAATTAAATGTTATTTCTCAGGACATCTTCCTGCAGACAGGAAGAAAAAATATCTTTAATGCAGCCAGCTCCTGCAATTTTCCTCCTTCCCTACCCACCCAGCCACTGACAGCTAGAGTGAGATTTGTGTACTAATTTGAAATTCTGCATTCTTCAGGGAGGCCCACAGTACCAAAGCTGCTCTCAGGATTTTCCCTTTAATTTGCTGTAATGTGAAGAGAGTCCAGTGCTGTTGAAACTTAGATAGTTTTGCATTGCAGCATCTGTTCAATTTACTGCAGGGACAGAAACTCTTCCATCAAAACCAGCTGGAGGGCTAAGCACCAGGTCAGAGCATCAATCCCTTTACCAAACCAAGTCCAAGCCAGTGGGAGCTATATAGTACAGATTTCCTAAAATCAATGTGCTCATTTTAGTTCAAGTGTAAACATGTACTCATCCCCTTGTTTAGCTGCAGTCTTTACTGCACACAATCCACAATTTAAGAACCCATTGCCATATAAACTTAATCTTAAAAAAGAAGCATGTTACGAAAGATGTGCTTGAGTTCAAGCCCTGACTTTATCCAGTAAGCCTGGCCTATTACCAGTAACAATTTTATCCTGGACAAAATCTCTGTAGACCAAGTAAAGTTTTATTCCAAAGTAGGTACTTCTGTTGAAATATAAATGCATGTAATTCTTTGTACTGTAATTAAATGCATTTTTATTCAGTTGTTCTGTTCCTTCAACACAGCTGAACTGAGCTGGGCTTTGATCAGGAAGCCTGCATCTCCCCTGCTGTGACTGTAGCCTTAACCTCTTCAGTTGTGAAAAAATACTATAAAACACTGTAGCTGTCACCTGGAGAGACCAGTGAGTATCAGGGGGATAGCAGCAGAAATTGAGGCCTGTAGTCCTGTAGCATGAGCATAAGATGACTACAAGATCCAAGTGAGAAATAACTTACAGAGCAGCGTGACACCACAATCAAAAGTTCAGAAAGATAACAAGCAGGGTCCTGTCTCCTATGGTCCTGTACTAACTCTTTTCCAGCTCTAGGCATGCTCAGATTTGCTAAGGATTGTGACAATTAAGAAGTTTCAACTGTTTCCCAATAAACAGAATAGTGCTTCTGAAACAAAAAGAATTCAAAACAGGGAGGAGATTTTTTTCTTCATTGTCCTTTAAGGAAAAAGGGTAAATCTCACAATAGGATCTTTCAAATACTTGGATGCAGCATTGTAAAGTTAATATTCTTGTAAAGACAACCAAGTCTAGAGATGCCAAGATTATGGTATAATTTATTAATTAGAATAAATTAAATTAATAATACATTAAAATTTTAATAATTTAAAATTATAATAAATATACATTATTAAGTAGAATTATATAAAAATGTAGAATTACATTAATTTTACAATTTATATTATATCAGCTGTGTTTCTCACATTTGTAGGTACTCTTAATGCTTAAAATGATGCTGAACACTGTTATGAGCCTTACCACCAGTGAAAATGAACATGTTTTAGTTGGAAAGACTAGACAAAGGAAATGAGAAATGAAAGTTCGACCCAAGGAAACAGTTGGGTGCTCAGGGTTTTAATGGGAATACTATAAGTAAAATTCAGTTCCCACAGAAATGTGCAGCAATAGGAAAGTCCACGTCTTGTGTAGAATCATGTTGCATTTGTCAACACACCAGATAAATCTGATGGAACCAGGCTATCATAATCTTTGTGGTTTACAAGAAACTTCCAACAGAGAAGATACTGCAGATAATATCCAAGCTCAAATCTTTGCCTCAGACTTTTCCACCATATCAACCAATGCCTCCCCCTCTATAAAACAAAACAAGACAAAAAAAAGTCTATACACCCGAGTGTGTTGATCTTTGCAGTTCTAACCTGAGTTTAACAAAACAAAAGGTCAGCAAACCTTCATTCCTTCTAGCACATTTTCCCCAAGTCTCAGGACTCTATTTCAGTCCCGTGGTGGCTGCAGGGGTAATTGCAGTTGCTGTGAGGGAGCCTGTGGCTCAAAGGCCACGTCGACACAGACAGCAGCCCCGTTTCCCAACACTGCTGTGAAGGAGCCAGTGGAGATCCCTCTGCAGCACAGAAGGGGAACAACCCTCCCCAGACCCCTCAGACTGCCAGCATGCTGCACCTCAGTGGTAGAGTATACATCTCACAAGTTTTCCCAGTAATCATGTTTAAAAGGACCAGGAATTAAGGCATTCTGGTTGCTTACTTCATCCGTAAAAGCACACCCTGCTTGGTTACACACTTGCAGAGGCTTTGAAAATACATCATTCTATCCAAACATATAGTGATGATTCCAGAACCACTCAGAAGCCCCAATTATAATTTTCTGCTAAATGAGTTCTCCTCCCTAAGGACTCTCCAGAGGAGCCTATGCTTTAGTGCACTAAGCTACCTATGAGATAGCTGAAGCTCAGACTAACTCAATTCCTGACAGGCAGCTGCAGTTTCAGCTGGTGTGAAATGGCAAATAGAAGAGAAGATTATCAAATAGAATTAAATGCAGCATCCTCAGGAGGCCTGGATATAGAAAGGGTAAAATTCCACTCACCTTAATCCTGCATATTATTTTGTTCTATTGAAAGGCCATGGCTGAATGAATAATGACAGGAGGATTTAGCCTCATATGTTCATTGCTTCTCTTTTCAAATTACATGATATACACAGTGCAGACCCATTATTAGTGTTGCTGTTTTTTAGTATTGTTATGTCATTAGAGATAGACTGGATTAACATAGGTATAGTAAATTGCAGTGAAAGTAGCTTACAGAAGATTACAGCACAGTAAGGCTTCATAAAAGTGTGCTCAGAGAGCTGATAAAATCAGAAAAATGTATACTATTACAAAGTGAAAATACAGCTGGCACAAGCTACTGACTGCTTGAAAGCTCCCAGGTAAATTATCATTGTTCTTTAACTTAAATTACACATCTAAAATAATTTGGAATTAATTTCAGTCAAATACAATAGAATCAGAGAAGCAAAATCAATACTTGTGTCACCAATTTCTTGATGAAAGAAACCCTGGACCAAAAAGGCCAGATGTATGTAGATATATCTACATGTGTCAAGACTGCAGATAGTATATGTAAGATCTTGATGTGCAGAACCTCCATGAAACACAGCATCCCTGTTTTTTTACCTGGAAATAGACAATTTCATCTACATGTTTTTATGGAGCTGACACTGAACATGACAGTACCTACCTTCTACAGTTCTCTCTCTCTGTTCTGTCTTCAGCTAGTGCTTAATCAGGGCATTAAATGTTTGAACAGGATCTTAATTTTCATCTGCTTTCTACCTCTGCAAGTCCAACCTCACAACTCAGAATAATGTAGAGCTTTCTGCTCGCTTTATTGGGCCTTAAGTTGCATGCTTAAGGCCAAATAAAGGGTGTGCATGTGTCAAGGGTGTGCAAACCCTGCCAGACCTAAACAGCAAGATGAACAGTTCTGCAGAGTGCAGAACAGCAGTGTCAGCCCTGTGGGAGGCTTACACTGCATGTCCCAGTTCCACCTGAACACGAGTGAGGTGTAGTAGAGCTCACATCACTCCCTGCAGGGGAGGGATACTATGAGCAGCTAGGCAACAACAGCAAGTGCTGCCATCTGTGCCACTCGGGGTCGTCTGGGCCTCACTTCATGCTTCTACAGCTTGCCAGCTACAGCTGATCAGCCTGCACACTTCATTTTGGTCAGAAAACAAAATAGTTTTGTCTTTGGATACCAAAGTTACATAAAAGTTGCTCCACACTAGGAACTGAGAGGGTGCAGCTCCAGAATCACTTCTGTATCAAGCTATAGAAACTCCAGCAAGTCTCCAGTTTGCAATTTGAAAAATTATTTATGATGAGGCCAGTATTGTAAAAGTCTCTTCTGTTTAAAGAGATTGATATATATTCATGAATTAGGTCTCATAACACAGAAAAGGGGAGTATTATTCTCCCTTAGGAAAGATAAGGGAAAGATCATACAGAGAGGTTAAATTACTTTCTCAGGTTCATGTGAGAAGTTTGGAAAACCCAGAAACAGATTCAGAGCCAGGATTTTGGAAGGAATTTCAGGTGTCTCCATTATAAATATAAGAGTGGCTTGACACAGGGACTGCAAGCTCTGTGCCTGTTTGAAATCAGGCCCCTCAAGAGGGTCCACAATTAGGCAACTACTGCTACTAATGACCTTGGCAAAACTTAGTCCTCGTTCTTGACTCCTGCTCCACAGTCTTCAGTACTGCAAAGTGCAGTGTGCTGTCCTAACAAAATACACTGGGAGCTAATTAAAGGCTGTAACTTATCCCTAGCCACCCAAAAATTAAAGCTCCATGTTCATTAAACACTGTTTTCTAATCAGTTCAACAGAGCTTAAATGCATTATTTTTACACTAGAAATTTGGGATAAGTCCTGGGTATTGCAAAACAGTTATGCTCCAAGAAATCCTTTCACTCAAAAATAGATGATTACAACAGCTTCTATAAATATAAATTGTTTTACAGCCAAAGACAGACATCTAGTTTTCACTGAAATTAAGCCAGCAAATCTCTTCTGCCAGTACTATAACAATAATCATGCTGATAGTGTTATTTCAGTTTACCAAAAGCCAGGATCCAATATGTTACAAATTAAATCAAGCACCAAACGATAAGCAATGTGAAAGGAAATGAATACTAATAAAAAAATTTAAATGTTTACATTTGTTTGCTGGGTTCAGATACAAACCCAACATAAACAAGCAATCCTACATTGAACTATAGCTTTATTTTCCCCCTGTTGCCTTCCACCCTACTCCCCTTTTTTTTTTTAATTTAAAAGCAGATTATGCAGACAAAGATATTATGAGAGAGCATATTTCAGTTGTAAGGTTTTAGGACAGGGAAGGAAAACAGAGCTCAGACCAATTAAAAGCTTTAGAGAAGAAAGGCAAATCAATTAAAAATGCCAGAGGGCAGACATTGCACAGAAAGAGAAGAGACTTTGACAAATTTGAAATAACTCTGTTCTCCACAGTCCATAATGGCAGATGAAAATAAGCTGCGCTCATACCCACAAATATTCAGAGGAGAATAAGGCATTTGATACCTCATGGATAAAACAGATCTGTGCTTCCACATGCTGAATAAACAAGCCACAGGACTGAGTTAGTGTTTGGTGGGTACTTTGGAGAAGAAAAGCAATGTATAAAATGTGAGGTGTTATTTTTAAGACACACAAGCAGCCAGCCTTCCAACTCAGCTGCTGAATTATTAGTCTTATTGATCTGCTACTGCATTATTTTTTACACCACAAAACCCGTTCTCTCTCAATAGAACACAGGCACTGAAAAGACAATAGTCATAAAAAGATTTGCAATCTGGAACTTCAAAGAAATCATATTCCAATTTTGGCAGCTTACTAGGAATAAGAACCCAAACTGCCATTGCTGAATGTATCCTTTGACTGTAACTATAATTTAAAAGCATTGTCCGACGTAATTTCTTCCTTTTTTTCACACAGTGATCCCAGGCCAATTATTTATCCCCCCTCCCCCATAAGAATAGTGTTTTGAAGTCAGCCAATGAAACATGTTTTATTTAAGGACTATATTCCTAAAGCAATGGAATGGATTCTTTGGAGACCTAAAGGTTGCAGAGCACTTCATTAGTTCCACATAATGAAAGAATGGTGCAATTGAAGGAGGTCTCTAAGGGAGAATAGTGTGAAAATTAGAGACTCGTCTGCTCACTTGCAAAAAGAAAATAAAAAAGAAAAGGAAAAAGAAAAAAAGGAAAGGAAAAAATTGAGAAAAAGGAAAAAAGGGGGAAAGAAGAGGGGGAAAATGAGAAAAATGAGAAAAGGAAAAAATTTGTGGATTTTCTAAATAAAGCACACTGTCTCCATTCAGCCCATGGAGAAAGGGTGCCTACTCAATCCTCTTACCATTGACAATATAATAAAACCAGAGGAACTTTTTTGAAGTAGATCTGCACATTCCACATTTGGATTGAGGGGCAATGGACTGTTTAAATTGCTATTTACATTTCCAGCTGTTTTACCAGTGATTTGCCCAACTTAATAGCTCTTTAAGCTTTTAAACAAGAAAATAGCTATTCTCACGACTCAAAGAAGAAACCATGGTTATTTCAGTCTGCCTCTATTGTAAAAGGCTTAGACCCCTCTCTCTTTATAGATGCCCTTCCCTTTATAGTACTTCCCTTTTCCATCTCCTCCTTCTTTCTAAACCTTCTTCCATCTTTTTAGTTCACTTTTTACATTATATACTTTTAGCACCATAATGTATCTTTGCTGATACTGCTGATTCAAGGAAAGTATTTGCAAGTAGTCACCAAGGTTCCCAAGAGAGACTTAAGTTAGCCAGAAAATTAGATTTGCATGTATAATCTTCTGCTAGTTATTGGGGAGTTAGTCCATGTTAAACAAATGCTCTACAGCTATTGAAAAATGTATATTTATTTATCTATCCACTTTCCTCTGGGGATATATTAAAAAAACCTAGATGTGTGTACAGACATAATGTAAACTGTATTTTCTGCTTATTTTTCAGGGAAAGTGGAAGAAGAGGGAAAAGGGGCAGTCCGCAGATAAGAATGAGACCAAGATGAAAGGTTAAAATGGGAGAGAGGTTATTTCATGGTGGCTCTATAAAAAAACTACAGTTATTTTGTTGTAATTGGAACCTATTAGTTTGTTTATGTTGGTGCTAATAAACTGTAAAATAATGAAGAAGAAATTAAAAAACAAAACCCACCTCCTCCTTTTCCCCTGATCAAAGCTTCAATGTTTTCCTTTTATTAACTCTGAAAGTCCCCTGTGTTTACAGATGACTGCAACCCTAGTCAGACAGTGGAGCAAACAACCAAATCTAAACCTTGCAGGAAGTGGTAGCAGCAACTCTGATTAAAATTTTTAAAATGAGTACGGTTCAGTAAAGAAAATTTAGCAGTGGTCAGAAAAATATAAGTTCTTTTTAGATTGTATCCCAACTCAAATATTTTCAGAGAAATGAATTGCAACTGGCATAACACCAGTTATCAGAAAATCACATCTGTGATTTTCTTTTGAAGGTAACACTTCATATTTAACAGTCATACAATCTAAACTACACATATTCTAAACTAAAATGCCCATTTTTTTGGTAAGGTTTGTAAAAGTTAGTTTATGATCCCCAGAGCAGGCATAGTGGCTGCTGCTGAGCAAACGTTTGTTCTGGTGTCACACACTGGCATGTCACTGACAACACAGCAGTGTCACTAGGCAAGACAGGACCAAGAATCAATGTGTATTTGAATTACTGTGGTTCTAAGAAAATTGGCTTCTAACTGGACCATCTGTTCCCTTCAGAAAGGAAGGGAGAAAACCTGCACACCTGAGTCATTAAAAGGTGACAGAGTTCTAGAGGAAGCAGGTTTAAGTGTAAATCAGGTGCTATCTTTGTCTACAAAAGGAAAAAAAAATCAAACAGCATAAAACCCAAGATCCAGTAGAAGCCACAAAAAAACTCGAAAAACGTTCAAAAACTCTAAGCACAATTAGACTTTATGAAATTTTTTAGTGAAAAGAAATTCCATTGTCTTTTAGTACTCTGCAGGAGGGTTGAAAACAAGCAGTATTTAGCAGAATTTTTCTGGAAAACTCTTTCCTTAGATTTTGAAAATTCTGAGGGAGCTCTGCTATTAGCACTAAAAAGAATGCAAATATACATGGGGAGGGAGCAATGGGACAGAGAGGGGGAAAGATTTTGTGAACATCTAATGTGACAAATCCAGCTGTGTTTTAGTACTGTTGAAAATTCAGCACTCTGCCTAAATATATAAGAACATATGAAAATACTGAAAAAATGGTTTGAAAGGAAGTGCCTCAGAGCAGACATATATCTCATGACACTTAGTTCTAAGAAACTTGATGCTTTCCCACCCTACACAAGACAGATTTTTGGTTATACATAAAATATCTCCTGTTTTTACTATATTTCTGTTATCGTTGTGCAGCAGTAAGAAAGGAAGACTGCAAATCAGATCTTGTTCTGTGCCAAGGAGCTGCCTTAGGAATTTAGGTACACTAGATATATTTCCCTAGCCTTGGATTCAACAGCTAAAAAAAACCATTAAAATCCATCTTTGTTGAAGTTTCTTACAAAAGAAGAGGAAAAAAGCTACAGGGTAGAACGTGGAAAGAATTAGCTTATGGGCCAGTCTATTAACAGCCAACAAACCTGTGCAGTAGAGTAGCCACAGGAAGTCACACTGAATAAAAAAACGTTTGAAAGTAAAATTTTCCAGCACTGGGCAAGATTAAGAGAGACGAACTCCTGTGAGCAGCTTCACTAAAACCAACAGTTTACAGTAATGAAAGAATCAGGACCATTCTTGAGCTGCAGGAGCCCTGTATTACAGAATTCATTTATATGAAAACACTTTGTCTCAAAGATGGAAGTTTAACTGCCAAAGGAGCCATAGTAAAAGGTCAACAACTCAACCTGAGCACTCTGCACTATATGAAGAGTTTTACATTTTATCCAGCAGTCAGCTGCCACAGCCACCAGATTCAGCAGTATCTCCTGACAAATCTCATTAGGCTTCTTCCTGCTCTATTAAAATCACTGCAGGTTAGGAAAGAAGGATCAAATCTATGTTGTGTTGCCTAATAGGTTTTATATTTACATATTTACTAACATAGGAAATATTTAACCCAGGAATTACTATTTGTCTAAGAGAAATCAGATCAGTTTCTGCAAACCTGAAAAGCACTGATAAACTGCTTGGTTGCATTGCTCTGTTAACACTGATGGCAGTTTTAGCTCTGCTAGCCCTGAATACTCAGTTTCAAACTTCAGTAGGATTCATAAGGTGTAAGGGAAATTATCTCAGATGACAAAAGTTCTGCAAAATGAAAACTGACTTTGGTCTACAAGTTATGGCACAGAGCATGGCTGCAAGTCAAACTTTTACCCTTACTCACACCTCTGTCCCTTCCAGTAACATTTACTGGCCACACACAAACATATTGTGTGATCTCAACCTACCAAAATGAAGCCTAGGAAAAAGCATAAGCAGGGAAAGAAAAGACAATTAGTGAAGCAGCAAATGGGATCTGAGAGAGCAGAATGTCTCATGCAGCTATTGCTACAAACTCAGTGTGATGGCTCAGAGCTGCGAGCACTAGGAAGGCACAAACCATTATTCTAACTGCAATGGGTAAAACATGGGCTCTTGCCAGCTGGAGGTATTACAACCAAACATAGCAGGAGCCATCTTAGTCTGTGTCTCCTTGTTACAGAAACATCTGAGGCAACAGAGAAGAGCAGTCACACACAATATCCAGCATTATGTAAAAACAGCTCCTCAGCAGCACTGGGATGTGCTCAATCAATAGCTAGAAAATACTGTTGGGTTGAACACTGAGTGTAGCAGGTGCACCTAATAAGCAGCTATTAAAATGCCTGTTCCCCCAGTCAATTCCTTACAGATACTCCTTGGGCTACAGAGTTTTCAAAAGCTCTGTCACCCAAGGCTTCTGTTCTATGGCTCTGTTGCCACCACCACAGCAGTCACACGAGCACATGTACCTGTGATGGGTAATCACTGTGCTTCCTGCTGCACAGCCTTCATCTCTGCTGGCTGACAAATGCTGAATGCAGCTTCCTAGCTGGGTCTGGTGCCCTTCTGTGCTCCTCTCCCTCTGCCCTTGCCTTGTTTCAGATTGAACAGGTATAGTTTGTGCTGTTTGCTCAGTCAGCTCACACCTGCCTTGCCAGTTCTTCCTTTTAACTGTGAGTAACAGCTTGGGAGCTGGGAGCCAAAAATTGACTGAAAACTTTCTAGTCCTGCTTCCTTGTTGGTGTATGGCTTATGTGTTGAAGTACAGGACATACCACCTGAAAAATATTTTAGTCCCTTAGGTCAGAAGTACAATAAAATTAATTTGACATCAGCCCACTCCACAGTACTGCTAAAAGTCCTATGCTGAAAGTCCAAAATATGAGCATATGTAGAAATTGTCTGCCCAAATTCTTTTTAGAAGGCTCAGAGGTGGAAAGCATTATCTGAATAAAGATGCCAGGCAAAGTGAAAGTTTCAAACCCTTATTGTGGATCACACTGCATAGTATCATTCTGGAGGGTTTTTTTGTTGTTCTTTTTATTGGGGTTTTTTTGTTTGGTTTTTTTTTTTTTCGTTTCTCTTTTAGAGAATGAACTTCAGTCACTGAAGATACACAATGATTCTTCATGAACATCTTAACTTGCCCTCAAATGCACTATGGCTTAATACATCTCATGCCTGCATGTGAAAGTCTGTCACAAATTGATTCCCGGACTGTCAGTTCTGGCGATTTGTAAACAACTAAAAATGATTAAATAGTACAGAAAGACGCAAAAATCCTGATGATTAGAGCTCTGGAATGCTGCATTAGGTGGATACAAATATAGTTAGGACTCTCATCCTTTGCAGGACAAATCCTAAATTTGCTGCATTCAAAGAACCTCAGAAGCCAAATTTATACAACCAAACTCTTCCACTGGCTGTGTTGAGGGGAAGCAGCACAAGCTGCGAGGTGTAGGTGCAGCCCTGTGAGGCTGAGAACCAAAAGGGATGTCAGACCTAGCACAGCACATTGATGGAGATGTTGGCTGCATCTGGATACAAGAGTGCTGTGCTTCTCTAGAGAAATTGAAAAAAAGTTTGTTCTTTGCCAGAAGCTCTCTTAGCAGAGTCACCAAAGCCTGTTTCCAAGGCAGAACTTCTGCCAGAGCTTCTCTGGGGCTTGGTAGCATAATTTTGGCTGACAGCGCTTCATGCTGCTTGAGCAAAGGCTGGCAAATGTATGCGTTATATATGGAACCAAAACTAAATTTCTCATCACTGCTTTGCCTTCTGGTTGGAAGTTAACACTATTGCTCAGCAAAGGGCAACATTAAACAGTAATTCCCTTATTTAAAACAATAACAAATGTCTCCTGCATAGAAAACTAATAGGCCCTGTCCCCAGATGGTGTAAATTAGCATGGCCCCACTAATGTCTGATTTATAACAACTGAAGATCCAATATACCACATGATTAAATGTGCACTTTACCATCCTGGAAATGTCTTGAGGGCCATGTAATTGTGTGGTAATGAACTAAACTTTTAATTAAGTTCTCATTTTGAATTAGAATCAATAAGTCAATAAATAGGCTTCACTTGATTTAGATGATAAATATGCACAGCTGAGACTGCACTCTATGTCCTCCCTCGTTTTCAGGGTCTCTTTTCTCCTCCATATGTCAGAATCTAATGAAGGAGCTCTGAAGTATGGTCCTAATATATTATTGTCACACATGGTGATAATACTGGTAGAGTTAGGAGACTGCCAGGTTTCTATTATAAATCCTGTTCCCAAGGTTTTATAGCATGCGTGTTTCAAACTGCAGTCAGCAATGTTGTTTTTACAAGGAGCTGTCAGCCCCAGTGTGAATTTTTGTCAAAATAAAATTAAAAATGGATTTGATAGATTCAATCTGTCAATTTTTCAGGATTTCTGAAGCTATTTTTGCTAACCTCTGGCATAATATACCTTGGATTTGAAAAATGCAGTTTCATAGCAAGCTTTTCAACATGGCTAATTGCTGATTTTTGTTGGAAGGAGAGAAAGGGCAAATAGATTTGTATGGTGGCAATGACTCTTCTATTTTAAGACTAGACACAAGACCTTTTTGACCATCCAGTCTGACCCTTTGAATAGCTAGGTGACAGAATTTCATCCAGTAATTAACACCTCTGTCCCAGTAACTTGCAGGTTGAATTACAGCAGTTCTTCAGAAAGTTATTACTTCTCCCTGTAGGGAATGTTGCAGACAAACTATAATCCAGCATTTGGAATGGCAGAGCTGAAGTTATCACTTCAGACTTGTATTCTTCCCTCTGATTCTGACTCACTGTGTGGTCTTAGGAAAGTAACTTAATTTTTCTGATTTCTCCATTTTTCCATCTTCTGCAATGAGGAAAATAATATTTAAAAGCCTTAGAGGAGGTGATGAGATGTAATAAATTATTTGAGGAATGCTTTGAACTTTTGAGATGAAAGATGCTATTCTGTGAAAGTGAAGAAAGACACTAGCATGTATTCAAATTTCAAAACTGATTACTTTTCAGAATGTGCTGTTTCTCTCCATTTGTGTCAAGCTAACAGCTGCTGCTGAACAAATTGGGTTAGGTGAAGAACTGAAACCCACAGTCCATTTTAGAAAGAAATAGTTGTAGAAGTTGGTATGGATACTTTTACTCCACTTGTAATACTTTACTAGAAAGGTTGGTTTTCATTATGACCAGATTTTGTCTTAATTTCCACTGGATAGAGCATCTTACAGTGGGAGACTCTCAGGGCTACAATAACTGGCCCTTCCTTAAATATCTAGTAGCAAATATCTAGTAGCAAATTGGGTTCTGGAGAACAATTACAATTATTGGGGCAATTTGCACTTTGGACTCTCACTGTGGCTAGACACTCAAAAAATAGAGGGTTTCATCTTCAAGAGCCTAATAATAATGCTTGGCACTGGCATAAAGAATAATTCACACCATTATACCTTAAAAAAAAAAAATCCAGCTTCATTAAATTGGAATATCCAGGACTTTTTTCAGAGTGACTGTTACAAGTAAGTTCCAATAATAGTCCTTACTATTTAGGGTCTATATTTGCCCTGATAAACACACCTGCTTCAAAAAGTGTCCCTTGGCACTCAGGCTAGTCATGCAGGGTGATCTGCACACACACACTGGGTATTGTGCTGTTCTAAATTGGCTCCTCCATGTCCCCAAGAGATTATTTATTATTTTATCACAGCTTCCTAATTCAAAATTTCCAAAAAACAAAGGAAAAAGTAGGGCAGTTATGGGTTTTTGTCCCTCTTGTTGGGCCTCAGGGGGCTCCCCTGATGGGGGAAATCCTCCTGTAACAGTTCTGTGCCAGGACAGAGAGACACACGGGACTTTTTCAGTCTTCACCTTATTGTTATCAAAAATTCTGGCACGCCGTCTATACCAGACTTAGTGCCCAAGAAAGCACCACAAAATGGCTACAAGATGTACAGTTCCAAGGTCTTTTAAAGCTGTTTCATCCAATTAACTCTTAAAATGTGCTTTATTTCCACCTTTCTACCAATAACTTATCCCTTGTCTGTCCACGTAACCTCTGCACTGCAGCTTTCCTCACCCAATCATCCTGGGACACCAACACTGCAGAAAATGGAGAAGTTGAAAAAGCCCGAGACAATGCCTGAAATCCTCCATCTTGCTTCCTATCCACTTCCATATTAAAAAACCCCAAAACCTACATTTCTCACCCTGTGACAAACTACACTATTCTCTATTATCGCTTTCACACTCTTGTAGACTCCAGTCTATCCCAAAGTCTCAGAAGCCCTCTCCATAGGCAGAGGTCAAAGGCAGTGCTTCTCTGGGGGTCAGGACCCCTCAGAGCAGACAGAAAAATATTCCCTGTGCCCCAGGTTCCAACAGGCAGTAGAGAGGGTAAGGTCCACAGTCCATAGTACTGCAAGGTGTTCAGCCAAGTAAAATTACTTCACTGAAGGACCACTGCAACGGATCCCCAGGGATATGTGCTGGGGATATCAGCTCCTGACCCTTCACTATTCACCAGGACATCTCCTGTGCAAGACACCACAACTGCAGCATGATGGCTCCAGGAACAGGATCTCAGTGGAAGAGAGATAAGGATTGCACAGGAACAGTCATGTAGCTGCAGGTCAATGGCAGCTACATACAGTGACTTTCTTGCAAGACTCAAGATGTAGGGGGAAGACTCTAATGAATAAATTTCAGATATATGGAAGTGGTGAGTCTGGATTAATGGAACTATGTAGCTGGTCTTAACTTGTTTCCTAAGGTCTGTACAGCCAAGTCCTTTAGAAATACACTTTCTACGTTAAGAACCTGTGTTCTTTGCCTCAGTGCTTTTTCCACTCCAATTGAATTAGGAGTTCAACACCAGCTGAAGGTTCTCAAACCCTTGTTAGACCCATATTTCTCAAAAGAGAAATTTCTGTGATGGTTTGAGAGGTTTCAAATTCTGAATCCTGGGCACAGAGAAGAATAAATGCTTGTATGAAACTCAGCGGGACAGTTTTTGGTTGGCTTTGTTAGCTTCAACTGCACAAAATAACAGACAATATGTTTTTGCTCACACACAGTTTCAATGTTTTTCAGCAGTTTAACTGGGGACCAAAAAACAGTGGGGACCAAAGAAGAGTTGGGAAACAACTTCTAAAGAGTCCACATTAGCAAAAGTAAAAATTCTCAAACTGGGGATAGTTTAGATTCAGGACAGGATAAACAAAAGATTAAAGAACCTACACACTGTGATTTCAGTAACCACTTAGATACAGCATACCAAATTAATTCCTCATTTATGGTATTACAGTGGGGTTTCAGCAAGTTATGAATTTAGCATGATGACCCTGTTCAGTGAGAGATTAAGAGATGTACAAATAAGCATCACAAAACATTACAATGTCATTTCACAGAATGCTTTCCTTTCCCTTCAGACATCAATGGTGACCAGAAGTAGTTGGAGCAGAGCTGGTCAGCAAAGGATACCAGTAGAAAAACTGAGGGGGAAGAACCACAAGGCATTGCTCTAAGCGAACAACACTGTTTTGTCATGACTGTGTTTGAGTATTTACACTCCAGATTAGTTCTGAGTGTTAAAAAATTACCTGAAGCATGTTCCTCTGTGAGTTGAAGCTCACCTTTGTCACAGATAAAGAGTATAAATTGCCATGTAGTACTTATTCATTGCTGGCTCACTATTGAGCCAACATTATTTCCCCTTAGTCTCTAGAGCTAAAGAGTTTGTGAATAGGGTGGTACAGGCTATGCTGCTGAGATAGAATGCTGAAAACAGAAACCATATCAAAACAAACTGCTGGCGGCTATCTGTTACTGCTAGGATTTATTTTCTTTTCTTCCTGAATTCAGGCTTGTGGGTAGGTGTCCCAAAAAGCTTTGGACTAATGCTAGCTCCTCCTCAATGAGGAATAGGTTCTTTTCCTCATTTACCAATGTGCTGCACCAGATGGCCAGAAGTGGGAATCTTCAGGCAGATGTACAAGACTAGACACAAAGAAATACAGGAATATAACTGGACAGCTAACCAAACATGATAGCACAGGAAAATTAACTTGATTCTTGATAGTATTTATTCCACTGCCACAGTGCTACTAATCTCAACAGAATTAAAAGCTCTCAACAGAATTAAGAGCATTTTGTCAATGATGTGTGGCACAGATCTCTGCATATGGATAGTCAGCTTTCCACCAGCGTAAACCACCCATGTAGACCAGCCCACCATGAACAACTTGGGTGTTTACAGGGGTTAGCCTATCATGTAGATTAAGTCTGAGTTGAAGCAGCCAAGTGTTTTGATCCTCTGGCAGAGTGCAGAGCAGATGGAATATTAATCCTCTGAAATATCACACCATGCAATTTATAATAATCAGGGGAGTGATGAGAAAAACCCAGGACAATATTATGGAAAACGGGCCATTTTAATAATCTGGCTTTGGCAGACTTGGAGAAATGGACAAGAGATTCCAGACATATTTGAAGACTTCGAAGGCACCAAGGAAATAATCCATTTAATTCAATAAAAGCCCAGTCTGGAATTGCCTCATCTGCAGCTTGCTTGACATTTGCTGAAATTTTTGGTGCCAGTAAAATAAAATTGCTCTCTCAGTATAATTAACTCACTAACACATTATTGAATTAGACATTAACTGTGTGTCTAAATTTTTTGTCTCAAAACCAAGAACATGAAACATTTTAACCTAAATGAAAGATGAAAATTGACTAGTGACATTTAAATGCAGGGACTAGTCTGGACTCTGTCTCTCAAGAGACTCTGCCATGGGCTCCTACTGTATTTTGTGCCATTTCAAAAGCACACTTAAAAAAATGTTCTGGTTTTGGCTGGGATAGACATAATTTTCTTCTTAGTTGCTGGTACAGTGCTATGTTTTGAGTTTAGGATAAGAATAGTGTTGATAACACACTGATGTTGCTAAGCAGGGCTTACACTAAATCAAGGATTTTTCAGCTTCTCCTGCCCTGCCAGGAAGCAGGGCTGGGGTAGCACAAGAAGCTGGGAGTAAACACAGTCAGGACAGCTGACTCCAACTGGCCCAAGGAATATTCTAGACCATATGACCTCAAGTTGAACAATGAAATTGGGCGAGTTGGCTGGAATGTGGGAACCTGCTTCTCAGGGACTGGCTGGGCCTAAGTCAGCAGGTAGTGAGCAATTAGACTATGCATCACTTGTGTTGCACGTTCACTTATCTCCATTATTATTTTTCCTTCCTCTTCTGTCCTATTAACCTGTCTTTATGGCAGCCCATGTGGTTTTTTTTCTGATTTTCTCCCCCCCCCCACAGTACAGAGGAAAGAGGGAACAGCTGTGCTGTGTTTAGCTGTCTGCTGGATGAAACCACAACAAAAAACTTCAATTCACACTGGGTTTTGTTGTTTGTTTGTTTGTTTGTTTGTTTGTTTTTTTTTTTTTTTTCAGATGGACTGCTATGGACATATTGTGACACCTCTATCCGTATTGGAGCCTTGTTAGCTACATCATAAATCACATCAACACAGAAGCAGATGGCCTGTGGGTGCATGTCACTGAGCACACACTGCAGCTCCCTATGCAGTGGCTGAGCCGTAACCCAGTACTAAACCATCAAACCATTATTTACGACCTTAGTTGTCTCCCTAGACCAATGGGGATAACCCAACCTCATGTTGCGGCTGATGGAATGCATCCTCTGGACACTGAAAGGCAGGGACACATCTTTATCAACAGTCACCACCTGCCAGAATTTCTCAAACGATAGGAAAGGTCCACAGCCAATAAGCCTCAAGAGCTTAGCATCTAACAGAAGTACAAAGCCAAGTGGGACACTCCCCTCTCACCTGCTCAAGGAGCAGAGGCTGTCAGTGCACTGCAGCTTGCCCATGAGCTGCATCCTGATACAGCCAGATAGTGTTGTGCAAAACAGGGACTGCATAGAAGAACTGGGCTGGTTTTGTGTGATATAACTATCTTGCATTTGTTCCCCAGGTCATTTGCTTGCAAATTGGTCTCTTCATCAGTGAAATTGAAACGCAAATCAAGATTAGTAAAGAAATCGCTGCATAGTATAGCATCAGGCCTATGTGGCATTTCAAGTAAAAGGAATATATTGAATAAAGATTAAAGAATAATTGGTTAAAGGACAAAAAGGAAGGATACTATTTTAGTTGACTAAAAGTACTTCTGACAGAGGATGGATGGATTCACTTTTACTTAGAAACACCATCCATTTCTTGAAATGTCAACAGAAAATAATTCAGGAACTACAAATGTGGTCAAATTTCAAACAAAAGATGCAATTTCAAGTCCTGAAGCAAGAGATTTCAGTGGCATGACAATATCCTTCAATTGGTCTGCAGATTGTGCCACACAGCTGCAAACAAACTGTGGGTGGTAACACAAAGGAGGCATAGAGACTCTCTGGATATATTACAGTATTATGGCACAATTCTGTTTATTAAGTCAATCTTTCATTCTCTGTTTTAAAATGTCTACAGTTATTTTCCCTCTTCCATTCTCCTCCAATTCAGTTGCACAAATGGAATATTTGCACAAGTCTGGCCCAGGCCAACAAGACTGAATCTCAGCTCTCTCCTGGGGAGGTGATACTGGACACTGCATGGCTGCAGCACTTGCCCCCTCCTGATTTTGGTCTGTGTGCCCAGGTGTTGGTAGTAGAGGGAGGGCTACAGGGGTGGCTTCTGTGGGAAGCTCCCAGAAGCATCCCCCATGTCCAGCAGAGCCAATGCCAGCCCAGGCTCCAGGACAGACCTGCCACTGGTAAAGGTCAAGCCTAGCAGAGAAGGTGGTGACATCTAAGGGATAATGGATTTAAGAACAAAAAAAAAGTTTTGCACAGCTGTAATTGGGTACAGAGAAGAGAGAAATGAGAATACATGAGAGGAACAGCTCTGCAAACACGCAGGGCAGAAGGGAGGAGGGGCAGCTCCAGGCTCCAGAGCTCGGATTACCCTGCGATTCCGTGGTGCAGCCCACAGAGAGGTGGCTGAGCCCCTGCAGCCCTTGGAGGGCAGGGGGTGCAGAGATCCACCCTGTGCTGGAGCAGGGTCGTGGTAGACTCTGCGGAGACAGGATCCCAGGATGGAGCAGGTTTGCTCCCACTCTGGAGCAGGCTGTTCCTGAAGGACTGACGCTGTGAAAGGGACCCACTCTGGAGCAGTTTTGTGAAGACCTGCAGGGAAGGACTCACGTTGGAGAAGTTGCTGGAACACTGTCTCTTGTGGGAGGGACCCAGGCTGGAGTGGGGAGAGAATGGGTAGAGCCCTTCCCCTGAGGAGGAAGGAGCAGCAGAAACTGTGAGATCAACTCACCGCAACCCCCATTCCTTGTTCTCCTGCACTTCTGCAGGGAGGAGAGAGGTAAAAAATTTGTGAATAAAATTAAGCCCAGAAAGAAGGGAAGGCTGGAGGAAGGGGTTTTAAGATTTGGTTTTATTTCTCATTATCCTGCTCTGATCTGATTGGTAATAAATACAATTAAGTTCTCTGAGTCTGTTTTGCCCCATGACGGAAATTAGTGAGTGATCTCTTGCTGTCCTTATCTCAACCCAGAAGTCTTTAATTATATTTTCTTTCCCCTGTCCATTTGAGTGAGGAGAGCACTGATAGAGCAGCTTTGGTGGGCACCTGGGTCTAGGCTGCTCCCTACCAGCAGCCTGCAGGGCTTCTGGGAAGTGCCCAGAACAAGAGGGCTATCCACTGGCATATCCCACTCCTACCAGCTTCTAGCTGCTTCTGTGCAAAGAAAACAGGGGGTTCACTGGGTGTTAACTAAGATCCCATGGTTTTTGTGCCTGGGAATGCTTCTGTCATTGGAAGGAGGCTGGCAAAAAGCTCCAGTAGTACCGTCTTGTTAGCAGGAGCAAAAGCCCATCCTACAGGAGCAACTTCCCCCTACTTACAGAAATTGCAGCCCCTTAGATGGGCTCTTCCATTCACAAGAGCAGTGATACTTTTATTTGCTTGTCCTGTCTTTTTCCTTCTTACATACTCCCATGTACTGTTCGTAATTTCAACTTGTATCCTAAAGCATTCCATAGAGGTATCACTCACTAACTTTCAGGATATGTTCATTTAAGTCACCAATAATGAGAATTTTTTTAATGTTTTTTGCAGTCACATGTAGCTCACATAAGGATTCTGCAGTGGTTTTCTTTTTTGTCATAATTCTCACAGGAAAATGAAACCATTTAAAAACAGAATAATAGAATGTTAGTGATTGAAGTTTGTTCCTAAGACCTGCTGTGGGTTGAGTAATTGCTCAGTAATTAAAGCTCCAAAGACCATTTTATACTTTTCAGTCTTTCACTAGCACTGGTACAGCATTGCTTCCTGTTCCAACACTGATGCAGAGGTGATAATTATTTGCAGGGCTGCTTTCTAGCTCTCCAGACAAGAGGTGCTGGTTAAAAAAGTACATCTCAAACACCAGGCGTGTCTTAGAAAGGCAGTAAAGGAATTATCAAAATACTTGTCAACATCTGGATTGATTCAGGATTATTTCTGGTTATACATGCCAGAGAATTGCTGGGTTCTAAAAACAATTGAATCTAAATTGGTTATCCTAAGGAAAGACAAGGAAAAAACCCAAACATTTTACACATATGTGCCTCTATAGTCCTGGTCTTTACACTGCCAATACAAATTAAAATAATTAAAGCAGAGAGGGCTTGTTGGTAGCCCCCAACATTTAGGATCAATATAACAATAAAGAGTGTATAATGCCACTTTGGGTGAATCATTCTTCTTGATGTGGCCAAAACCCACATCCTTCTGTAAGTAACTGTTAGTTATATAAGCCTAGGATACCCTGCCTCAATCTGTATCTAATATTTATATATTTAACAGAATTATGGGATAATACTAAAACCTACCTGGTTTTTACTCATTCTGTCAAGCTCTGACAGCTGTGTCAGCCTCAGGAGACCATGGAGTCCATTTGGCATAAAGCGTGGAGCATTGCAGTGGATTATTTGGGGCTCAGCTGCAGAGCTGGGGAGTCTTCCTGCTTTCAGGAATACAGGATACAGCAGCTCCATGGGAGCTGGGGGTAGGACACCTTCAGGGTGACCAAGGCAACCACACGCTCTAGTTGTCTCTCTTTAGTTTTCAAACCACTGATAGAAAAAATTGATAATGTTTTTGAACCAAGCCAACAATACTGAGTGATGTGGAGCACTCCAAAAGGCAAAGGCCAAAATCAGTGAATATTTTATCAGGCTGCAGATTTTTGCTGCTCAAGTTAAGGGCATGCATTCACTCTCATCTCTTTCTTTCCCACTACCCACAAAGGACAGTTACACCAAATTAGCAGGAGACACACTAATAGAGTAGAGCAGAGGAAAAGGAGTTAAAAAAAAAAGTCCTTTGTACCTCAATAAGATGGTCCCATCATGGACTTTAGTTAGAACTGGTGATCTCACTGGAATACTCTGGGCAGTCTCAAGGGGGTGACATGCAAGACCACATTGAGCTAAAGCAGAAATCAAAAGAGAGCCTTCAGATAAGAATGGCACAAATATTTTGAATTGTCACCTTACCCATCTTCTTAAACCTATTTGTAGAGATGTCAGTGCATGTTACCTTGCTCCTGCAGCCACCCTAGTGATGCTGCAGTCAGACAAGGTGTCACTTCTTCACTGGGTTGTCTCATTGAGGCTGCATAAATTGATATTTTTTCCTCAGCTACTTGAAAACCACCATTCTTTTTAATAAGGTGGTGCACTTTGTATTAATTTGACACAGTGAAAGTTACAGGTACTAGAATGCAAGGAAATTGCCTTGAACAATTAAGAGATGTCTTTCAGCTGAAAACAAACTTGTGATTGGTCTTAATCTCTGAAAGCTACTACCAGTACTAAACTTGCAAAAATGTAGGCTAGCAGAAAGCAGCAGAGCACAGCAGTAAATCTGCAAAGCCATTAGTCTTCTAGACAGCTGTTACAAATACAGCAGAAACTTATGGATCTACATAATCTCAAATGTAAAAAGTCATACCTTTCATTCAGAGGAGTGTTTTACAACCATTAATTAAACCTCATGACACTGCAGGGAGTTAGTAAAATGCTAATGCCAGTTTGGCAGATGTGTAAATTAGCCTATTTATCATTCAATATTTGAATGTACTTGATCACATCCAAGAGAAACTGAACTGGAACCTTTTTATCTATTGATTTTCCTATGCTAGAGGATATGTATGATACCTCAAGAGATTTGGAGAAGGAATGTTCTGTTTTAAAATGAAATTATTTGGAATAATAGAGCCTCTTTAATTTCCTACATTTCCTACAATAAAATTTAAAATAAATATTCTCCTTCTACTGTACCTAACTTCAGAAAAAACATATACAAGTTGAGGAAGATATGAAATAAGTCACTATTTTTCTGTTTTATTTACCTACTCAACATGTTCAAGGGTCCTTTTTCTGCAGAGATAATTAAAGAGAAGTGTGACTAAATTATCAACCTACTTTCAAGTCAACCCATTCCTAAAAGCAAGGAAGCAGCACCAGGGGCACAACACCACATGACTTATGATTTCCAAGGAGGAGGGGAAGGCTGATGAGAAGTAAGCAAATTGCTAATTTTCAGGTAATTTAGAAAACCTTAGGTCCATTTGCTCTGGATGACAAATTTAGTTAATGCTGTAAGCTTTCAAAAGATGAGGCACATTGAAAGAATACATGGAATATAATACTTGGTGTTGTGCAGCCTCAGTAGCACACTTGGTGGAGGGTAATTTAAGATGTCTGGCCTCTGAAGTCAATAGACACTTGAAAGGACTGGTGGTATCTCTAGCATATGGCACTTTTCATAAGTGTTATGCAAGGCCTGACCCTGCAATTTGGTGGGCAGGAAAGCAGCTGAAGCTGAGTGGTCTTAAGGCTTTCAGCTCTCTGCCCACTTCCCATCTGTTTCAAAAATCAGGACCCAGCAAAAGTACATTGCAGAATAATCACACAAACTTACATTGTGTCTCCCCATTGAGCTGTACCCTATATTGGTTGTAAAACCTTTGGAAAACATAGCAGATGCTGAACAGGTAACTGAAAGAGACAATGTAATGACCTGGCAAAGCTGTAGAAGCCTGAATATGATTGCTACTAACATTACAGCTATACAGCTTACTAAGCCGGGGTAATCAGATCTCCTCCTACGGGCAGAAAGCTGAGTCCTGCACTGCAGAGAGATGCTTACCTCAGTTCTCTCCATCTTTAGTCAGTCATGCTTTGGCTACGCAAACTCATCCAACTTCCTTTGAAGCATCATGTCCTGACAGCTGCTAGGAACAGGATATCTGACCTGATAGGTATAGCAAATCCTAAATTCCTAGAAAGGGTCTCCTTTGAGTGTACTCTTTGGTATTTCCTTTCCTATGGAAATGGGCAGAACCGTCAGCCTCCTTGGAAACTGCAATTAATCCAAGGTGAGGAGCCCATTGCTGCAACAAAGATGCAGACAAAGTTGTTTTTTTTCTCTCAGCATGTCTACTATGCAAACATTCTGGTCAAGCCACATTCAGTAGGTTAGCTTTGAGCTTGAAGCCAGGTGCTGGAGCTGTGCTCCAAGGCTGTGCTCCTGTCTGTGATCCTACTAAAAAATACTGTGCTAAATAAATATCTGATATATCTGGGACTTATTCCCTGAAAGGATCACAAAGTGTTTTGGGTGCTATATATAGGAATCACTTCATCTACCACCAAAATGTGGTTACGTATGAAGTGAAAGGGAGGGCAGAGAACAGAAACACTGCAGCTATGATGTGAAAAATAGATCAGCTAATTTTAAAGGCAGATGAATTTCTTGAGCCTGAATCAGAGCCTTTGAATCTATTTAACAGAAAACATCAGAAATATCTTCGTTGATGCCCTGTTGTCAGGTTCTTGGCTCCCCATTACTGCTGAAACACAGTGGACCTATGTTTCTGTGGCCCTATTTGAATTCAGGTTCTGATGCACATTTGCTCTTTAATCATAATATGATTATTTTAAATGTAATTGTGAATACCAGGAGGACTTGCCATGATGATACCAATATCAAATAGTGGAGGAAAAAAGCAGCAAAGAAAGAAAGACTGTTAATAAATTACCTGACAACAGCCATCCCTGTAGTTCATCGGAACAGTGACTAATGCATTCACCCTCCCAGCAATCCTGCAAAATAGAGATCATCAGTTACACTGAGGAGGAACCAAAGGCTCAGAAAGACTCACACCCTCCATGCTCAGCAGCTGTTCTTCCTCTTAGATCACAGTATCAAAGTCCCATCAATGCCTCTAGGCAGAGGCTGAGGATCATCCTGTCTCCCTGGAGACTGGACAGGCACCACCAGGGTCTGAGACCTAAAGCACTCCCAAGGTCATGGACCAGGACTGACAGTTTGGTAGCTTCTTCCGGCTGTTGCTGTGGAAATTAAGTGTATTCTGGGGTATTTTCTTAACTACTACTAGGCTGTGCCCAGTCTTTCAGTTCGTGTTTGTCACTGGCCATGGAGCTGGAGCTTTCTTTTGGCTCTTCCCTAATGCCACACCATCCATCTCCCCCCGGGCCTTTAACCCTGCCCTTTGGCTCAGAGTAGCAGCTTACACTGGGAATGAGGCACCTCCAAAGCAGAGAGAGCAATGTTAGGGCTGGAGAAGGAACCCAGTGCCTCACCAGAGCCTGACATTACCAGTTATTCAAATTGTATCATCCATCTTCTGCCTATAACCAGGCTCCGGAGGGATTACACAGCTCACAACTCTGGTAGCCAGTTCTGGAGCTTTTCACCTCGAGGTTACAGTTCAGTCTCCCTTGGTTATGATTGTAAGCCACCCTTTGGTGCTTTCCCTGACTTATGTGTGTTTGTCACAAGGCAGTTACTGCTACCTCTCTCTACCTCTCACCTGTTTCATCAGATTTTTTTTAAATGGAACTCATTGTTTAGGTGGATCAGTGAAAAAGGATATGAAGAAAGTATCTGTGCATGGTAAAAATGCACTAGAATTTTTAAGGCTTTTACTTTCAACAGAATTTTGAGGGACAGAAACATACAAAATATTCCTCTTCCTTTTTCCTAAGTAGACAGGAGTTGAACACACCAAATCTAGCACTGTGCTGCAAAGAAATGACCATGAGGTGAGCAAGATCCAGTCTCCTGGAGATAGCCAAAAAAATATGTCAAGTCAGTGAACCTGTGAAAATAGTCTTAAACCCCCAGTCTCACCAGGAACAAAGAATTTGCAACCCTGGATCAATTAAGAGACTCCTTATGAGGGCAGTATTTTTGCAAACACATGGAGTAAAGGAACTGAGAAAGCTTATTTGGGATGTCTCCTGTGAAGTGAAATTCAGAGGCAGACTGATACCTATTTCAGGACAGTATGAAAGAAATGTGTTCTGCTCCTAGCAATGAGACACCTCTTCTGCAGATAAAACTAAAAGTTAGAAATTATTAATTTACTTGCATTGAAAAAAACCCCAAACAAACAAACAGCAAAAAACCACCAACCAACCAAAAAACCCCCCAAAAAAGAATCCCCCCCAAAACAACAAAAAACCCAAAATCCCCCAGCCCCCAAAACTAATCAATGTGAAAATCTATCTTTTCTCTGAAGTGCACATTTAAATTTAACCAGTTATAACTGAAGCAAATACATAATTTAAACATTCCTGACTTGTCCATTCTGATTTAAAACATTTCTGACTCTCTTTCCTAACAAGCTACTGTAAGCATATGGGCAGCTCAGAAAAGTTACATGTAGCTGACTTTAGTGAAGATATGAAGTTTTGGTATTTGAAAATTTTTTCCAAAGTTCAGCTTTCAGGGTCATGCAAGCATGTGAAAAAATCTCAACTTCCATTTAGAAAAAGGGAGAAAGCAAAATGTTTTTAGCCCCTGTGGTCACAAAGAAGGACTTTGAAAATAGAGATCATAAAGTCTCACAAGGCAGAAGACAAGCAAAAAACCCCTATTTGTATTATTTTAAAACTATCACCTTTTTTAAGCCAATAACATAATTAGGGGGCAGGGTGGAGGTCTGCTCCATGATATTTGAATGTCTGGTTTGGAAATGCTGGAATTTATAGTATTATTTTCTACTTATTTTATATTTTTAGTATTGAGTACTAAAATTCCAAGTTTCAGGGGAGTAGAATGCTTTCTTCTCCTGAGGTGATAAATCCCTGAAAAGAATGGAAATTCTGACAGAATGTAACTACACTGTCTCAAAAGAGTCACCCTGATTTTTAGTTTCTAATTAAAAGCATATTTCTTTCAAAATTGGCTCTTATATAATTTGTAAATCATTTTGGTGGCAGCTCAGAGGGAAATAAGGGGAATGTTGATCTTGGAAAGCTTGATCTTGGCACAAAAGAAATGAATTTTCATCTGAACTTCGAATTCTTAAAACCTCTTAATCCAAACAATATATATATTGGGTCAAAGACCTCTTTAAAAGAAGAAGAAAAAGCAAGTTTGTTAAAAGAATGAACAAGTGTAAAGTTGCAGAGAAATTGTCAGGTATTCTGCTGCCTCCCTGTGGAAGCTGCGATGCTTTAACTAGAATTCCTTTTGAAACCAGAATCAAGTGCAACAGCATTTTTAGTTCAAATTAATTTGCAAGAGTATTTCTAATTATCTGCTGGGTTTAAAAGCACAAACAATGCACAAGAATTAAACAGATGGATGCTGTTGAAGGACATGGGTGGGGAGAGGGCCATGAAGGAGCTGTGGGTGCTGCACAGGCCCCAAGAGCTGTACCTGTTGCTGGTCTAGTGGCCAAGGCTGTGCTTTGAGTGATCAAGGAACCACATCCTGCTACACATTCCCACTACTCCTATACTAAGCTGAAGAAGAAAAAACAAGTTATTTTTCTACTGTTTTACCCCAAACCTGCTCTCTAGTTAGTGCAGGTAAGGAAGCAGCAAAGTGCTGCCAGTGGGTTCAATTGCTCTGTAAATGGAGCTTCCACTTTGGGTCTCCCTCATCCCTGTGGAGCACAACGTGTGCTGCTCTTCTGTGCCATTTCAGAGGAAGTGTAAATAACTAACTCTAACCCTTCACTGAAGGAGGAATACAATACAGGAGAGGGTAGCATACCAAGGCATTCTGGAAAAGGCTCTTGCAGGGAGGGGAACTCTGGAGAGAGCAGCACAGGGGACTGTACAGGGAGAAGACAGGGAAGCAGTGGCACTCCTAGGCCAGCACTAGAGGAGACATGAGCCAGTGCTGACTCAGCAGGCACTGCCTGCCAGAATAAGGTCATGTCAGGGTCAGCACTGCCCTGCCAGCCCTTCTCCAGCACTGAAAGGACTGATCAGATCTGTGTTGCTCCTCGTCTTATATTTCTACTTCCCAAATTTCTTCAGCAGCTGGCACTCACTGCTATGTGATCCAGGTGCAATGGAGCCTATCCTGGCATTTCTGTTAAATAAGAGATGGTGATCTGATTCCATCTCATCTGAGCCACCTGAGTGAGCTTAACCATCCTCTGGAGATGCACTGCTCCTTACTTAAGAATTGAATTACATTCAGGGGAGGTGGTGGGAGAAACCTTCCTCTAGAGATTATAAAGGAAACTCAGGAGAGCTTCTTGATTTATGTGCTTGGAATTATACAGGATTAATAACAACTGCATGAGCACAGACTGGGTGTTCAGCCTACCAGCTCATTAAACATATCCAGGACAAGACAGCACTGATTGTTTCAGCTTCTCTGAGGCACTTGTCCAAGAATCACGATAAGGTGAGTCCACAAGAACGCAAGTTTAATGGGGATTTGTGTCATTTGCCCTCTACAAAGTGGATAGTGTGCTCTCCAGGCTCAGGCCAGCACAAACTGTGAGATCATGGCCTCGCACTCAAGCTCTACAAAAGATCTCGAAAACTGCAGAAAGCCACAGCATGTGACCTACCAACTGGCAATGAAATATCATTGAGATTAGGTTTTCACAGCAATAATTCCCCCTAGACATTTTCTGTCACATCTTTCCCATGTGGCTTTAAACATATCAGGGCATGCCTAGTCCATTGAGAAATAACACAGAGCAGGACATCACTGATCTTGGAAGATGCTTATGGCGACATCTGAGCAATCAACCTGCACGAGTAGCTTAATCTTCAAATAATCACAATATTTTGTTTTATTAGTATTAAATGTTGCCGCAGGCTGAAAAATTATCAACTCCTAAAAATATAAGATTGCTTTTTTTGGCACAAAGAGCCTCAATCTGTACGTAACTGTCATATTTCTGACCATGCTGATGAGCAAGCATTAATTCCTGATTTGCTTCTTCCTTACCCTGCTCCCTTTTTCATTCCTGTGAGGGTGGTATATCCTCACAGGGAGACACTTTTTCTGTCTAGGATGGCCTTATGCTTAAAGCTGACCTGGACAGTCCTGGAACACAGGCTTTACCTAGAAACCACAGTCCCATTGAGTTCCTAATTCCAGAAAGGGTCAGGAGGACACTGGATCTCACCTGATTCACATCCTACCAATGTGACTTTTCTTATGCAGACCACATGTAAGTTGAGCAAGAAACAGCAGCACCAGCAATGGCTCAATTTTCCACTTCATATAACTATGGAAGCACTTTGGCAGGACATTTGTTTCTGACAAATTTCTCACTTTTTTTTTCCTCCCTCTGTTGAAACTCTAAGAGAAAACTTCAGTTTTCAGATTTTTTACTAAAAAAGTGAAACAACTTTAAAAAACCCCAACAGACACTTCAGGGGAAGGGAAAATAATTTTTAATCCTAAGAAAAGCACTACTTTAATTCCTAATACCACCTTTAAAAGAAAACACTTCTGTTATTTGCTGCCTTGCATTTCTGTCTTTCTCACAGGAAGAAATATTAAAAAAAAAAAAAGATTTTTGGAGGGATTTATTTCAGTTCTGTGATCTCTAAACCCCTTCTTCTCAAAGAAAAGGGCACAGAACTCAAAATAAGAGTGTGTGGGAAGAAATGTTCTGTAACCATCTTCTTCCATGGAATAAAAAGGACAATGTAAGTAAGGAGAAAGAAGCCTGCTTATTTACTTACTTCTTATCCATTCTCCATAAAAAAAAAAGATGGAACACCTTTCAAGTAAAACAAAGCAGGCAATTCACTTTTCCAAGGGAATATATAAATTATGGAGAAAAACTGGTTTGGTGCTTTCTGATGTTTACTCCCTTTTTCACCTGTGGGTAAGGAATAAGAATGGGAAAGTTCTACAAATGCAGGAATAAAAAATATGGCTCTTTTGAATGAGTCAGCAGTTCCTGTTACTTTTTTTTTTCTTCCAAAGAACCTCCAACACTTTCTCAAAACCTTAAAAAAAACCCATAAAGCATTTATCTTTTAACGCATCAGTTCTGAGGCCACATCAGTGATTAATGAATGGCCTGGAAGATGCCACCCAATGACAGATCAATAGATTGAATGAACAATTTGTGTTGTTATTTTCCACCTATCTACTTATCACTGCCTGGATACAGGTATTTCTTCAGTCTCGGGTCAGACTCTGCTTAGCATTTTCACCTAAATATTAAAAACAAGGGGCATGAGGATCAAGAAGTTGGTAGAGTGTAGAGATGAAATAATACAAGTGTGTGTGGTGTAGTCTTCAGCAGAAATACTTCAGTGCACATTTAAGGTTTCCAGGGTTGAGGATCTGAGCAGTGTCATCATCCCCCTTCACTCTCCCAGCTATGACATGGTTACCTGAAGAGTTGAAACAGACAAAGGATCCACATATTTCCTTTCTTTGGAAACAGGACAAACTCCTACAGGACTTCTTTCCACAAGACCCTATTCCCATATATAACAATCTGTTAGATCCCAGCTGAACACAGAGCCCATAGTTTAGGCAAACACCCAACCACAAATCTGTGGGAAAATGTCTGAAGCAGGCAGATTTTCCAGTTAGCCTGAAAGAAAAAGGGAGAAACACGTTCAGGCTGTAGCCTGTGTGTCATACAGTTCATTTATCCCCTTTCTTGTCTTTAGGGAGGGAAAGGAAACAGCTCAGTTTCTTGCTTTGCCTACACAGGTGATTTACCTGGGGACCTTCTCGGTCCTACCAGTTTTTAGCTAAGTGGCACTTGAGCAATCAGGATGAGCACAAGTGTCCCGTGGAGGAAACTTCAGGAAAGCACAGGGCAGGGAGTGCAGCTTAGCAAGGTTCTCCCTGCAGGGCTACCAAAGCCAGGACAGCAGAGCTGTGAGAAACACAGTGCTTCTGGTCATCTGGTGGCTGATCATGGAATCAGTAAGGTTGGAAAAGACCTCCCAGGTCATTGAGTCCAACCAGCAACCTCGCAATGACAGTCCCACCACCAGAACATGTCCCTAATGGAATGATGAGGTGAATGTGCTACAAACAAACCATGGCAATCTGCTTGTAGATAGGGCCAGGAACTTGCAGATAGGGAGCTAAAGGAAGAAACTGTCAGTTCTAGAAAATATTGCTAATTGACACAGAGTGCTGCTTAGCCAAGGCTGAGTAAAATTCCTCAACTTAGAGAAAAAGAACAAAGACCTAATAGAATTATGAATACTGTTTTGTTATAAGAGAGGAAAAAAAAGGGGGCAGTGCATATTAGAGGAGGGCACAGAGTAGGTGATTTGAGAAATCTGTACTTTCCACATACATCAGCCAGTAGGGGAAGGAAGAGGGTAATGTGTCTGGGAAATGAGTATAAAAAGGGGGCTGCATCCCCCAACAATTTGAGAGACCCCATGACCTCTTCCTTTATTCGAATAATGTTTGAATAACTCTTCTGTCTTCCTTTTGGACATAAACCTGCAGCGTTGTGAATTTTACCAGACACTAAGCACCACATCCACGAGTTTCTGGAACGCTCTGACGGTTGGCAAATCAAACCCTTTCCAGGGCAGCCTGTCCCAACGCTTCGCTACCCTTTCGGTGAAGAATTTCCCAACGCCAACACCCAAACGAGCGCTCCTTCGGCAGGCACCACTCGCGGCCTTTCCGTGAGGGGAAGGCCCGGGCCGGGTGAGGCCGAGCGGCCGCTCCCGCCGCCTGCCACGAGGGGGCGCCCCCGCCCCGCCCGGGCCTCCTCAGGCGCCGCCGCCGGATGGGGCCGGGGCAAAGCGGGGCGAAAACCGAGTGAAAAACGAAGTGTAAAAGGAAAGTGAAGGTCAGTACACCTCACAGGAAATGCCTTCCCAATATCCTTCTCCAGACGAAATATTTTTAAGAGCCCGTTAAAAAAAACAAACAAAACAAACAAAAAAACCCTCAACAACAAAACAAAACAGTAAATATCTTAAATAACATGGCTTTTTAACATATTCATATTTTTGACCTTGATTCCAAGTATTAGGAAGAACATGTGAATGTGAGCACTCCCCGAGTCATCGTTGTGGTGCAGGAGAACTTAGTCTTTTACTTCAAAAACCGTGATGAATAGCTGTTTCTGAGTTTGGATTGAAACAGCTTCTTGTTTATGTTTTAATGAAAAAAAAAAGATATTTTGTCACCTCGGTCTAAAAAAATAAAGGATATCTATGAGTACTACTGATTTGTTTTCAAATAATAGGAGTAATATACAGAGAAATGTAATACAGCTGAAAAGCCTGTGAAGCGCATCCTTGCTTTTTTTTCCTGGAGTGAAAAAGATGATTTCACTCATTAAGTATTAATTTAAATGAAATGGATTTGAGTTTAATGAACAAAATTAGATTTTTTTTTTTAAAGTAGTTCTTAAACAGCAAATTTCTGGCCAGCCCTGTGAGTTCCACTGTATCAGCAATAGCCTGGAAATTTCTCAGTTTCAGGGACTGTTCCTTTATTTCTTAACACTTCTGGGAGTCTATTTCTCTTTACCTAGATAAGAATGCCTTAATTGTGGTTATTCTGTAGAGAGTGGTGGAATACAGGTTTCTGTGCCCACACTTGCTCTCAGCAATGCTGCTTTTAATGACCTTAAGCCATGCTACAGAGAGTAATCACTAAATTCTACCTAAAATTGTTTGGATTTTTTTTTTTTTTGTTCCTTTTCTGAAATAAAAAAATTATGTTTCAGATAGGAAAAAAATAATGTTGCCAGGGGAAAAAATAATTCATTCAATGCACTGATTTTTCAGCACAATCCTAAAGAATTCTCCAAGAGGTTAAAACTACTGAGCTGAATGAGTTCCTTATCTTCTCCCATTCCTTTTAAATAAACACGTACCTGAAACAAAAGAGTATCTGCCTTAAGGAAATACTAAAGAGAAATTGCCTGTTTTTAAATATGCCTTTGATTTTCAAACCTTTAGAATTTCTATATTCAAACAGTTCTCTGCTATCACAAAAGCTGAAACTCGGCCATTTTTGAGGGGGAGGTAAAATTCTGATTCCAGCAAGGAAGATGCTGCACATTGTGATGGACGGCAAGAGAGCAGGTCTGGAGCTTACACTGTGGGAATGAGGTCAGTGACATCTTCCACTGCCAGCAGGAAAGGAGCAAAACCAGGGGAGAGACAAAGGACACAGCCCAGTGTCCCCAGAGTCCCTACAGAGAGCCCTGGGCAAAGCCCATCCATGGGTATCACGGGCAACTTTGAGCTGAAGGAGACGGTCCTGATCTGCCTTTTGCTTCTTGGCTACTGATTGTCAAACCACCCTCAAACTTTGCAGGTATTTATACAAGACCCGCTGTTTTCAAGGGGGCTGGGGACCACTGTTCAGCAGAAATTAATACATTATTTAATTTGGAAAGCATATTAAATTCCTTTTTTAGTTCATTACACTTCACTCCCTGGTGAAAGCAGCTCTGTCATTACAAGTAAGATTGCTTTGATATTTACCTGAGCTCAAAAAAATGCCATTTCTCAATCTTACTGAAGACGACAAGTAATAATTAGGAGGGGGAACACTGTCTGAGGAATAAAGGATAATAACAAAGGCAGCATTGCATCTGTTGTTAAAATACTGCAATAAAATAAGACTAGGCATGTACCATCCCATTTTCTCTTACAAAGGGTATGGATTGAAGGCTGATTAATATCTTGTATGGCATTACCACCAGCTTTTTAAAATGAATATTCTTGCCAGGTCACATTTGGGAGGTGAAAGGAATATATTTATTTTTAAATTTCTGTCACAATAAAGTTAAAATAGCACAGGTATGTATGTGTGCACTTTGTAGTGACTCATATATCACACTCTTCCAATAAGGATGCACATCCATCAGGGATCAGGGGAGGCAGCAGGGCAGAAAGCAAGCACTGGCATGATGTTCCAGGTGCGGGGTGAACACAGGGTTCCTCTTCTGTGGCTTTGTTCACCCCTCATCATTTGCCACAGCTGTTTTATCGTAAACTCCTCAGATGCAGAGACCCTTCCTCCCCAGGAACACAGAGTGCCTAGAGGTGGAGTTTTGATACCAGCCTAGGCTTCCATGCCCTACTCTAATGCAAATAATGAATGAAAAGCTTATATTGTGTCTTCATGCTGAAGACAGCACCTCAAATGCAATCATGATAAATGAAAAACAATCTCTCTCATTTCTCTTTTTTGTTCTGCCAAAGCCACAAAGAAAGCAAGAAAGAAGAAGGTAAAAATAGCACATTTAATCTTGCACTCCTAGTAGGGCTTTGATGACAGCCACACACAGTGGATTATATATACTTCATTTTCCAGCTAATAACATGAACTATTCATTCCTTTCCAACAGACTACACATTCCAAAAATGTTTCATGTATGTTTAATATGCTGATTATTTCCTCCATCGTTTTACTAAAGGCAAATTAAATAGACCTAATGATCCCTTCCAGTTGTATAATCCCTTTCATCCAAAGGTCCTAAGGCACACTAGAGTTGTTAATTTGCCATGAAAAACACCCTTCCATAGAGCTGTGCTAATAAATGATTTTGGTAGCTGAATCTAATATGCATTTGGCTTCAGAATGACCGACAGTTACACTTTTAGCTTTAAGGAAAGGGAAAACATTGCTTTTCAAGTGAAAGGAAACATTTTGTTTGACCTGAAGTGTTTTATTTCTGAAGAATGAAGATTTGGAAAGAAGTGGCCAGATTCATAAGGAAAGTTGTTTAAATGAAGTTGAGGTTATTATTTGGCCTTGTGTAGTTTAATGGTTAGGACAGTTTTGGAGAAAAAGAAAAAATATGAAAGGGGATTTGAAGATAGGTGCATTCCAAAAAATCATTTTCTCTGTACTTAGGACTTTTCCTGGAAAGGAGGGAATCCATTAACCTCTCCAGAACCAAGCATCAGAAGTACAAACTCAGGTTTACCTCACAGGGACTTTAGGTACAAGAAAAAGTTTAAGGGCACATCTGAGCATCACATAGAAATCCTTTATGTAGCAACTCAAATCTCCAATTTAGATATATTTTTCCCTCTCCCAGTAGTTTGTTTATTCTCCTTTTTCATCCTCCCTCTAGAATTGGGTTTTTATGGGGGAAAAAAAAAGCTTATTTATTCTATTTTTCATTCAGTTCCTTTTTTGTCAAAGTAAATCAAGGCATAAGATTTCATGACTCAAAACAAGTCACAAAACACTGAGTTCTAATGTTAACATCAATGAAAGTTGCATCCAGAATCACTTATTGGTGGAACTGAGTCTAGACCAGAGAATCTTCCTCTGTGGTGACTTTGCTACAGCACAGGTGCCTCACCAGCTGCAGAATTAACAGGTCTAGGGTTTTTTTATACTTTCTTTTTGGTTAGTGATAAACACAATTCACTTTGGAGATGTTCTTTTGTATGGTTTAACAGTGTGGGAAGTAATGAAACAAAATTAGGAGAGTAATTAGGAAAAGAATTTAACAAATAAATTTAGGAAGCTGCAAATCATTGCCTAATATACACGCAGAATGTAGTAGGAATTTTGTAGACAAAGCACCCAACTTTGTAAAATCTTCCGACTAAGCATCCCCTTAGCAGATTTAATTTCAGCATGTTTGCAGCATGTTTAATGACATTTTCCTCTCAGATGCTATTGCTTTGTGATTTGGGTCTCTTGAAGATTAATTTATCTTCTATTCTCTTGCTCCAGATCCATAATTAGGGTCCTTCTATTAATCTGGGCATGGTGCAAGTGCTGAGAAAGAAGAATTAGAGCCTGCTCCATAGAGCTTACAGGGACGCTGCAACTCCATCTTGTTTTCTTCTTTTACCCTGAATTTTAAGTACCTCACTTGTTATTGCTCAGATTTAGACAAACCTAGCTCTAATTCATTACTTTCACAGTAAAAGCCAAAAACATGAAGGTTACAGTGTGGGGACAGACCTCATTTCACAGTGTCCTATTACAAGTCATGCATTCTTAGTGCAAGTACACTTTAGCTATAACCCTAACACCATCAGTTATCAAAAAGATATTTTTATGCCACTGTAATTTCATCCACTTTAGAGGAATAACTCAAATCTTTCCTGATCCAGTGCACTGAGCTCTTGCCTTTTAAAGGATTTGCATCACTGAAACTAAATGGAGATTCTTCCAACTTCCAGACCTATTTCAACAGCTACAAGTGTGTTTCTCAGCCCATTTTGCTTTATGGCTTGAATAATATCCAAATTTTAGGTCTCAAGTGAGAGTTTTGGTAGTTGATTGGGAGTTTATTTATTTGTTTTTGTTTAGTCTCACTTTTATAAAATTCCCAACATTATTGCCAAATGGATTCACATTGTGTGAACCCTAGAGGAACTTAACAGAGTGCCCAAATTCTGAGTTTAGAAGTGTTACTTAGGCATCCCTATTTGTGAATTGGCCTGCCCATGTACCAATAACTGTATTGAGTGCTTGCCACTGTCCAAAATGCAGATACAGATGTGACCTCTGCAACCAGAGCACCTTGTTCTTTCAAGAAACGCAATAAAACTGAGAGAAGTATCCAACTTCTCCATCAATACACATTGGTACAGAACTGTTGTTTTCAACTGCATTGTGCTAAGTTAAAATATCCTCAAACACAAACTTGTAGAGCTCCTTGAAAGCAGTTTACATACATTATTTTATGTGTTCACAGGATACATACACATGGTATTTTTGCAGGCCATGATCTGAGCCACAGAAAACAGGAGAAGGAAATCTCCTGCCACCTGTAACCTTAAACCCGTGGAATCTTAAGGGAGTGCTGGTATAAGAAAGCATTACACCCAATGAAAACAGTAGAAAGCGAGGCAACATTATCAGGTATGTCAGTGAGGGGAGATAAACAGGGTGTGTAACAATAAAACAGATAAAGATTGTGTCCACAAACATTAAAAGCTTCTTTCTAGTGTTTTCACTTGTGCAATCATGTTCTCAGTGTGCACATGCACACCTATTTCTCCCAGAGTACCTCTACAAGTCATTAACAGTTTTTAACAAATTTTCCAGGCAGCAAGGTTCCAGATCAACCAAAATTTTCAAGCATTAGTGAATGAAGTGACCAGAAACATTACAACTATATCTGCTGAGGAAAAGAGTGTTATTTAGATTAGGATATTTTTAGATGTCAAGGATCCATGTGTGCAAGAGTGACCATGCAAACATCTCAACCATGACAAAGTTTTCAGTCAGAGATTGCTCTTCCTTGGGACACCACAGTGAACAATAAGATGTACATCTCCACAAAGCACCAGCCTAGTTTTGATATTTAAGGGCTGGACTGTTTATTTTGGACATTTAATATAATTAATGGCAAGATTCAGAAGAATGAGATTACTGCAGTGCAGCTGCTTAGTGAGGCCGCAAGGCACAACATCAAGCACAATGTTCCAGACACATGGGCTTGGTTTAAGAGAGCAGGGAAGGAGGATGGTCCATACCAGTTTGTAGAAGCAGAGTGTTTGCTGGGTTCAAGCTGACAGAAATGTCACCAGACAGGCAATAAGTGCTGAAAGGCAACTGATGACGTTCTGCTCAGTGTGAAAACTGATACAACAATTTAAAGTGGAGAGGGAAAGAGAGACTGAGCTTTGGGACTGACATCCAAGGACTGTGGCTTCTAGTGGCTTAGCTTGAATAAGCAAGGTTGCTGTTATAAAGCCAAAGGAGAACAGATTGTAGTATCTATGACATAAGACACAGTATGGCAAGGACCCCTATTTTAGCAAGAGAAGAAGCCAGTCATGTTTTGAAGAAATATTTGGCAGAGTGGGGAAGAAAAGGAGAGAGGTGTCAGACCATGCCTCTCAAGTTGTGAACCCCTTAGACTTGTTTGGCTTCAGCCTGCTTGTTATCCTCTCTCTGCATATGATACCACCTTTCACATGATTAGCAAAAGCAGATATGTCACCTCTGCTTGAAGGGGGGAAAGTCAAACATATGGCATCCCTCTCAGAAACAGGAAGGCATTTAAGGATTAATTAATCATCTAGAAATATTACCAAACCTACCTTTGCTAAGTGGTAAAAAGGTTGTTAGATATTTTAATTATATGGGATGACTACTCTGCAGAAATGTATGTGTTGAGGTTTGACCAACAGCCATTGAAAGTGGAGGAAAGCTGCTTAGAAAACAAAAAGTAAGGGTTGAAAAAGATGGGACTGGAGGAATGATCTGCCTTGAGAAGGGAAGTCTGTGCAGGAAAAATGAAAGGGGCAAAAGTTAAAAATGTAAAGAGCATATATTTAAATTAGATTTTCAGGGTGAAGCTTCAAATAAACAACCACTGATCTCAAACAGATTGCAGGAAAAGATCAGGGAACGTAGGTACAGGAATACACACAGTCACAATCTCAGCTGTGTGTGTGTACAGGAAAGAGGCATATAGGAGAAGTAACAGGGAAAATACCAAAGGTGTTTGGCAGCTGCCAAGTGGGAAAGGGGACATGAAAAGAACAGCCATAGAAGTTCAGTACTATGAAGATCACTTGCAGGAAGAGCACCTCAGTAGGAAGGAGTTCTTAGAGAGGTGGTGTCTCTTGAATATTGCTGCAAAATATGGAATTAGCACAAAGTAGCCCAACTTCCAGCTGGATTTGAGTATGTACAGCAGCAGAGAGGGATGTTGTACTGCATAGGTTGTACCAGACAGTGACAAAAAGCCAACTCAGTCAGAAGGACCAGACTGGACAACTGAGACCCTTGGGGTCACACAGGAGGTATAAAGTGGCCAGGATTAAAGATAAGCAAAATGCAAAGGGTTGAGTATCATTTGCTCTATCAAAACCTGCAGGAAAGGGGTAACAAAACTAACACTAAGGCAGAAAATGAGAAAAAATTCTTCCTGTACATCACAAAGAGCAACAAAAAATTAAGTAAAAAAAGACGCAGCTGAGAGGATTAAATCAATGTATGAAACAGAAACGGGACCAATACTTCAGGATCAGCAAGAAAAGGTATCTTAGGTTCTTATTCTGAGAGATAACTTGGGTAGGGAAGATGGATGAGTATCTGGTCTGAGAGCAGTTTAAGCAAAATGACAAGATCCAAATAAACGTGTCTGTGTATCTTCAACCCCACAACCAAGTTACCCCCCAGGATATTTCTTCTTTGTTAAAGCCATTCTTTTAAGAAACAGTATTCTCACACCTGCCTGGGTGTTGAATGTGTGGTATTTTCTGTCAGAAGAAATACAGTTTTCAAGAGTGCAAATGTGAGTTAGCATTCTCCCTTGTAATACTTTATAAATAAGGTTAGCTTGCCCTCCTACACACAGTACATTTAACATGTTGAAGACAAATTGACTCAATAAAATCTCCTGTCTCAGAAAATAGTGAGAACAACATGTTGATGACATTGAAACAGTAAAAGATTGTATTCTAAATGTTCCAACCTCTTTGACACATTATTTCTAAGGTTCTAACATCCGGGCATGAGATTCCTATTTTCCAATCTTCATAGTATTATCTTTCATGCTTTTTCTTGGCACCATGAATAAAAAAAGTTCCTAGTGTGGAATTTTCCTTTGTACTTGTCCCTATTCCTTAAATTTAGTGTGAAAGGATCCACATCTCCCTGTGCCAACATTTTTTTCTTCCCTACTGTCCATTTTGCAAACAGCAAGATGACAAACAAGATCCATGCAGTGAATAAAAGAAACTAGCTCCTAAACTGTGAAAATTATTTTAGCAAGTTACACGTGTGTGTTATAACACCTGCTACCTGCTGATTCACAATTTGGCTATTGCAGGTTGCTCCAGCTGGAGGAGGAACTGATTGGTCAGCTATTTCTCTGATGCCACCCTGTTGGCCTGAGCAGAAGAGAATTCAAAGAAGACTCTTTGTATCTTTGATTCTGGACAAATAACTTTGTTTGGATTAAAATCTTCATCACTTCTACTGTAGTGTTTCTTGGAGAAGCTTTACAGCTCCTTATGGCTTACTAGAATTATAAGGGAGGCTCTAGGATCCAATTCAAGACAATTCACAGCCCTATCTGTTAACTTCACTTACTCATCACAGCAGCTTAGGACAGAAGGTTGACATCTATATGTCACCTTCAAAAGGAAATGAAAGTCAAGGAGTCTTTCTAGAGGATTCAATACAAATTACATAATTTTAAGCAGCTCTCTATAGTATAGCTCTATAGTATCTATCTATCTATTGGATAGTATCCTATCTATTAGGGGTTTTCATGTGCTACTCCAAATTGTAGCTCAGCACACCTGTCTTTGGAGTTTTTCAGTCCCTGCCCAGGTCTCTTTCAGGCTGCCTGCAGGGACACATGACTAAAGGCTCCTGAACAGTGTCAGGTGTATGAGCAGAAATTTCTGGCTGTGGCACCCCACACATTGTGTCCTAATGAGGGGGGGGGGGGGGGGGCGGGGGCAGCAGCTTCTTACTGAAAGAGCCTTTGCAATTTTGAGATTGACAAATACTCCCTCAAATTTTAGGATGAAAAAGGGAAAGGAACAATCTTAACCCTGGAAATGGTCTCAGTTGGACATGACAATTTATATCTAGGGCTGAACCCCAAATTATCTCCAGTGACACTACTTGCATTCACATCAGATCCAGGCAGGGCCCTATCCAAGGTTTAGCCAGTTTAAGTTTTCCAATCAAATTTGGCTCAAAAGCAAGATTTGCAGTTCAATGGAAATTTGAGGGGGCTTTTCAGACTTGATTCCAGTCCAAATCAAATCTAAGTGAGATATTTTCAGGAATTCTTCTGAACTGGAAGTTCCCCAAACCATTCAGCTGCTCAGTGATTATCACAGATAAAATGAGCATTGACTTCACAAAGCAGTGATAGGGACTCAAACTCCCAGTTCCAAGTAGTTCCATCTGTGATGTGTTCTGTAGGGAGGACATGATAATCTCCAAAGTTTGCCAGAAACTTAGGAACTATCTTAGATCCAGTAAAATCAAACAGGGCCTAAGATGCTTTTAACAAATCCTTTTTTTCTGAGGAATGACACTGTTGCTACTGAAAGAGAGTCATCTCTAGCACACCCTGCAGTCCTGATCTCCACAGCTGAGAAACTCCAAGCTTCCCTTGAATGAAGGGCTCATGTGCTCTGGGTCTTGTCTCAGCACAGCACCCACACCCAAGAGTAGGGGAGTACTTCTGGCTTACACACTCAGAACATCAGCAGTGGATAGTCCCATTTATAACAGGCTGTATTTAAACTTATCCAGCAAGCATAGGACATTTTGGTTTTCTTCCCTTTGGAATTAAGGGCTTCTGAATGACCTAAAAAATTGCTACTCCACAAAAAATTCCTGGTAGAAGATTTTCCAAAGTCTTCAACCCCCAGTCAAGAGTGAGGAGCACTAGCCCACACTCCAACAGCTTCAAAAGGAGCACAAAACACTAATTTCTGCCCCTTGTTGATAAGAAAGTCAGCTGAACTGCTAGCATCCACTCTGAATTCCTCCACCATCTTATCAGAAGTTGTTGCACTGAGATGGCAGGTATTTTACTTTCCTAGAGTCTCATAATCTACTCAAACACTTTCAAATCAAAACTTCTTTCCTGACCTGTGTATGACTCACCCCAAAATTTCATCTCTAATTAATCCTCTTTGTTACATTCTGCACTACTTTGTATCTATGAGGAAGCAACCTGGGCAAGGCTATTTCCAAAAGGAGGTGAGCCAAGGAATGCTGGGGCCACCGAGGCAGGTGCCTCACTGGCCAAGCGCCTTCCGACAGAACTTCAGAATATCTGCAGGCACAAATCCAGAGATGGTGGCCAGGTCCAGTGAAGAATCTGGGTGCTAAGGCGAGACTGTGATAATGAGGCAGGTTCAGGTCAAGCTAGGTAGCCAGAGCACAGCTTCAAATCTGGCTGCATAGCAGGGCTGTAACCCATAACTTTTCCAGCAGATTAAAAAGAGAATGAAGAGCTGAGGCTGAGCTTAAATAGAGCTCCTGGTCTCTCAAATATTGTGGATAGAGGGCTCAGGTGGGGCTAACTGGGGACATTAAGACTTACTAGTGCAATCAGGGCCCTGACAATGCCTTCCCAAGTGATCTCTGTGTAGTTTTGGGAACTACTGTGAAATTCTCAAGCAGATAATAAATATCAGGAAGAGCTGCTTAGCAAAATCCTGCTCAAGAGAGGCTTTTCCTATGTCTCAATGATTCCTAGCAACTTCTGCATCCATTTGTAACACATGCAAAGGAGATCATACCACTTTACAACACCTCAAAATTTCCTGCAGTTTTCAAATTATGACATTGCACTACATCATTCTTTTTCGGTAGATCTAGAGCTAGCTAATAAATCTTATAGTCTACTGCTTTCCTCTCATCTTTTATACAGAACTTGATGGTAAACTCTGAGCCGTTCCACTGTGAATGCAGTTTTCACTCAGGTGTAAAAAACCTCAGGAGTTTTCACTCACACTGGGACAGATTGTATTCCAGGATGGCTGTTGCAAATGGCACAGTACTCTGGTAGCAGATTTCCTCTGTGGGAATCACTCAGTTTCTTGGGAATCCCTGGAGCAACTGTTCCACTGGATTAGCACTTCTGAAAAATACAGGCGAGGAGGAAAAAATCACCTCTCCCCAAACGTGCTCATTGCCCTGAATAATCAATCCTTTGCTCCTTTTTTGTTCAGGCTGTCATTTGCAATCAATCCCACAATGAAGTTATTTGGACAAGACATCAATATCAGTCAATGTTAAAGCCTCAGTCCATGCTTTTGGGTTACTACAAAATCATAGCTCCCCTTATTCCAGTCTGTGGTAGAAGTAAGTTGCCCCTCTGGTTCTGAATCTGAAGAACCACTGCTGGTCCATTCCCACCAGAAACCTCTTTCCTACAAGTAGCTCTGAACATATTCTACAGTTTTTACCTCTTACAGAACATAAGGTAATTTTTCCCATAAGAGTTCACCTTTGACTCTTAATAGGCTGTTATCCTCTTCAGTAATTTTAATTCCTGTATCAATACCCAGTCCATAAACAGTATCATCTGTGTCTAATTGAAAATGAGGTTTGCAGCCCTGGTCAGTTAACACAGAAAAAGTCAAAATAACCATTTCATCTCTGAATAGTAAATCACGCAATGACCATTGAACTAATATTGTTTATGCAAATGTTATGTGATATTGCAAGAAAACAGGAAAAACTTTTTCTGGTAGGATTAAAGTCCCTCAAAACTGCACATCTGGAGGTCTCTGGGGAGCTCTCTAGTGTCCATTGATCCTAAGAGTAGAATTTCCCTCCCCGCTATTATATGTGCCCGTCCTAAATTCATTCTTTTTAACACAATCCCCATTGCTTTGGGTGCAGTTTCAGGCCAGCAGCTTTGGGTTGAACCCAACCTATTTGTAAATATATCTTATTTTGTTCAAAGATACCAACATATGCCCAGGGTGTTATTTAGGTGCAGTGAGTAAGCCAGGAGTAGTCCTGGACCAAAGCCTCTCTTAGCAATGCCTCAAATGTAGCTGCCCACTATGACAATCAAAGGCCACCACATTGAATACTGCAAACCTTGCTTGCAGTAAAAGCATTTTCTCTCATTTTTAGGGCCAGTTTCTATTGCCAATCTTCACTTAGTATTCAGTCTGAAAATCAGATTAAATTTTTACGGAGTCTTGGGAATCATCTATTCATGGAAACTCAGAGGAAGCCTTTTAAAGTGCTCAGGGTAGTTTCTACACAGGAACCAAATCTGCCATGGTTTTTTTTTCTAACAAGAATTATGGTTGACACACAAGAACAGCTGAAGGCTCAGTTATGCCCTTCTGATATGTTTTTTCCATGTCCTTTGTGGCCTCTTCTTTCTTTGCTTGATGGCAAAAACAGATGAGGTGGGTGTTTGATGTGCTGTTTCTCTCTCTGAGGGCCTGGAGCTGGCTTGGAACACTGCAGCCTTGATCTTTGCTGAATCAAGTAGAAAATCATGACACTCAACCAAAAGGTCTTTTGGGCCATTTTGCAACTGGCTGTTTAAAGCAACAGTACTGTATCAGAACAAATCTAACAGAAACCTCAAACTCCATCTCTTTAGTGTTTCCACTATACAACTATGCTTTTTCCCCAGTGGGCTTACATTTTTATGTTTTACATGCCTCCCTTTTTTTCCTTTTTGCTTTTCACTCCACTTTAGCCACATTAGCAGGCATATAAAAAAATCACCCCAGCTCTAGACCTACAAAAAGTCCTGCTTTAAACTTTGTCTAAAAGATGATTTCAGCCAAAGTTTTCTTCCTCTGGAAAATTATCATCATATTGAGCTGCTTTTGGTATTGTAGGACAATTTGTTCAGAGTTGTAAATGACTTACTCCACAGAACTTACATATTTACTTACAGTATGTACTGAACAGTTCCTCAGAGAATTTGGCACAGGCTGGATTTATAAGGTACCACCTGTCAGCTAATGGTCACCATTATTCACCCAAATTGCACAAGCAGACAGACTTAGTCTGTTTAGCCAGGCTGGCCTAAGGGTTTGGTCAAATACAGGCTGAGGAGGGTCCTGGCTTTTCCATTTTGAATATGGTGCCCCTTGTTTCTGGCTAGTTGTGTAACAGCCTTTATTTTCTTCTGTCAGCATTTAGTCAAACTATTCCTTGCATTACTGTAAATTTGCTTTGTCTTGTAAGCAAACTGTGTTAGTTTTAAGGATGTCTTGAAGGATGAGACAGGCTCTCTTGCCAGCCTCAGAGCTGTGCTAACAGAGCTCGTGGCAGGCAGTTCTCAGCCTCCTTAGGAGTGCTTGCTTCCCATCCTGCTGCAAGAAATGAGAGGATGAGAGGTTTATGGGGAAATTCCATTGCTTTTCTATGAGCCAGTAACTTCTTCACTGGCCTCGATCCAGAGACAACATATATATATATATATTCATCTCCTGATAGTTTATCTGCTTCGGTGGTGTATGTGCATTCCACAGATTTCCACAGTGACCTGCAAGTGAGGTGAGGACTCTGGTTTTTCCCTCCTCCTGACTCCTGGCTGTCCTCTAGCCACTACAGACATTAAGCCTAAGACTCAAGGCTTCCTCAAAGCTCAGGAGAATGCCAGGTCCTTCTGGTGGCCAAGGCATGCAGTGCTGTCCAGACTGTATATTCTGACCCCCAACCTTTTTGTTCCTTATCTAGCCATCCCCTACGTGGGGGACAGCAGATCACTTGTGGGAGAAGCTAATCATTCCCTTAATGCTTAACCCAAAGGTGCAACAGAAGGGGAAACACTGGAGGCCTTTCCCCAGGCTGTAAGAGAGTGGTTCCTGGATGCTGGACTCATCTCGCCGAAGGTCAAATACTGCAGTTACTGGAGTGCCAGGAAAGGGAAGGAAGACTCTGATGGTGTTTCTCTCTAAATGATAGATCCACACTTCCCTTACCTCTGAATTCCCTTGTCGTGATGGGTTTATTTGACTGAATTGTGTGCTTCTCTGATTTAATTGTTATGTTATTAGGGTGAGTAAAATAAAGCTGCAGCTTTTCTTTTGCTGTATTAGTGCAGTTTAATTACATTTGGGAAAGGCAAAAAGGAGAGTGGGAGCTTGCCAACATTAATGCTGTCTGTCATTCACAGCCCATTGATGACAAGGAGTTGAAAGCTTGGCAGTTACTCTGGTAATCAGCAACCTGGCTGATGACGAATGGAAAAGATTATGTGAAATTTCCTGAAAGGGGGGAAAAAAGAGTTCTCCAAAGAAATAAAATACAAAATGAGAACAAAGGGCAAAAAAACCCAAACCCCAACTTCTAAGTCCAACACTAAATCCTTTTTATAATGTTTACATGAAAGACCCTACATGAAGCAGATGTAATAAATGAAAATTTTCCAATAGTAAACTGTGTTTAATGCCTATAAAAGGAATATGTTCCTAAAATAGGAGCACAAATATGTCCACTCAATTGTTGAAATGGACTTTTTCCCCTCAGCTGAAGAATACATATCACTGATAGAAACCAACCAGCCAAATAAAAAGCCTTTGATTGCTATAAATGGCCTCCCAGTAATATTTTTTCATTTACAACCCTGAAAAGCAGCTCATCTTTTAGTGCCGTTCCAAATATATATTTCTACAGTTTTCAAAATGCAAATACTTTGTTTTCTTTTTTTTTATCTCTACTTCATTTTCTATTTTTAATACAAGAGGATGTAGATATTTCATCTTTCTATTAGGAACATAAGCAACTGCTATTCAGGTTTTAGAGTCACTTGCAGTATCTCAGTCTCTGACATAGTAGTGAAGTTCAAGAAAAACTCATGTTAAATGAGACTTGGAATTACATCAGTGTTTAAGGAGAAATTCTACAGGAGAAATTCTACATTCCACACAGTTTTGTTGTGACCTGTAATGCACATTATTTGTGACATTTCTCATTTGTCTTAATTAAAAGCTGAATATTATTCCAAAGCCTTTTTTTATTGGCATCTTTGGGAAGAAACGATGGCTTATTTGAGGTTTTGTCCCATCATTTTTCAGTAGCTACTGGACATACCTACTCAGTTTCACAAGTCACAGAATTGCACTTTGGTATTCAAGACTTCAGCTTTTCATTTTGCTCACAATGGGGAAATGAAAAGGTCCTCTGGTATCTATAGTATTATTAGACCGTATTTTTAAGAACAAGAAAAACCCATATGATTGGACAATGTGCAATTGTTTGCTGGGCATGCAAGCAATTGTGAGACTTTTGTTCCTTCTGTTTTGCCAAACACAGCATAGGACAAGAAAGAAACAAATGGCTTTTAATCACGACATTAAGCAACTCAGGCAATTTAAAGTTTACCAGCAGGCAATGTTGACTGTGCAGGGCTGTGAATAGGGAATTTCTGTCTCACACTGCTGAACAGATACATCACTATGTGGCTCCAGGCTTTTTCCCCACAGGCAGAGTACCACAGCTCCGTATTTTATGAGGAGTTGCAGGGAACACCTAACCCCAGCTGAAAGGAGATCGCTAAGGTTTACTGCAATACCACAAAAGGCTGATTTGATTGATAAGTTTAGTGTTAAGAATTAGCTGTTTATTTATTAGCTTTAAAATATCACACAGGTTAGAGACCTCCTCCCCACTAAAGAAATGACAATGCGTTATTAGTCATTCATCAGACCCACTTCCAAATTTCTGTGGAAAAGATGTAAAATTTAGCAAAAAAACCCCTTTAAACTTTTATTCTTGTGTGCGTGTTAGCAGCGTGAAGCTCCACTGCCTGAGGAACAGATCTTTCCATCCTGGACAACACATCATTCTCTCCATGTAATAACCATGCCCAGGCACAACCTGATGTTCCTCTGTATTTGTCCAGGTTTCATGGACATGCAGCCATGCCTCAGAGCTCAGGTGCACCACATACCCTCCTGTCCTGGCAAAGATCACCCAGACTGTGTGGATCAGCTGCTCCTTGTACTCGTGCATTCCATCTGATGTCTCAGGAAAGCACCTGGGAGGTGCTGGCTGGAGTGCACAGGCACAGACGAGCTCTGCAGGGCATGTGCAGGAAGTCTGACATGTCCCAGAAGCGATGGGGAACAGAGAACCTGCGAGGGGATGGATGGCACATTTCAGAGCTGGAGGCTGTCACTCAGCAGTGATCTACTGCTCCTCTTCTGCTGTGACACTGTGCTGACAGAATCTGCACTAACTCTTATCTGGGAAAACTGCTCAAGAAACATTAAAAAAATCCTAAACTGGGCTGGATTTGTTCATTTAATGGGTGGTTTTGAAGCACAAGTTTAATTTAAACTACACATAAATAGTTGCCAACCAGCAAGAAGCCAAATCAAGTACAAAAATTCAGCCGAAATGATGCACTGTTATACAGGTTTATGTTTATTATCTATTTCTGCCTTCCCCAGTGATCGTCTGAACTTCATTTGCCCAACTGCATTTCACTTTAGATAAGAGGATCATTTCCTCCCCTATCGGTTGAAATTAATTTTTGTCTGTTGCTACCTAAGTGCTCACATAGAGCATTTTCCATCTTCAAAAGTAATAATTCAAAAATTATATATATAAGCCCTTCCACCTTGAAGTAACAATCTGTACAACCAAAGCTAACTATTTAGGGGTCCCTTGCTTCATTGTCCCAGAATTTGATCAAAATACCTACAAATACGGATTGTCCTTGCTGGACAACATAATTCCATAGCATCTTCCCCAAAAAATTTTTATTTAAAACAAAAAAATCGCATAACATTGTCTGCACCTCTTCAATTGACATAAAGAGATGTTTGCTGTTCCTGAGCTTCAGAGGGTGACACCACCAGCCTGACTGAGTGCCTTGGCTAAGCAGATGGAACAGGATGTAACTGATGCAGGAAAGCAATTTTTGAGAGCTGCAGTTTCTTTTGCAGGCAGGGTGAATATCTTCTTTGTTTCAATCCATTTGAGTAGTTCAGTTAAGGACTATTAAAGCTGAAAAATAAACATTAGAGAAGAAAAAGTAAGATTGCCTATTTTCCTCTGTCAATCTACAGCTAAACCCAAGTGTGAGAGGATAAGATCTGCTTTCTCTAAGATTGTCAAAGCCATGGCTACCAGAAGCCTCCAATTTAATTACCCTTCTAGGGGCAATTATTTCAGTTATTTCAGAAAATATTTCAAAATGCAAAGATACTTTTGAAATGCATCAGGCATTTTAAGATAGTTATAATGAACAATTTTAAATGACCTCAAATAAATTTTAGTTGAATGTCAGTTTTCATACAAAGACAACTTGATGCAAATCATAAATAACTAAAAATGTCAAGTACTATTCACCATTTAGTAACAATAGAGGATAATAAATTAATTTTTAATAAAATATTTTAAACCTAAACCAGATGTATTTAATGCATATAGATATTATGCTAACTATATAGATACATTAACTCTCAAAAGAAAGAGAAAAAGGTCAGATCTGCTAATACTGACCAGCTGATTTCTGTTTATACATTCACCAAAAAAGAAAAATCCATTTCTCTTACAAAAGACAACTAAAATTTAAAAAGTGAAAAGAAGATCAAAATTATCAATATCAAATATTTCTTATTGTTTTTTTAAGGAATAGTGGAAATTGAGGATTTTCATTTTTCTGTGAAAATTAAGGATTTGCATCCAGCCATCCTTGCCTCACCTGGAACATTAAATCAACAATTTTTGATATTAAAGACAAAAATAAATAAGAACAATGCTTAGCACATTTTCTTCTTTCTTTCTTTCTTTCTTTTTTTTTAAAGTAGGAATTTATTACTCGTATTTCCCGTGGGGAAACCACACAGCTTCAAGATTTCCAAAAAAAGGTGCCTGTAATTACTTTTCTAAGCTTGTATTCATGCATCTGAATAAGTGAATTGATTGTGAATATGTTCTGCAGCTTCTAATAGGTCCTAACCATGAGGCCGATCAAAAATTTCCCAAGCACATTTATATTGTTGCAAAACCGCTGACATGTCAAAAAGCAAACTTTCAAGATAAATACGTTTGTTTTGCCAGGAATGGAAGCTGTGGGGGAAGGTTTTCAGGTCCAGTATTGGAGTTCTGAGTCTTTGCCCAGGGCACGGGAACTTCTCGTGGGGTCCCCCTGACCCGGGCAGAGCCTGCGTGCGAGTTTGGCTCTGCTCCGTAATACAGGACCGTGTGTGGGGCTCGATGGCTTCTTTTCTTTCCTCCAGAACGCTTCCCAGAGCTCTCTGTTTCATCCTGACCTGGAAGAGATGTAGAAAGTACAATTATTCTGTCCATAATGGATATTTTCTAGCTTGGGATTTTCAGACTGCTGTTTGATCAGCAGTAGGTCACCATGTGTACCCAACCCAGATGTAACTCCACTAATCGTTGCTCGATATCCAGCACGCTTTCTTGCCTAGCAGGCGATACGGGAACGTGCGAGCAGGAATTAAATTTATTCTTGTAAGGATTTGAAATTTTTTCATTTGAGAATCGCTCTGCAGTTGTGCAGTAAAGCCCTTTACATGTAATTTGCCTCTCCTCAATGCATGCGTTTAACTCTCTTGCTCTCTACTCATAATATCATAGGAGTGCAATATTATATATTTATGATTCTACGATGGCCTGATTTCGAAGCCGAGGGAAACTGTGAGTGCTTGGTGCCTCTGAGAAATACACCAGGAGCTGTCAGGGAAGGGACCTTTCCTCGGCCACCCTCGTGTCCCCCCTGCCAGGACCGGACCTCCGGAGTCCCCTTGGCGCCCTTCTCGCCCACCACCATCTGCGCTGCCGAAGGGACGGGCAGCGGCTCTCTTGGCCGCGGGGCGCTGCCCGGAGAGCCCCCCGCAGCCCCGGTGCCAAACTTCCCTCTGACCGCCGCGGGAAGGAGGGGGACCAGAGGCACCCCCACCCCCAAAGGCCGGCGCGGAGCATCCTGCCCGCCGGCCGCACGCACACGCTCCCCGAGGACGCCGTGCCCCGGGCCGCGCAGCCTCCACTCCCGCCGGAGGCGGCCCCGCGCCGCCCCCGCTGACCCGCGCCCGCGGCGGGAGGGGACAGCCCGCGCTCACGGCAGCGCAGCCCGGCCGCGGGCACCGAGCTCCGGGGCCATGCAGCGCCGCGGCCCCGGCGCATCAGCGCACCGGCCGGGCGGGGAGGAGGCAGGGCCGGCAGTGGGGGATTCCTGGCCCCCCAAAGGAGGTGGGGGAGGCGGGGGAGGGGAGGCGGGGGGGAGGGGAGGCTGAGCTCCCGGAGAAGGAGACGATCGCTCGCACAAAATCCGGCGTCCTCAAGCCAGCCCCGGCGGGCAGGGTACGTATCTGGGGAGTCCCCCCGCCCCGCTGCCCCCGCAGGGATGAGGGTCGGGGCTGGGGTCCGGGCGGCCGCCCCGGGCGGGAGAATCGCGCGCAGGGCCCGTTCCCGATGCGGGATCGGTGGAAGGCGGTGAGGTTCGACCGCCTCCCCCGGCTGGGGACCGAGGAGACGGGGGGGGGGGGGGGGGGGGGATGGGTCCGCCTGTGTTGCCGTGCGAGGGTCTGAAGCCCCCCCAGCCGCACGCCCCACCTACCCACCCCCAAGCGCGTCAGGGTTTTGCTTCTCCCAACCAAGCTTCCCCTTGGCTTCTTAAGAAAAAAAAAAAAAATATATACACACACACACACACACTCACACACACATATATATACACATAATATCTATGCCCCAAAGCCAGAGAGAGTGAGGCAGGCGGGGGGGGGGAGCGAGGGGGGGAAGGGCTTTTCTGAGGATCGGGAGAGAGGCGGAGGGAGAGGCGCCGGGAGCTTCGCAGCATCCCGTGCCCCGGCCCCGCGGCGCTGCTGCCGCCGGCCGTGCGGAGCGGCTGCGAAGCAAGGTAAGGGCTGGCACCGCGCTCCGGGGACCCTGCCTGTCCCTGCGGGGCTGCTCTCCCTGGCCGTGCGAGCGCTCGTTGGCGAGGGCAGAGCGGCCGCTGCCCCGCCGTGCCCCGCCGCCGCCCAGCCGCGAAGTTACTTTGTTCGCAGAGTTGCCGCGGAGGCCGGGCCGGGAGCCCCGGGCGCCCCGGCCGCTTGTCCCTCGCATCCCCCCGCCGTGCTCAGCGTCACCGGCCAGCACCGCCAAGGAAGCCCCCGTGGAAAAGCCGTGCGCGCCTTCCCCGATAGTCTCCTCGCACAGCCGGGGGAAGGGGTGATGGAAGAGGAAGAGCTTCCCTTTGTCGTAGGAGAGGATTGAGTGACCTCCAAAGTTTTGTTCCGGGAGGAAACCGCTCGAATAAGTTTGGTAGGATTCATGCCGATTTGCATGTGATTTATTGCGCTGTTATTTGGTATCTAGCACGCTTAAAGCAGTATAGCAGACTAAAAAAAAAAAAAAAAAAGGATAAAAGGTTGAGGACATTTAGATAGAAATTTCAGTTCTTTTCTTTGCTTTCTTAGGATTAGCGTTTTCTATCTCGCACTTTCATATGGGTAGTGTGGAATGCATTTATAAATGGGTGTGCTTGTCCGTGGGTAACACTGAGGGTACAGATGGGAAACGTGAAGAAACTGGGCAGATTTTAAATGCTTCATTCTCTTTGGCAGAAGATCAATAGTTGAAGATTCCTGCTTGCACAGTCTGTACCTTAACAGTATTATCATTGAGAGATCTGCTGTTAATGTATGGTATTGATAGCCATTGCAACGTCAGTTTAATGAATTTTGTGGTTAATTTAGACTAATGTAAAGGAGCTCCGGATATTCTGGATAAATTGATAACTAGGCAGGATTATTAAACTTTGCAATTAGCTTGTGATGAAGTGAACTCTCACTTTTTCTAAGGCAGATATTCAAAATGCAAGGCTATATTTTAAAAGTGTATATCTGAAATCTGACTACCAAAAAATCATGCATCTTTAGAGAAGACCAGTTATGGAGTCATTGAAAAAGGGCAATCTGTGTTGCACCTATTTGTAATAAACAGTTTCGTAATGACAGACATTGTAAATTCTCTGGTAGTGTACTACAAAAATAGGGGGGTTACTGATTTCTATTTATATATAGATTTTTTTGAAATTATTAAATGTAGTAGTTTTCCCTTGTATCATATATATGTGAAATGATTAATATTAGTTACTACCCATAAAATTTCAATGGTATGTTTAAACAGCTTTGGCTTGGCTCTTGGGGTTTGTTTCATTGTCTCAATCTATCCGAGACATAACACATCTTTAAAATTTCTTGCTTGTACACTATCCCCTCTAACTCCTTTCTTCTCTTCCTGATCTCCTGTGGTATAATTCACAGCAAAGTAACTGCAGAGAATACCTGTATATGTTCGTGTGAAGTAAAGTGCCCATTTTAAAGATACACAAATGTTCTTGGTGGACAGGAGCCATTCCCTCATGCCCTGTATGAAAACCTTCTGGGCTGCTATTAACAAGAGACTTGCTTTGGTGTTAGTTTGTGATGCCAAACAAACAGTAGAGAATGCAAAGATAAAGCTGGTGCTCTGATCTTTGTTTAAACAGGTCATGGTTTTTATTTAATGCTGCATGCTCATTATGGGAACTGTCAGCAGGAATGTAAAGCAGACTGGAGTTCTGATCTGGCATACATTCATAGATGACTCTGACATTGATGTTTCTGCTTCTTCACTTAATGATTCATAGAATATAGTGTAGTTTGTGGTCATATTTATTTAATTGAATGTACTATACGAAATCAGAACAAAAGATTAATGTCCTGCTAGGAACCAAACATGTTCAGATCTGCTGCCTCAGGTGCAGTCCTCTTGACCTGAAGAGTTACACTGAAGTGGACTTTTCTATTTAGTAGAACAAGTAAAATTGTATAAAGAGATCATTGGTTTTTAAGTCAGCTTGAGTTCTGCCACTGAATTACAAGGAAGGGGACTCAAATCCCCTGAAACCAGGTAACTACTTAGTCAATTACCCAGTCAGTTTCTTTTTTTCAGACATATGGAAACAATATCAAATAGTAATTAGAAAGTGCATTCATAATTGAGAATTTTAATGCTTTTCATCCACAAGAACAGTTTTCATCTCAGTTGGTTAATAAACATAATACAAATAATTCAGTGCAGTCCATTTGATCCTTGCTGAATTTTGTTTTGAAGAATTCATACAGGATGTGCAAGGTAAGCTGAAGGAAAAGCCTTTTCACACGTTCAGTTACATGAAGGAATATTAGAATATTGCAACATACAGTATGAGCTTTCAAAATAAGACTCCGTGTAGCCCTGGAAACTTTAATTTGGGTGTTCTGGATCATACATCGGTTTGGGTTCTGTCATCATTTTCCATATGTCTATTTCATCTGTCTGAGAGGAAAGTTTCTAATTATTATTTCTAACTTAAAACCTTCATTTTAAATCCTGGCTATTCTAGGTTATTTTTTAAGATATAAGCAAAGTTGGTTAATGTAAGACAGTTCTTTAAGGTCGCTGGATTGTTATCCTTTTACTTCCCATTAGAAAATCATCTTTTCAATCAATGTAATTACAAATAAAATAGCATGAGAATGTGATGCTCAGGCAAGGTTGCAGAGTGACAGCCCCTGATCAGATCCACTGCAAAAAGTGGTAGAGCTGTTGCAGTACTGGCTGTTTCCCTGCTTCTGCAGTAGCCACCTCTGGAGTCAAAGCAGTTCATTCCTGGGTGCTGCTCACTGCTTGACCTCATTGTTGAGACTGTCAACAAGTGTGGCAGTTTTGCCATGCTTTGACAATGCAGTGGGAATTGTATTAGGATCAACAATTAGCCATCGTGGTATATATGAGGCAACTTTCAGTCATAACTGACTTGGAATTCATTATAGTAACCTAAACACAAAATGCTTATCATCTTCCATTCAGTCACAATTTAAAATGCTATGATTTACTATGGGAGTAAAGGTTGAGTTCATAATATCATTTAAATATGCTGTATTCTGTGTCAGATTAATATCAGTGCAGTAAGGGCTCGTCTTTACTGAGTGAGAGGTGCAATGCAGAAATACATTTCAACTGCAAGCATTAGCTCTCGCTTGTTACATATGTCTAATTTGTACATTTCTGCTAAAACCAAGAGTGTATCACTTTTCTTTGCAAGCTTACTTTTTATGTGGTGTGTCCTCTTCACCTTTTAAATTGAATTCCTCTGTCACGCAGTCAGCCCAGCTTCCCTTACGGCATCTAGGGTCTTGTCACTGAACCAAAGACTGAAGCCAGCAGAGCAGCTGAACAAGTGGCATATGAAGGAGGAGATGGTGACTGATTTTTTTGATTGTTTTTTCCATGTTTTCCTAATTGGCTGTTTTGCACAAGCCTCCTTTTTTGCCTGCTCTCAGAATTGCATCACTGCGCTTGATGCGCTGTGGAACTCCAGCACCCTGCACACCACTTGATTCCTTATCACCTTTTCCCTTGTCTCACCGACTCTTATCAAATCCCATCTTCTTCCCACTTCTGTCTTTTGTGATGCTAATCTTGCATTATTTTTTCCTAAAAGAAAATGGAAGGAACAGAGTGTGCTGCCATTGCACTGATAATTCCTGTGCTACATTGTTTTTCTCCCATATCCTTTGTTGAGTTTCTGGAGGCTGTAATCTGGGGCAGAGACTGTTTTACTGTAGGGCTGTATCATCATTTGCTGCTGGATTTCACCTGGTCTGTGGACACTCGTAATATATTCATAAAAGGATTATTTTGGCTTTGTGGACAGCCTTTCTTCTGGTTCTTTGGTAGAAAAGCAAAACATTTCAATTTGGAGGTTTTCTATACTGTATTGCTGTTCTGAGTTTTGTCCCTCAACACTGTGTCCCTAATACGAGAGGATTTTGGTAAGACACCTTGCCTAATGTAGTAGGGATGGGGTAGATTAGAGTTTAGCTACTGACAGAGATTAACTGGCTTGTACCTTCAACAAGAATGACAATAAATGTCAATTTCAACACATATTAGTAGAAACCTCAGGTTTGTCAACATCAAAAAAAATGTCCAGATTTCACCATGTTGATCAAATAAAACAGAAGGGAAAAGAAACAAAAACGTGCAGTGAGTTCGTTTCAGAATTTGGTTATTTTCCTCCCAGATATTTTTACATTTTGATCTCTGTTTACTTTCCATCTCTAAACTGTGTATTTTTATTTTAGCATTTTTTTGGTGTCCCATGAAAATCTTTTCACCAGTGCAGCTATAATTTTTCAAGTGAGTGTTTGAAGCAGCCAGTGAATCAGCTGATGGGCCGTGCACAGTTCAGGGGCAGCCTTTCTTTTATCTCACATGGACCACGTAGGGGGGCTCTTTGTGGACATGACTTCAGGGTAGGAGTGGTTGTTGACTGTTTTTTCCTTACATCAGTCCTAGAGGCAATACCTGGAAAAATAAAGGTAACAATCCCAGTGACTCCCTGCCTGGACATGAATCAGATGACATGAAGGGTTTCAGTGGGATTGATGAGGGAGAAGTGGAAACAGCAGAAATAATATGACAGCATAGTAAATTTTCAAAGTTTTGTGTATAAGAGAAAAAAATGTAGCTGTGAAGGATTTGTATGTTTAATTTTATAATTTATCTCCAGGTCTTAGTAGAAAAAGAGACACTGATGCCAGAAGTAGTATCACTATAAATATATTTGCATGTGAGCTGTGTTCTACATCCCACCTTTGACATATGTGCTGGCACTTTTGTCATTTCATTCATCTTGAACTACAGGGATGCATAGGCCACTTCTTTTTTGTGCTCTTGTCCTTTCAAGAGTTGTTAGCATCAGATTTCTTTCTGAAATCAGATGAGAATATTGGCAGTAGAAATGAATCCATAGCCAAGCGGGGCTGCTGCACGAAAAAGGAAGAGCCTGTCAATTCATTACACACAAATTCCACTGAAAGCAATTTGGATAAAGTGAGTGTCGCAGGCAAGTGGCTTTCACCCAGCAGGGCTTGTACTAGGCTAGGAAATGAGGATGTGGCCAATTGTCACATAAGAGTAAAGAAAAAGAACATTCTTCAATTTAAAATTAAACCAAACTGTGTCTTAAATATGTTTCAGTACTTAGTCTTCTTCTCAGTAAATAATATCTTGAAAGATTCAGGAGTAGATGACATGCCCAAATTGCAAACTGAAATGTAGAATCAAACACCCACAACCCTAATTTATTTCTGTTGGAATGTCCATTTTTTGTAATTTCCCGCATAACTTGTATTTTTAGCTACTTTCCTTTAGAATGAGTATTCTCATTTGGGGAATTCTAATTTTTTCCTGAATGAATATATACACACGGTTTACAGTAACATAGCAGAATATATATTATTGCCAGAGACTAAGGCAAAAGTGAGAAATTATTTTTGTGGCTCTTAGATATTTATTTAAAATTTCCTTCCCTAGAGGTAATTACTTACAAAGATTATCTACTCTGCAGGTATTTTTAGATAACTAAAGGTAGTATTGAGTGAAAATATTATATTTTTCAGGAAAAACATTTGATTTTACTTTAAAAAAGTATCCATTTAAATATTTCATTGAAATATTACAATGTTTTTATACATTCAGGCACTGTCGTATGTAGGATTACAATAATGCGTTTAGCCTCAACAAATATTCAGTCTATTTGTAAATCTTAGAGCACTCCAGTATCTAAAATATATTGAATATAAGGTAAAGCAGAATTTTAAGGTGGAAACAAAGCAATATTATTAGGTTTTGTTGATTTTTCAAATTGAATAAATGAACAGTTTATTTGTACGGATGAGAAATTGATTCAGAAAATGATACTGCTAATGAGCCAGAATAAAACTACATTTTCATAAATAGAATATTCATTTACTGTATAGTTTTGGGAACTAAGTAGGGAAATGAGAAAAAGTAATTAAAAATCATATGATCATTCAAAATAAGACTGACAAAGAAGGTTTCTAAGTGGTAACTGCTTTAAACAAATACAGATTTGGATTTCTTAGGTAAATGTGCCATTTTTGTATTTTCTGAACTCAGTGTCTGTATCTTTTCCTGGATGCCTTGTCAGAACTTTGGTGTGCTGTAGGTACAGTATATTTTTGGATATAAACTTCATAGAAGTGGATGTTACCACATAGTCCCAAAACCCAAATAATTTATCTCATTTTGTACTTGCTGTCTCCATATAATCTTTTTATTACAGTTGAAGCTCACAAGTATGTTCATGTTTTTTATAAAGAAAATAATGAGAGAAATGTGCAATATTTATGTTCTAGAGCAAAGGAAGTAACTAATTTGTAGAAAAAAAAATCCAGTCAAGAGTTTTCTCATACTGTATGTGACAGGTCATTATAACCTGCAAAGGAGAGCAATGATGTGTGTTTTAGAATGGTGAGAAATAACCTGGGGGATTTAGTTGCCTTTATTTTTTCCTAATGCAGGTTAAGGTGGTTGGAATTATAGAGAAATAAGAGGTCTGTCAAAGTCACTGTTGTTTTTTTTTCCATGTTAGAAACCAGATTGCTCAGTGCCCTGCAGATCTGCAGTTAACAAATATGTGAGATATATGATGAGGCACTGAAGTATTCATTGATATGTGAAATATGAGATTCTAAACAGAAGAGGACAAAAAGAGTAGGGTTTTGAGGCTTACAGGTAATTCAGAATTACGTTCACCTGGTTTTGCTTATATGGGTGGAAATAGCTATGACTTCCAGGGAAAAGATGGAGTCACAGAACTGAGTGTTATTTGTTTGATATCAAATTTAGATTTGCTGGCACAGGAATGTTTTCACCTCAGATGTTTTCTAAAAACGCCTAGAAGTGCATTTTAGTTTTGTTTATTTTTTTAAATGCAATGGGAAATGTTCCTATCTCAAACAAATCCTATTAATTTAGGAAGCCTAATGATTCCATCAGTAGAAGTGTGTGTGATCAAACTTAAAATCCTCAAGTGTCTCCATGACATTTGACTGTGCTTCCTTCCCTTTAAAGTCCTCATCTGTCAGGTGAGAACACCAGGCTGCCAAGGGGAGGCCCAGTGGTTTTGCTTTCCCAGGACCTGCATGCTGTTTCAGAAGATGAAGAGGAGGAAGAGGAAGGTGTATCTCTCTGGGAAGATTTCAACAGCAGTGTGATTTCCCTGGGTCGTCCTTTCCCACAGAAGAATGCCTTTTTAGGATTATTTCAATATTCATTTTCCAGTGGCAGAACTGAAGATAGCAGACTGATTCCATTGATTGGCCTCTATCTGAACTGTGTGAAATGGGTATTTTAGCAAAAATCCTTAGTATTTTCAGCCTATTTCTCAGAGTAAGTGGTTGCTTTTCTAGTCTCGGTATGTTCACTTACTGGTGGTCAGTTTGTAACAAGCATTTTCCGGAGTTAAAGCAAAAGCAGGAATTTGTGATGGTGGAGCTGGTTATTGCAAAAATTTTGCTTTGACATTTGTAGTGATTTTGGAGGTTTAAATAAAGGGTCTACTTCCTCATGTAAGGGGTGATCTGACAGTTTATGAGGGGCACTGTAGTATAGGGAAGACCTGGGTGCTTGTAAAAGCTCTTGAAAGAGTTTCTGCTTAGCAGTGTCCAAGATTTGCATGAGAAGAAAGTGTGTCACCATGTAGTCTATCACAAACTCATCCTCCTCTTTAAGGTGCTTTACTGCTCTTGTCTTACTGGCTTTCCCTGAAAAAAATACAGCTTTGATGTTTCATAGCTGCATGGAAATGCCTCCTTGTTTTTTTTGGTTTTTTTTTTTGATACTACATTTTGTTCTTTCATTGCCTCCCCAAACATCAGCTTGAGAGGCTGGCTGAGCAAAATGAACATGTTTTCTTTAGCTGCCTCTTTGCCCCTGACCTTGGTACTGCCTAGAGTCCCAGCATTCTCTTCTCTCTTTGTCTCACTGGTGGTGGAAAATCTGGCAACTACTCCTGTTCAGCTTCTTGCTGTGATGTGCTACAGTCACATTGTGCTTCTTGACCTTCAGATGTTTGCAACTTAGCAAAGTTCAGTCCTCAACAGAGAACACCTTTATAGTTTTCTCCCAATTACTGACTTTTAAAAATTATTATTAAAATTATCATAATCAATATTTTATCTTGGTTTCTATTTATTATTTCAGTGACATCTGCTTGATCCATGTAGCTTCAATTCTGGATTCACATTTTGTGCTGCAGGAATTATTTTCAAGAAGTGTCAGTGGTGTTTTTAGACTTGAGACAAAGGGTGGATGATGGAGAGAACAGTGGGGCAGTGGAGTGAGATTTGGGAAGAGACAGTGGTCATGAGAGTGAACCTAGAATAAAGCAAAATATGTGAGTGGAGAAGTGAGATGAAAATAAAACATTGGCTTGAAATGAAAAAAAAGATAAATAGGTTGTATAAAAAGGCTGGGAAGTTCATGTAGATGGGGAAATATTTATGCTGGTGAGATATAACACCAGAAATTTCAGGCTGAAAAAGTAAAAAAAAATATAAAATCTTAATACAAAGATTTATTTGAGGATCTCATAAAGTACTTAAATATATCTGGATAGTCCTAGCTGCCTAGTCCAGTAATTCTTTAGGAGAGGTGTTTCAATCCTCACAGTTTATGTCCTGATGTGAAGCCTTCTGAAGGCTGGAGCAGTGTCCATTGCACACAGTGGACTTTGGGGCCCATTTGAACACATGCTGGAGAAAACAGCAGGAAATTATTGTACAGAGAACATTCCTGCCTTCTGTAAGAAGATGGCTTAGCTGATTTAATAGCTTTTTCTCAGTCTGTGATTCCAACAGCCAGGTTTGTGGTATTTATTTTAGTATTCATGTTCTTGCAGTCCTTTTTACATTTCTCTGTTTTTCCCTGGCAGACATCCCGCAGCTCCATAAGTCTGGGGGAAGAGGATGGTTAGCATGTTGTTGCTGTGGGGATTTAAGTCTTAACTCTCTGTGTTGTTAATGCTGGGCATATAATTTTAAAACTTGCATGCTGCAGAAGCCGATAATTATTTCCCTGCAGCATTTTATACTGTGGTTTGGGAAAGCAATACATTTCAGAATATTAAAAGAAAGGAAAAGTTACAATTTGGGGAACTATTGGAAATGGAAAGAGAAAGAGGGGAGTAATGGGTGTCAGTCTGGTTATCAGTCAAGCTGGAAGGAGACAGCTTGTTCTGTCGAACACCAAGAATGTCAGTAGTCAGCCAATCACTTATGCAGGAAGAAAACCATAGACTGAAAGGTAAGGTTCAAAGACATCTGTGTATGTATCTGAAATGAGCTTGAAATCAGCTTGATACTGAATTATCAGCTTGATACTGAATTATGCTTACTGATCCTGTGTGTTACATAGATGATTTCTGTTTAGCACAGGGCATTCAGGGCATTTCAGTGACTGCTGTTCTTTTTTTTTCTTTTTTTTTTTTTAGACCTTTCCTTTCCTTTCCTTTCCTTTCCTTTCCTTTCCTTTCCTTTCCTTTCCTTTCCTTTCCTTTCCTTTCCTTTCCTTTCCTTTCCTTTCCTTTCCTTTCCTTTCCTTTCCTTTCCTTTCCTTTCCTTTCCTTTCCTTTCCTTTCCTTTCCTTTCCTTTCCTTTCCTTTCCTTTCCTTTCCTTTCCTTTCCTTTCCTTTCCTTTCCTTTCCTTTCCTTTCCTTTCCTTTCCTTTCCTTTCCTTTCCTTTCCTTTCCTTTCCTTTCCTTTCCTTTCCTTTCCTTTCCTTTCCTTTCCTTTCCTTTCCTTTCCTTTCCTTTCCTTTCCTTTCCTTTCCTTTCCTTTCCTTTCCTTTCCTTTCCTTTCCTTTCCTTTCCTTTCCTTTCCTTTCCTTTCCTTTCCTTTCCTTTCCTTTCCTTTCCTTTCCTTTCCTTTCCTTTCCTTTCCTTTCCTTTCCTTTCCTTTCCTTTCCTTTCCTTTCCTTTCCTTTCCTTTCTTTCTCCTCCTCTCCTCTCCTCTCCTCTCCTCTCCTCTCCTCTCCTCTCCTCTCCTCTCCTCTCCTCTCCTCTCCTCTCCTCTCCTCTCCTCTCCTCTCCTCTCCTCTCCTCTCCTCTCCTCTCCTCTCCTCTCCTCTCCTCTCCTCTCCTCTCCTCTCCTTCCTCTTCCTAGATCTTCCTTCCCTTTCCATCTTGTTTTTATGTTTTTTATGTGTCCAGGGTTGGCACTGAGTGACTGTCACTGAGCAGAAGACTCAATATACTGTTGCATTTTTTCCCTCCTTTTTTTTTCTCTTTTTCTTTCTTTTTTTTTTTTTTTAATCAAAGGAAAGAGGTTGTCTTCCCATTTTTAACCTGTATATAGGATGAACTTTTTGCTGGATGTTTGCTGCCATTCTCTCAGGCTGGCCAAATGGTGTGTGGTTCACTCGCTCTCCCGTGGGCAAGGGTGGATTCCCTGTTTAAAAGAGCTCTTCAGCAGTAAGGGTGTGTCGAGTTGGTGTACTGGATGTGTTTCTGTTCCCAAACAAATTTGTCTTTTGAGTTAAATTGTGTTGGTACGTGCCATTCCACCAACCCAGAAAGAGGAGGAGAGCCAAAGGGTGGATATTGGGGTACATGCAGGTTTATCTGCTGTTTCTGCAGCAGACTTGACATCTGACTTGTGACAAGCTGTAAAGGACAGAAGCCAAAGAGGAGACTGACAGAAGCTGTTTCCTCAGCTGCTGTGAGCTCCTGAGAGCTTCCCAAGGCTAAAGGGAGATTCTAGGTCCCTAAGGCAGTGCCTTAACTTCTTTGAAACCCTGGTTCAGTTGTGTGTAAAGTGGGCACAATCCCCAAATTGTAAAAAAAAGGCTGTGTTTTTCAGGTAGTTTGAAATCCTTATATGGAGGTGTGGAATCATAAATTATTTCTCTTAATGGAGAATATTTCTAGAGGTCACCAGTTCTAACAGTTTCTTTCAAACAGAAGTAGGTTCACTTAGAACAGTTTGCCCCCTATAAAATCTCTGACCTTGACTATTCAAACTTCTTTACAAATGCATCATTTAATACAGGAAGCTCCTTAGGGAAGGTTCTTCACATCTGCTGTCATAATTTCTTATTTCCTAAATGCAGCAATTTGTACTTGATTATTCTTACAAGGATCGTGCCTCCCTTCCCTCCCCCTGCTCTGGCACATTCCTTTGTGCTGCTGCTTCTTTTGCAGCCTGAACTCAGCATCTGAGAGTGTTTGAAATCCCAAATTTTCTTTGTTGTTATTCTAGCATTTCCTTACCACTCCGTTCTAGGGGAGGGCATGTAGGAATCTGCTCCTTTATTCTGAGGCTGTTTTGCTGTGGCTTGTTAGTGACAGCAAGTTGTCATCATCTTACAGCCATTCAGCCAATAACAAAAGCCAAGCTGAATCTTTCATTTTGGCTTCCTGAGAACAAGATTTTCCCAAACAAAAATACTCTGCCACTTCTTGGAGCACTTAACATCTGCAGTAGTTAAGCAGAGGGCTGCAGCCCAGATTTTTAAAGATGCTTAAGTGCTTTACTTCCACTAAACTGAATTGGACCTAAGTACTTATAAATAGGTTTAAAAATCAGAGTGACTGTGAAGGCCTCCCTCATCCATCACTCGGCAGTGGTCCCTTCAGAATGGCAGAAAGGCACATCAGCATGGTCACAGAAAATACTTCTAGTCCTGCTCTCCAAAACTCTGCATATTAAGTGAATTGTTGCATTCTAGCATGAATTTCCATGAAATAAGTATTTGAATCAGATTGCTTGTATTCCCTAGAAGAAAAGAGCCCCTGGTTGCATGGAAGTCAATGTTTAAGTCAGACAACTTTTAAAAAGGATGCAAAGTTATAGTGTAAAAATACCCACCTTTTTAGCTTATAATCCATTTTTTATTAAAACTGGGAAATAGGAGTAAAATTCACATTTAAATTATTTTCTGCTGTTTCTAGGGGATACTCTTTGCATTCCAGTTAGTTTCACATTGTTCTTCCCCTACCCATTTTTGGTACTGCTGTTCTAGACTTGCATAACCTTCGGGGAAAAAATTATTCCCAAACATAAAACCTGTAGGGATTTTACATTTTTTAAATATTTAGTAACTTTTAACTGTGTGTTAGCCTTGGAATCATTCTGTTTTCCTGTGAATTCAGAATGCTGGGCTATTACTGACTGTAAATTATTTGAAGAGGGGAGCCCTTCATATATATGTCCTTCATTCAAGGAGTTGTGTGTTCCTCAAGGAGTTCCATCAGTGATGCTATAAAACTAGGATCGAGTCCACAGAAAGCCATTCACTCTTCTGTTGATGTAGAGAACAGGCACTTGCAATGCTTCTTTCTAATGTCACAGACTTTGAGAAAATATAGTTTAACTGGTTCCTGTTCAATTTACTTGCATTTGAGTGCTCTATAGTCATGTATTCCATTTCAGGTTTGGTGGGGGTTTTCTGAGGGAGGATGGGGAATAAAACTTAATCATTCTATTAAAAAAAAGAAGAATGTAAACGATTGTGTTGCAAAAACATTGTGATTTGATGTGGCTTGGTCTTATCTTTTGGGTTTGGATTGAAAGTCTGAAATACTTGAGCTATGTTCTTGTTATAAAAGAATGAGCCAATTTGATTAATATGGAGAATTTATTCCATAATTAAAATACAATCGTAAAAAGGCCACAAGCAAAGATCAGATTGGTGCTGAACCAGGCTAACAGCGTCGAGTGCGACAGGGTGACTACTATGGCTCCTCTCCTCTGTGCATCACGGAGAGACAGCTCTCACAAAGTCGTTTTTATACATTTCTAAGTGTAGAAAGTTTACTTGCACTCCGTGCTTCCCACCCCTAGTAAAGCACGTTCACCAGGTTGCTGACTAGAGAACTTTGTGTACTTTGAGCAGTCTGTCTCCGTCCCTCGCCTTCCCCTCCCGTTCCACAAAGCACTTGTGAGCAGAGGAAGTGCCCGACAGTCACGCTGCGTGTCTCCCTGTGCCGCAGGTGTTTGGAAGGGCAGCGTGCTGGCCGGGCCGGGGGCTGCCATGGTGCTGGCCCCCGCAGCAGGGAGATAGCAGAGATGGCGGCCTGAGGGCGCCGGCCCCGCGCGCAGACATGGCCTTCGCCCAGTCCCACATCATGGCAGCCAGGAGGCACCAGCACAGCCGGCTCATCATCGAGGTGGATGAGTACAGCTCCAACCCCACACAGGCTTTCACGTTCTACAACATTAACCAGGGACGCTTCCAGCCCCCGCATGTGCAAATGTAAGTATTATAGTGCTGTTATTGCTCCGGCACAGCCTTCGGAATGGTTATTGCCTTGTCGATGTGGTATTCCATGGACCAGTCACAAAGAATTCAAGGAACGCTGTTTTGCTGCCTTTCTAATAATATTTACTATAATGACAAGAAATCAGTCCATTTGAAAAGTACTTTGTTAAAAGATGGGAGAAAGATTTCCTCACTGGTGTAAGTGTAATACATAGTACTTAGGTATTGAAAAGAGAAATAAAAAACAAGTGGTGGCAATAAAACACGAGATGATACAAGGATGATACTTTCTGCAATCTCAATAACTAATGTTTGTTTGCTTTGTGCACTTGCATATTAATGTACATGGTTGCTGAACATACCAAGCCTGGATCTGTACAGCACACATTCTGTTTGGTTAGTTATATTAAAGCTGCATACAAGGGAAAAATCATATAAATACATAAAATACTGTGGGCACCCATCCGAAAACTTACTTTCCAAAAGTGCCAAGTGCTTAAAGAGTAATTAAAATAATGTGTTTGTTTCTGACTTCTTATATAATGACAACATCAGTAAAATTAACTGCTCTAGATTATTTACTTGTAATGTAAAGTGGAGAATTATAATTACAAAATGAAACCTGCCATAAAGTTTAAAGCCAGAAGGAAGAGTAAAACAGTAAAGCTATTACAAATAAATTAAGTATAAAATTCTACTGTAAAATATTTTTATAAGGAATGAAAATGTCTGCACCATTTTATTGTGTATATTAAAGAGAGAAGCAGCCTTATCTTTAGATCAGATGGCTGGTTTTAATTTTTTAAAGAGAACCCTTTTCCTTTAGGAGGACTGAACAAATAGTCACCTAATTTACATTTGTCATATATAATATGATTTGATAACTTAAAACTGTAGGTCATGATTTCTGCAGTTAAAAAACTCAGCACTTGTGACTGGTAGAATGCTGTGTGTCTATTTAGTGAATGCTTTTTTGGCATAAATTAGATTATATAAAAAAATCTGATGACTAACATGTATATCAAGATGGTGAGCAAACACTTGGTTTTTGGGGGCAGTATATTATGGTCTGTGTTGGGGTTTTTTAGATCCTACTGAAATGCAAACAGTAAAATGAGTTGAGTGTTAGCACTGGGAAACATCTTTTGTTTATAGAGCTGGCAAATGGTAGAAAAAGTACAAACAAACAAATGTGGGTTCTGAAATACTTTTTCAAATGAAAATGCCAAATGCAGGTTGCCTGATTTGTTGAGGCTTAGCTATTTTTTGTGAATATTCAGACAGCTCCTGGACACTCAGAAATCTGTTTCCTGATGTTAAAAGCTAAATGTTTTTTACTGGGCTGAAAAAAAAGTTATTTATTATTCACTTGGCTCTCAACAATATGCTGCTTAAACTTCTAACCAGTAAGAAATCGTGGTACTGGAGGCTTAGGCAGTCAACTACCTAAGCCTCCTGAATCGAAACCCAGCACCCAAGCAAGGAGTTGAAAATAAGATATCCTTAGAAAATAGTTCCTCAGAAGAGTTTAGCAATCTCTCATGAATGATTAATACTATTGAAGAAGCTTGTGCAAATAGAAAAACAGGCCAAATCAATTGAAACATGTACCACAATCTGACCTACGCTTTCTCTTTGTACAGAAATAGTAAATAATGTTTCTGAATACCAGCAGGATTGCTTTTTCTTCCTACCAGTGAACAGAATAGTAACAAAGAAGGGAAAAGTAGACATAAAAAGGGTGACAAAAGCACATTTTATTCACATGATTGTTGTGGGTGAAATCCTAGCCCTGCTTCTGTGCATGCAAGTTTTGTCCTTAACTTCAGGGAGGTGAAGGCTTTGTGCATGGTTCAAAATACCTCCATTAGTGATGTTGTGGACAATCAGCAACATTTCACACAGATGTGTTAACATCGGAACTCTCAGTAAACTACTTTAACCATGGGTGAGGGGGGGCAGAGGGTTGTATGCTCCTTTTCTGCTGCTCTTCCTTGGTCCACTGTGCAGGTTTGGATTTCTTATTCGATGTTTTAGCTCCCAGAACATGCTGACAGCCCTTTCTAGACCTGTCGTAGTCTGGCATCCCTGTGCTTGTGAGATGACTGGGTTGCCTCTGACAAGGAGGATGGTAAATTCTGCCAGTGTTTTCAAGTCCATCAGTCATTTCTGGAAAGTGCCTGTCTCACTCCTTCCTGAAGTACTGAAATCTAGTGTATAAACTAACCTCTAGTAGTGTTTTTGCTCTGAGATGTTCCAACTTCACTTTTCAGTTTCTCTGCAAGTTTTCTTACTGATCTAATGAAAAACAAAAGCATTTGCACAAAAATAATCAGCAGATCTGTATTCCTCTGCTCATGCTGCAAGCTGTGCATTGGGTGTTGGTGTGACAGCTGCTGTGGGAATGCGTTACACAAGAATATGGGGATTGAGCCTTCAGAAATTATTTCCAGTAATACAACTTAGATGAGTTTGTGAAACTTGACATATGCTTTTACCTATATATGGTCTCAGTGCATGCATTTCACTTCAACATGAGAAATCTGCATCTCATTTATTTGGGTGTTTTTTTTTTATATTGATGCCTTTTCCCCATGAAAATTCTCTGGCCTATTGCAGAGAATTTGAAAGTTACACATACCTCAGCAACCAGGAAAATGCTGTCCACACCTTCCCCATCCCCATCCAAAGCATGTGCATTATGTGCTGCATGGGGTTGCCATGGTAAGTCTGCTGTTCTTTCCACACAGCTTCCTATGTGAAACATACACTGCTCCCTAACACCCGGCTCGCTGCTGTGCTGAGCTTTAAAAGATTTCTGAAGGAGAAGCTGTACCTGCTTTAAAGGCTTCCCTAGCATGAAAAGTCAAAGAGTGGTGTTTTAGACCAGTCTATATCCTTCTGTTTGCCAAGGCAGTATCCATGATTTGAAGCTGGCTCAGTAATGTGATCTGTAACTCGCTTTGGGAAGTGTTGGGCGGGAAGAGCAATAATTCAGTTTACTGCACTGGTGTTTAATCCTTTTAGCCTGAACAGCTACAGTGATAGCCAAGGTCAGCCCCTCATCATTTTTATCCAACCATCCTAGTTCATTTTGTGAACTGACTGCACCATCCTTCACCCAGCTCCCACCTGAGGGCAAATTCTCACCTCCCAGTCTGAACCCCACCATTCACCACTCACATTCCTCTGCACTCCTGCTGCCTCCCCTGGAGCTTGCCCTGAGCAGCTCTCTCCTCCTCCAAAACAGAGGCATTTTTAACATCTCAGCTCTTTTCCGTCATCTGCCCTTCCCCACATGTCCTACACAAGGTGTTTCCAGCTACTTGGAGTCGAAGCACCGCACTCTTTGCCACCCAAATTTTGGAATTCCCACTACATCCCTGCTTACGTATGCCCCTGGCATGTAGTTCATCAAGTAGGATTTGATCACAGATGGGTTTACCCCTCAGCTCATATTCAGCTACTTTCTGCTCAAAACCTGAACTTCAGAAAGACAGCCCTAAGGTGTTTGTATAAAAAGGCTGCTCCTCCAGTTTTGCTGTAAAAACCCCAATATTTCTTCTTCCCATGTGGCAAAGATGGGTACAAAATAATTGGTTCATACTCTGGTTTTGTAGTTACATTGTAGAAAATGCTAAGACCTTTTTCTGTATTTAAAAAAATTTCAGTGTTTTAGATTTGTTCCTCACCCTACCACTTATCCTGTGAACTTGTCAAAACCAGCTCAGTTTATCTGTCTATAAATTTCATAGATTTTTTGACACAGAGAAAAGGTTGAGTGATTAAAGATTATTATCTTACACCTTTTAAGCACTAAAATGCTTTTTGAAAATTTACCTAGTAAACAGAAGTAGTATTATTAAAAGCAAAGATCTCTATAATTTTTTCTCCTGAGTTTGTTTATATAAAAGTAAGCTCCTGAATTAAAGCACAGCCAGCAAGGGATAGAAATATGTACTGTATACTGCAACAGTGAGCAAAACTAATTTTATTTGCCCTTTCAAAAGAAATGTTGTAAAAGTAAAATAGTTCATAACATTTCTGCATATCTCTCTGGTTTCTAGTGACATTAATATAACTCTTGCATCTCTTGCTTTTTGATTTTTTTCCACCAGAATTCCCTAACTGGAGTAGCAGATACAGTATAGCTGCATATAGATAGATTTGCTTCTATGTATTCAAACAAAATACGGATTGAGGTTAAAAAGATTGATTTGAAAACAAGTATTCCTTCTATGGCAGACGGGTGTTCTCAGACGGGTGTAAAATACAAGTGAGACTCATCAAACTGGGCCAGATCTAGTTTCTTCAGTTTTGAATGTAGAGATTAGGTTCTGAACAATGCAGCCTCACCCCCCACAGCATCTGATTTCATTTAGTGTAATTAAGCCCAGAAAGTCGTCACTTTGTCCTGACAATAGTCAGGCTTTAGCATACGTTTACAGCTGTTAGGAGACTTTTTATGTTGCTTTGCATTAACACACTGAAACATATCTCCAAAATGTGTTAATTAAATTTCCTCAAATTGAGTAACTTGAAGAAAAGAAGTTATAATTAGGAAAAAAAAAGCATCTAAATGTATTTATGTATCTAAAATAAATCTTTTTCCTGTGTACAGTGTAATCATATTTAAACAATGAAATGGGATAGTACTTTTCCTTTGAAAATGGCAATACCTTTGATTTATTTGTATTTGTGTCAGAGTTACTGCCATAGTCCAATCTCTAATCTCTTTAAATTAATCTATCTACCCAACAAATACTGCAAATGTTGTGATGTGAACATCAAGAATTTTTACACCTCCCATTAGTGTTAGGTTTGTTTTAACAAATCCTTCCATCCGGCAGATTTAGAAGTCTGTGTACTCTTTTGTAAAGGTAAAAAAGTAGTGTCAGAATTGCAAAGCAGACACTAAGGAGTAGGTAAATACTTTATAACCTTGTTATGATGCATTTCCTGCAGGGTTGATCCGGTGCCCCATGACGCTCCGAAGCCTCCAGGATACACACGATTTGTCTGTATTTCTGATACTCACTCGAGAACTGATCCCATCCAAATGCCATATGGAGATGTGCTAATACATGCTGGTGATTTTACTGAGCTGGGGCTTCCTAGTGAAGTAAAAAAATTCAACGAGTGGCTAGGTAGGTATTGAATTCTGTGTGGATTCGACAGTAAATTTGTTTACTGATTGTATCTGCCCCTTCTGCCTCCCAGTTAAAAACCATCACACACTCAGAAATCATGAATATTAATTTCACTTTTAAATTTGAATGGCAGTGAGCAGGAATCAGATTTTTTTTCTTAGATTCAACAAATATTTTTGCATTTTTCCAACTGAGCAAATAGGATTTGTGAGACTATTCATCTGTTCTGCCTTCACACTCTCAAGTGTACATTAAGCAACTTCTTGGTGTTAGCAACAATTGAAGTCAGGAGGCTTTAATGATTTACATAAAACCTCTTGCATACATTGTTACAGCTTTGCTGCGTCCCCTAAAAAGTTGTTGTGACTGAAAACATTTTTCTGTTTAACCCCAGAGGGCTCATAGGTTTGAGGGTTTTTTTAATATCTGAGGCTCAGCTGCGCCACAGAGATGAATTCTGAACAAAGCAAACCCTGTGTGCCTGTGGTTGCTGCCTTGGATGTAGCAGACCAGATGTAGATGCCTTCTGTAGGCAACTTTTGGCATTGCTAACTGAAATTCTGTTCCACTGGGCAAGAGAGTGATGATTTACATGTGCTTCTGCAATGTTTTGTGTATGCTAAAAAAAAATTAAAAAAAATAAAAATTGGAAAGCATGCACTGTATCCAGACAAAAACCCTCATCAGTGCTGTTCTTGCAGCATTGCAGATACCTTAATTTAGAATAAAAGTGGCTTCTGGATTTTGAGACTTCATTAATTAAAAAAAGGTGAGAGGGAATGAAGGAGTTGGAGAGAGAAAGGACCCAGTTTAAGGGTAACAGATTTCAAGTTTTTGTGTTGATTTTCTTTCTTGTAGTTGATATTTTTGCATTTTTTTCCTTTTTTTTTTTTGCTACATATTGCAGCAATCCACTAGGAAGGCACAAAGCAGACAGATGCATGTAGGCTGAAATGAAATTTAAAAAGGAAAGTCAGGACTTCACAATTTAAACAAATATTTACTAGCAAATAATTATTAGCAAGGCTGATAAATATTTATTTGAGCTCAGGAACCCAATAATATGCCCCACATGGAACAATTGTTTTTTTCTATGACTATGAAGGTAGGAACAGCACGTGGAATAATTGATATAGAGCCATCAACTCTGTCTCTGCACCCAAATGGAACAGGTTGGTTATAAAACAGTAAGTTTTGACTCTATTTTGTAGGTCTTTACCATATATTATAGTAATATGCTGAAAATAGCATTTACAAATTATTCAAACCATATGGTTACACATTCTAAATAATCCTGATTTTATTTATCTGCTGGTGTGGGAAGAGAAGTGCTTTGGGATATTGCTGGTGAGCAAGGATGGGGCTGTGCTCTTTGCTTGCTGCAATTGGAGTTTTTGTCTCCAGTTCTCCATCTGCCTCCCTGCTGGTCACAGCTGTACGGTGTTCTGAAGATGTCTGTAAGCTGAAATCCTCTCAGAATGGTAGGAAGATTTCCCAAGGCATTTCTGTGATGTTCTCTTCATCATTTTTATTCCAAAAAAAAAGGCTTAATTTTCTGACTTTTCAGGCATGCTTCCAATTTCATGGTAGCGTGCGCTTGGGAAAAGGTGATCTTGGTGGTTGGAGTTATATTTTTGCAAGAGCAAAAGATTTGAGATACAGGAAGCTATCAAGTTAAAAGGTTTTTTTTAGTTTCTTGGCAATTTAAAATAAAGATTTAACTTAAATTTTTAATAAAGTTTTTGTTTGGCTGTTTTAAACAACCAGTTTATCAACTCTTCAATATACTGAGTGTTCACAAAATCTGCAGTAAATGGCAGAATGGTTAAAAGCATCCCCATTGAGAAGGAATTTCAGAAGGTTTTGCTGATTGTCCATTTTTTTGTGAACGCATTAGTCTCCAACAGCTTTGATTTTTCTAGATGGCTGCTTCCAGTACCTTCCATAATTTTGCAGCTAATCCAACCTTCTCCTTCTTTCTTAATATTTTACTGGTTTCTTGAGAAAGTAACTGACAGACTCTGGCACCAACTTTTCCTCCACTGACATTCTTCCTTGCTGCTGCCAGATTTCCCTGTTTATTCCTTCATGTGCAGGGCTCGCTTTCCCACTTCTTTGTCTAATCTGTGTCTCCTGCTGTCCTTAGATTACAACTTTGTTTTTGCTTTGCAATAAACACCAGGTTTGGTACAGCTTCCCTTGATCTCAGCTTCCCCTCAAGCACAAGATACAAACCCTCCTCCCGCTTTTGCTCCAAGTCTCTATGTGCATCATTGATTCCTACCTTTCAGTTTTCAGTTCTGCCATACCCTCTTGGGTCTGTGCCACTCTGATCTCTCTGTTTCATCTTTCCAGATGAACTCGCCCTTCAGCAAGTTCAGATTTTATCTTTGCGCTTTACACAAAACTCCTGTGCCTGTCTGATGGAAAATTTATTTTACATTACCGTCATTAACTTCCATGGGCCTTATGGTTCTATCATGCACATGCTCAAGTGTTGTGCTAATAGAGGCACATTGGCTGGATGAGTCATCCCCTAAAATCTGTTCTCTTTTTCTGACTGTCCCTGGTTCCCAGGAAGGCCGCTACCAGCTCGGTAACGGCGCTTACGATCCCAGTATTGTCCCTGCCTGGGGCTGCTACCCAAGTGCTCTGTTTTGGCAGCCCTTTAGTCACCAAGTTTTATACTTCTGACCCCTAAAGCCCTCTAGTTCATTTCAGTTTGTTCTTTCTGGTGATTAATTACTTTCTGTCATGCGTGTTTTTCTCTAAGCCCTTTCTCAGGGAGAGAGTTGAGGTTTCAGTAGGGCTGGCTTGGTGTCTAATTCTGTGGAAGAGATAAAATGTTGGTGATCACTGTATGTGCTTATTTTCTCAGCCTTCTCTGGTAGGCAGTCCAGCTTTACTTTTAATTTAATATATAGATTTTTCTTCTCTGAGTTTTCTAATTGCATTTTGGGTCTGTGCAAAGTTTGAGCACAGACACAGTTTTGCAGCAGAGTTCCAGAATATGACAGGGATGTTGAGATGAACTGTGCTTATTCTGAACCTGTCACCTACTAATTTCATTTGGTATTTCCTAATACTGGAAGAGGCAAGTGAAAAACCTTATCATTCTTTATTCTGCTTAAGAACTTTTAGGCTCTTTCCATATCTGCCCCTAAGATATTTTTCAGGCTGAAGATTGTTCAGAAGTCCTTAAATGCCTTTGATCATCTCTGTCACTCTTTGTACCTCTTTGTTCCACATGCTTATAAAAGGAGTGAGACCAGAACTGCACATGTTCTGAGAACACTACAGATTTATTCCCTGCACAATGAAATTTCCTAGCTCTCTTTTCCTTTTTGGTCTTGTGGATTATTCTGTTTTTAACAGAACAATGAGATGGCATTTTTCAGGGTAACTTAGGAAATTAAGGGAATAGGGGATGAATAGTCAGTTTACAAAGCATACAAACAGTGCCAACCTGCTCATTGCCCTCCCTTCTTTTTTTTCTGAATAGACCCTTCTCCTGTTATCATATCTCAACTTCTTCCTTTTTTTATCTAGTTTGTTCTCTTACTGTATTTTTCTTCCAAATTTAAAAATTCAGTTTTGGAGAACCAGAATAAGATGAAGTACAAGGTATGTTTTATGGTAGGAATGAACAGAAGACCAAGAATCCAGGGAAACTTTCTGATGATTTATAAGAATGCCTGGTATGACTTTGAATGTGTGCTAATTTTCCAGCATGTTCAGGGGATTTTAATGATAACACTTCCAACAGACAAAAATAATCGGCAGCTTTTTCATTATTTTGAGTTTTGTTATTTATTCCCTTCCTTACCTGCATGTCAATCAAATGTGTTGTAGGACAAATACAGAGACATATGTCCTGCCTTAGTACACTCATCAAATACTGACTCCAAAACCGTCTCTATTTTTTATCTCCTATATTGTTGGCACTGAAAATTGCCTGCCTGGCTCAGTTGCTCATGTAATTCCCTTTGCTCAAGCCTGTAATATCACTTCCAAATTGTATGCTCCAGGACCCGCTGTCACTTTGAGCTTGTGGGTTACTTTCCTGGAAATTTAACTAAATAGCTGATCTGTGGTATAAGCTGCAACACATACTTCCATCTTTTCTCTGAGAATTCTCTTCTGTGCATGGATTGGGAAGATTACTTAAACTAACACATTGTGTAATATATATTGTTTCAGTGTGTTTGCTTGAGATTTTCCAATTTCTAAGACAGACTTTCTATTTGAGATTCAAGTTCAAGGTAAATTGGAAATAAAAAAATAGAAAGTGGCTTGCAGTTGTAATGGAAAACAATAATTAGCTCTTCAGAGTATTTTCCTGAAAATATTATTACATGTTGTACACACACAAATACAGACAAAAAAAAGGATTACATTATTTGGCATGCATTTCAGAAGTTGACCTAGGCAAACTCAGCACAAAGGATAAGATTTTTTTCAGACTAAAAAATATTTTAGAGTGAAGATGTCTACCAACTGTAATAACTAGCATTACTAGAACATTACCTCTTTCTAGAATTAGATTGTATATGATCTAAACTTGTAGTATTAGATTCTGTAGACAGAATCAGAGATTTGTTAATAAACATCATCTCTGCTTTTTAAAGGTCTTGAAAAAAGATCTTCAGAAAAACTTGTGGTCACTAGACTTAGCTTTACTTTTGCTTTACTGCTCAGCTTTGCAAAATGATAGTAATTATTTTTCTTCCTCTCTTAACAGGTATATTTTTATGTTCAGTAATACTCATGTTTAAACCAGATTAAAACCATGTTGAAGATGAAAAAAATCAGCTTCAGAGCAGCAAAAGGAATTAGAATTTATATATTGTAGTCATGCCATTTTGACCATCGATAATTACACTATTTTTATGTTAATGTAGAAACCCCTTGAAAGAAGTATTTAAGCATTAATTATTTATTTACAAAAGAATGGCTTTGGAAATGCAGTGAAAAACGTTTAGCTGTGCAGGGATTCAGAACAGATGTCAATTTTAAAAGACTGGGCATACTGAAAACAAATGTTGGTTTTTACTGCTGTTCTTAAATGTAAGGTGGCTTGATGCATTTATACATCCAAGACTCAGACATAGAAAATTGCACTGCAATGCACTCTCCCAGTATTTCTCCAGTTCTGGGGAGTTAGGATGTCCTAGGAACTTCAGAATATTAAACTGGCTTTGTGAGGAGTATTTAATTTGCATCCCTGTATTGGGAAGATGATCCAAATGACTATTTTCCACGTAGACTTCCTGTGCCAGTGGTGAGAAGCTGTAGAGTTGATACATGCTAAAGCATTGTTCCTTCATTTCCAACTTCCAAACCCATGAGCTTCTGGGGGATTTCTTGAACTTTGTACTAATATTGAGCTTGCCTCCTTCCACTAATGCATTGAAAAGTACCCAAACTCCAGGATTCTGAGCCTGAGGTTTCATAAATACTGAGATCCCTGACCCTTCAAATGAGTAAGTGAATAAAAATACCTAGTCTTATCCCTGACTAGCAGACAAGGGTGGCTTTAGGAAGGTAGTGTGGCCCAGAAGTGAACAACCACAGAACTGGAAAGATCTGGGATGTGAGTCTGTGAACTGTCATTGCCTCTGGCAGAGAGATTTGAAAGAGCCTGAGGAAGACAGGCAACCAAATTCTAGTTAGTCATCTTCAGATTTGACAGCCTCTTTATTTTTCCCCCTTGTGAAATTGTGAAAATGATGCTTGATCCACCTACTACATGAATGTGTTGGAGGATTAATTATTCTCAGCACAGCACTTTGAACACCTATTGTGCAGCACTGTACACAAACATTAAACATAGTTATTAGTGCTGTGCACCTCGTACGCTGACATGACACATGGCTCTTTGTAGTCTTCCCTTCCAGAAGGTGACAAGTGGGAGATGCTGAAAGCACCTCTGTGGGATCTGAAGATCTGAATAGGAATCTGTATCAGTGTGCACAGAGATCCATGTAGGAAGTGTAAAACGTTTTTTAATTGTTACTTTTAAACTCAGTTTTCCCAGCTCCTTCCTTTTCATGGTCCCCAGATACAAGTTGTAACCAAAACTAGAATATTTCTGGGGGCAAGAAAAGATGTGGTAGGAATTATATCTCCTCAGAAAATTTAAGACTATAACTATCCCAGGAAGCAAAAAAACCCCAAACAGAGTTATGAAAATGGACTGTGACTTACATAGTGATTTTCAAGCCATCAAGTGCCATAAGCTGAGGGGACACATCAAAGGAAGGTTCAGTCCAGGCAGACATTGCAGTTGTGCAATTTTTTAGACATCTCTTACAGACCACAGGTGAACAGAAGGTGCAGATCCATGTAACCTTTTGTCTTGATTCACTGCAGCTACTCTAATGGCCTAGTTATGCATTGGGCTGGTTCTGCATAATTGCAGGGAAATTAAATAAACCAGGCTAAAAGGAGCCACTTTTCCTTTAGAAGTAATTTTGACCAATTATAGTGTATGGGTGGGTATAAAGCACAGTATATCAAAGAGCCTAAGTTGGATTATAATCAGGTGTTTTTTTAGTTTGATTTGCCTTCCTCTGTTTTTAAGGAATCCTGTTTTATCAACGTGAGCAGTGTTTTATGTGTTTGCTGTTTTAGTGTTTGGTATAATTACTGGCTTTTTCAATGCAAGAATGGATAGAGCTGGAAGGTTACAGATGACTTCAGAGGGAGTGTTCATTTACAGTATTATTCCAGATTACACACCATTCAAAAAGTATGTTAATGTGAATTTCCCAGACATCAGCACCAGTGTTTAAACACAGAACTGTCAAAAAGATGCTAAAAAGCAATCTGAGACAGTTATGCAATCTTTCCACTGTATCACTCACTGCTGTATTCTAAAAGGTTGAAATGAGAGGGAAGAAGCACTAAGTGGGCACTTACATGATTGTCACTTCTTTTAATGAATACTAAAAATTTTGCTCAGTACAAAATACCGGGAAAGAAGCAAAACACATCTGCCTGTCCAGGTTTGCATTTAGCTTGGCAAAGTTGGGAGCTGATAACCACTGTGAGCTTCAGAGGAGGTCCAAAGTTGATAAAGATGCTTCACTTGGTACAAGAGGAGCCTGGAGTATGGACACCATGAGTTTGCTCTTGGATTATTTGCAGTGTTGATCTGGTTTACTTGGTTGATAATAGAACAAGATGAACCCTTAATAACACAGACTTCCACTTTGAACAAGCTCAGCTGCAAAGAAATAGCAAACAGACAGTGTTGCTCAACAGGCTGCATTATGCAGCCTGTAGTCCAAGTAATGGCTCCCCAGCACTTCAAGTTATTTTGTAAAAATTATGTTCGCCATAAAAAGAACCTACTGGAGTTTGGAAGTAAAAAATTACTGCAATAATTCTGTAATTGGTGCATAAACATGCAAAAATTAGATGTTTGGTTGATTTTCTTAATTAGTAATCTGCAGTAATGAAAGGAATAAACAAAGATGTTCCTAGCTGAAGAAATATATATGTTCCTATACATATTATATTACCAGAACTGCTGTCATATTCTTATCCTGAACAAATGAAGGCTAAGAAACTTTCTGAGGAAGCTTTGCTGTAAACTGACAAAAACTCCATGGATGAAGTGAAAAAGTCTGTAAGATGATAACACATCTGCCTATATATAAGTTAAATATGATAACCTAAGCTTGTTGATAGTAAACTAATCTCAAATGATAAGAAACTATATTGATGGAGGAAATTTAGGGCCAATTTTTCTGTGTAAGGAGTTGTTCTGGGAGAAGAACCACTGCTGCCTGACTTCTTGGATCTTGTCTCGTAGATCTGCTGTGGGTTCCAAGTTGCCTCATTCCTTTGAAACCTCTCCTTCAGATTGGGAGTTATTTACCTTAGACACTTTCAGGAAATTCAAGGGAACATAATTACCTTTGAGGTCTTTATATAGTAAATGGCTTTTCATTCTGCTGGGCAGTTTCAGATAGATATAGAGTGACAAGCAGGCAGAAGTCTAAAGCATTGTACTTCAGCAAGTTCCATATTTTCCCTAAGAAAAAAGATATCTTTTTCTAAAACTGCTAAATTAAGGGCAAGATATTGTGTCTCCAGCATTTTATTGCATATAAGGGGAGATTACAAAATGGAAAGGGGAAAATAAGGCAGGAGAGATAAAGAGTCATGTAGCCAAGAAGAAGGAAAAGGATGGGAGAAATCTCTTATCCCACATTAAGACAGAGGCTGACAGAGGTGGATGGTGGCTTGGAGCCCCATTCCAAATTGGCAGAAGGCAAAGGTTGAATGTGGCCTGAAAGAGAAAACTCAGAAGCCCAGGGCTGAATCAGAGCCAGTGTGTTTCTGATAGGATTTTGATTTGTAAATGTTTCATTCCAAATCCAAATAGGATGAAGTGGATATAGGTTGATTATGGAGGAAAATAATTTTAGTTTCTTACAAATTAAACATTATGAGAGTTAAAAAACCCAACACTTACTTTAGGGGAAAAAAAAAAAAGAAATTTTGCCTAGAAATGAAATTTTTATTCACCCCAAAATATTTTAAATGTACATTTTGCTTCATTTTTTTTCCCCTTGGTAATGTCAGAAAGACTGTGTGAATTTCCAGATATAACCTATTCCATCCAAGTGGTATTTTAATACAGAAAAATATTTAGGTAAATTTTTTCCAACTGATTCTAGTTGCAGTTTATGGCCAGATTAGAGGCATATTTTAGTAGAATCTTCTCAGGTGCCAAGAACAGAAGGATCCCTGGACTTTGGACAAAAACACTTGTCTTGTTTTGGCTGGTCAAAAGAAGAGATCAGACAAAAAATGTAACTTCCCCCAAATTCATAACTTATCTTCTTTTTTTCTTTGTTTGAAATTACATATTTGACTCCCATAGCATATGTTCTTGCAAGTGTTTCTTGGCACTCCTGAAGGGCAGATCTGTTTCTTACATGCTTCCTGCTTTATTTTTTTTCTGGGGAATTAATTTTGTCCTGGATATGTGTGCAGGATTCCTGTGACAGCCATAATTTTTCTTTAATATCATTGTATACACAGAGCTTCTGTATTAATACTGAGTTTGCTACCTGCCCACCAGCAAAGCCATATGCTAGAATCAAATGTTAATTGGTTATCAGTTGGGGATTTAGTCCTACTCATCTGCTGGATGGGTAGTATGAGAAATTTACACCAGAGTTAATGGAACATACTCTCTAGACTTGTTAAATTGCCCGTCTGCCATAGACTTGTTCCATAGACTTGTTACAATCAAAACACAAAATGAGGTTTGGATTTGTCTTAGCATTGCAGGCTCTTTAAAATTCTGGTTTGTTTTCCAGTGTGGCTTGACAGGAGTCTAGAGAATCAGGGAGGATGGAAGGGACCTCTGGAGGACATTGAGTTCCACCTTTTCCTCAAAGCAGGCATGGTTAGAGACCAGAACCTTGGCCTGGTGAACTCTGAGTGCCTTTGAGGGAGGAGATTTCCCAGCTGCTCAGAGCGCCTATTTCACTTTTTTACTATCCTCATAGTAAAATTTTTTCCTTGTAGCATGTTGTCACTTGTGCCTGTTGCTGCTTGTCATGCATCTCTAAGAAGGACTTGCTCCTGCATTTACCTGGGCTCAGGTGGTTGCAGACCAGCAGCAGGGTCTACGCTGCATCTTTTCAGGGTCTGAACAGCCTCAGATCTCAGTCTCTCCTCTCATCCCAACCACCTTGGCTGCTCTCTGATGGGCTTGCCTCAGTTTCTCAGTAGCTTTCATGTCACTGAAGAGCCCAGGATGGGACCCCACACTCCAAAGGAGGTCTCACAAGTGCTACGTGGTGGAGAAAGATCACTTCCTTTGTTCAGCTGGTTTCTGAAAACTCAGTGTGGTGATTAACACAGCCAGGGTGTCATGGCCACAAAGACTCCTTGCAGAGTCTTTTTGAGTGCAGTTACTCCATCCTGGGTGCATCTGTGGGAATAACTGATGAACATGGAAGCATTTGAATTATCTACAATCAAGAGCTGTTGGGATAAAAAATGGAAAGTGTTTATTCTAGGACTGTGCATAGGAACACAGCCATACAACAGCTATAAGATTATGTGCCCTTGGGGATGTCCTGCTCCTAGCCAAGGAAGCCAGGGCTACAAATTGTGCAGAAATCTGTTCCTTACACATAACTTCACAACAGCAGTGCCTAGGCAGGAACAAGATTTCAAAGATTTACACCTAAGTCCGACTTTGTAATTCAAGAGCCCTCAGAGTATAAAGCAAAGCACATTCTAAAGCCTTCCAAGGAGCAAAGTTTGAACAAAACATTGCTAAATCTATGAATAAGCAGCAGAAAATACCCTGTTAGTAAAAAAATTAAGATTTGAAAGGTAGAAAGTGTAGTTAAGGAGACAAAGAAAAGGAAATAATTTTACCAAAGCCTGGTGTGGAATGAAAGAATAAAACAAACAACTGAGATGCATACTCATCAAAAACACAGTTGTTAATTGAAAAGCTGACAGACCTGTAACTACAGCAGTGCCTCTGGCCGCCACTATAATAAATGTAACTGTACATTTAGAGTAATTTGCTAATTTGCCTAAGAAACACCCACAGACAGCAACATGACATAAATACATTAGTGGAAGCAACAACTATAACCAGCTCATACAGGTTCTTGGCTGCTAGATGGATGGATCAGATGAGCTGGAAAAGATTTACCGAACAGAACAGAAATGGAGCTGGTAACGACATTGTGGGATACAGGATTTCTTTATTCCTTTAAGGCCTGAAGATGCCCCATGTTGCAGCATGTAAATAACATTTTTAACTTGTGTATGTGTGCACACACCTAGAAAGCTTGTACAGGTGGAGTACACATCTGCTAAACGCCAAGTGTTTCAGAAACTAAACAGAGAAGTCTTTCAGGTAAATCATTGAATCTTGAACATTTAACATGTAATTATAAATATCTGAAAAGAGTTTTTGGTAAATATTCTAAAGACATGTATGTATTTGATCCATAGGAAAGACTGGAACCTGTACCATCAGCTTTCCTAATACAGGTGTTCCTAGTGTTTGAAACTTGTATTTCAGAATCACCCACATCTTCATCTGGCAAAGTTCAGCCCTGTGTCACCTCCCTTAGGCTAGCGCTGTTCCGTCTTCTGTTTCCATAGCTCTGAATCACACTGTTGCATTTTATTCTGAAGTCCTACTCATGCCAACTTTTGGCATTGCATATTAACTAGTTTTTTGTGTTCTCTAAATAGCCTGCCTGCAGGTTAAGCTTGGGCCATCGCTAAGGATTTTTATGTCATCAACAATGCATTTCTAAAATTAAAATCCCAAAAAATTGCTGTTACGCAAGGCAGGTTTAATTTTCAGTAAAATATTTCTTTATGGTCCCAATCTCCTCTTCTGACCATCTTGATCCTGATACAAATTAACAGTGCAGAAACAAAGCTAATGAATGCAGCTTTGCACAGTTTCTCTCTTTGTTTCTTCCAGATGTGCTTAGGAGGTTTGTGCTGAGCTGTTTGAGACAGGCAATGCCAGCTCTCAGGGGCAGAATCCAGTGAATAACCAAATGCAGAGTCAGGTGAAAAGTTTCTGTTTCAGTGCTGCTCTCAGAAAGAGCCCACGTGTGTGGGCATATATATTCTTGCCTTCATCAGGAGGTTGTTCTAAGGTTTTTCACTAAATACGGGTTGTAAAATATTCTTGAACATGAGTCACTTTAAATTATAGTCTGCAGAGCTAAGGGAGTCACTGAGAAAATGGAGCAGGAAAAAAAGCCCATGGGATAGAGGCAAAGAGTGAGATTTCACTGTGGGATGTGGATTTTTGACAGCCAAACTGAGTCCATGCCTTGCTTGAAGGCTTGATATTAATGTCAGGGCACAGACCTCTCTGGCTGACCCAAGTTCTGAGTGTCAGTACAGGCTGACAAAGACCTCAGCTCTGGGAGAAGAGAGATGACATGATTTTATGAAGCATTACAGCTGATCTTCTTTGAACCCTAATTTCTGTCAAAGAGTTATCATCACTGTCACAGTAAATGATACTTGCAGCACAAATGGCAATTAACTAGAAGTAAATAGTAGAGCAGAAGTCTGCAGACTGGTTTTTAAGGTTGATGAGTTGAAAGTAATTTCAACACATTAATGCTAAGCATGCTAAATCATAGTGTGCCATGAAAAAGACAGTAATGTCATTTACCTGAAATCAGCAGGAATTACAATAACATGTAGTAGGGGTAGGCTCGATTGTTTCAAATATGTGAGCATATTACAGGAACCGATAACACTTTGTCTATCTGTTTGCTTTTATCAGATTTTTCATAAAACAAGTAATTTGTTTGTTTTTCACTGTTTTAGGTAGCCTGCCCTATGAATACAAGATTGTGATAGCAGGAAATCATGAATTGACCTTTGACCAGGAATTCATGGCTGACTTAATCAAGCAGGACTTTTACTATTTCCCCTCTGTTTCTAAGCTGAAGCCAGAGAGCTATGAAAATGTACAGTCTCTTCTAACAAACTGCATCTATCTTCAAGACTCTGAAGTGACGGTGAGGGGATTCAGAATATATGGCTCCCCTTGGTAAGCAGGTTTTTAAGCATACATAAAAAAAAATATTGTTGATTGCTATCACATCAGCCATTTTGTCTGCATCAGCTGTATTTGAATTGCTGTTAGGAAGAAAAGTAACACTCACTTTGATAAAGTTTTTATGTTTTCTTGTAATGAATCATTTCTGTGACAAAATAATGTACTGTACTGTGGGTATGGTTAACCAAATAATGATGGGAAAAAAAGAGAGTGTGCTCTTCAAACTCTCAGCCAGGAGCAGTTGTTTAACAGTCCATACAGGGGGCTTTTGTGTCATAAAATATATTTTCTATCCTTGGTGAATTTATCTAATTACAGGTTAATTTTATTGCAAGGGTACATTCTTTTGAAAATTTCCATCCTACAGAAAGTATTGGAGGTTCATTAGTGTGTACAGTAGTCGCTTAACTCAGCAAGCTTATTTCAGCAACTCTGAAGGTCTTTTATTGCATATCCCTCAGAATTTTACTTTGTTTTATAAAGTAATAGCTTTCCTCAAGGTCTAGCTGAGCTTCTAAAATCAACAACTCAGTGGCAGCTTAATATTTCATGGATTTTGCTCTACTGCATAGTGATCACTTAGAACCCTTGACAGTATTGAAGGCAGATGGACTTCGGTTCCTGACTTCCTTGTATGTGCTGCTTCTGTGTCTCTTACTAATGTCCCATTCCTGTTTATTATTTCTGCTGATGGGCCTGTAAATTGGATCTTTTATGAGCATTCGGTACATGTTTAAAATAAGTAAAAATGTATTTTAAAAGGCAGGGTTTTAAGGGAATATATTATTCTTCCTTTTAACATCACATCAGGCTGAAATGTAGCAAACAAGTTGTCAAACCTGATGCATATACCCTGATGTGAATTTTCAGTGTGAATAAACTGTGAAATCTCTTGGATTTTTTTTTCTTTTTTAATGAAAATTGGCTTTTTCCCATTTGGTTACTTGAGATGGGTGTTAATTTTGTCTGAGCTTATTATTCTACATTTGTCTAGATTAGTTTCTCTCTTAAATGCACCCTTCTCTTTCTCCCTTTCAAACTTCCAGATCTTTCTGGTTTTTTTCAACCTACCAACCTGCTGTTTTATAGTACATCTTCCTCTTGTGTGTACAATGTATGCAGTCAATGTGCATTTTACTTAATTTTCCAAATTATTTGGGAAGATGTTAGATGGTATCAGTCCCAATATTAACTCCTGAGAAATGCCACTTGGCATCTTTTCCCATTTTGATGTTCAACTGTAAATACTGTAATTACGTTCTGTTTACAATATGTCTGGCAACCTCATGTCTTCATTGCAGTGTTGGTAACCAGGCACCATATTTCCAGTGTCAGTAATAATTTTCCAGGCAGTGAAGTACCAAAAGTTGCATGGAAGTCTAGAGAAATGAAATTAAAACAAAATACTATATATAAAGTAGCACTATGTAGAGGCTAAAGAGAACCACTTGAACTTTCTGTGTGTGATTAGATCTGCAAAAACCTGTTGAGAAAACCTTTAGTCCACCCACTAACCCATAAATAATGTTTCTGTAAAATCAGCTCTACCACATTCCCTTTGTGACAAATCCTGTCACTCTGCACAAGTTGCCTGAGCTATCTGCCATGATCTATCCTTCAAGTAAAAAGAACGCTCTCCATCACTTCTGCAACTCCAGGTCATAGCTACACTTCCACACTCCATGTTTTACAATGCTGCTAAATCATCTCCCACCCCTTTATGGTCCAGGAAGTTGAGTGTTGTGAGGTCTCCTGAAGATACTTGCTTTCTCCATCTGGGAAGGAGTCTTGATGAAAGTCTTCCAGCCAAACTGAGTTTTTTTGCTAGCTATTGAGCAAGGCAGAATCAAGTTTCCACGCCAATTGATGACATGTCCAGTGGAAACATCAACAGTAGCAATAAAAGCCCTTCATCAATCTATCAGGGCAGCAGATGCAGAGTCCCATCAGCCAGGTCACCAGTCAGAAAGCTTGGGAAGACAAACAGCTCTTGTGTGGGGGGTTTGACTAGCTGCTGCTGGATTTCAGGCTGCGGTACACTCCTGTGCCTAGTGAGCACCACTGTTCTTTGGCATTTCTGTTGCTATACTTAGTTTGCCCCAAAAGGAGAGTTTTGTCATATCCTCTCTGGGAAATCAATCTCGGTTTCTTTCTACATCATAGTAATGTCATCTCTAAAAAGATACAGAAATTCGCTGAACTTTACATAGTGAATATTTTTTTTTAACTAGTATTAAAAAGCTTGTCCATTATAAAGAAAATATATATGAACATAGTCAAGACTGTCCACTAGAAAATATTTATGAACAAAGTCAAGAGTTTGCAATTTTAAGTTCTTTAAGGTCTCAGAACTCCATAAGAAAGTCAAATTTCATGCAGTTGCTTGTCTAATATCCTAAAATAATTTTCTTTTTCTATTTTAAAAATATGCACTTAAACTTTCTATTTTTTAGTTGCAGCACTGACCTTCTGTCTTACATCACCTTTTGTAGAAATAATTAGAAGCTAGAGATATCCCTCATTCATAAAACATGTTGATCAATAGTTGCAAAGTACTTTGAGAACACTGGAGTAAGGTCTGAATTAAAGCCAAGCAGCATTAACTTAGTGTCTTTTACCTGTAGCCATCTGCATTTTTATATATAACCTGTACACATTAGATTATACTTCTATTTAAAATATTTTAGATGCAAATTCAACCATGAGAGCTTGATTGGTTTGTATAACATGCCAGTCTCTAAGGTCTTTTAAATATGTACCATTTGTGTGTGGTTAAATATTTTTAATAGCACTTGGTATTTTGTCCTCTATTATTATCTAAAACCAAGTGGTTATTTTTAATTACACAGAAGAAATGGGACAGTGTTTTGTCTCAGAAACCAATGCTCTAACTCTCCTGGGCTCCAAGGACAAGAATTCAAGTGCCAGATTAAGCCTCTACTCGCTAACAAAAATTTAACTGTCTTAATTGTTAATTACATAAGTATTATCATTGAGCAGGGAGCAGCCATTTTGAAATGCCACTTGCAATGCACAAAAGCAGTTACTTAGGAATTAGTACTTGCAAAAGCCATATCTTGGACAGTGGATTATCAGGATAGATGATAAGGAGGAGAAGTGTGAAAACATTCATGAGAAACTCAGGAATACCAAGACTTCAAATGTGTCCAGAGCAATGCTGAATGGGTAGCTGTTTGGCCTAGGGGCATGATGCTTCTCACAGTGCTTTTGGGGCTGGCTGTCAGATCTGAATGGATGAGCAGGGCACCAGTAAGAATGCAATGTGTTTCAAAGAATCCCAGGATGGCTCAGGCTGGAAAGGACAACAGTGGGTCACTGGTCCCACCTCTCTGCTCCAGCAGGGCCATCCCACAGCACAGGATTGTGTCCAGAGGGGTCTGGAATATCCCCAGTGAGGAGACTCCACACCCTCTCTGGACAATCTGTTCAGTGCTCAGTCGCTGCCCAGGACAGAAGTTCTGCCTCCTGCCCAGGTGGAACCTCCTGGGCTCAGTCCCTGCCCGTTCCTCTGGTGCCATTGCTGGGCCCCTGGAGCAGAGCTGGGCCCTGCTCGGAGCCCTCCCTGCAGGCAGGGACACCCAGGGCTGAGGGCCCCTCTCAGCTGGGGCTCCTCTCCAGGCTGGACAGGCCCAGCTCCCTCAGCCTTTCCCTGCCAGAGATGCTCCAGGCCCTAAATCATCTCTGCAGCCTCTGCTGGCCCTGCTCCAGGAGCTCCATGTCCCTGCTGACCTGAGGAGCCCAGGACTGGACACAGCATTGCAGATGTGCCTCCCAGGGCTGGGCAGAGGGGCAGGATCACTCCCTGAGCTGCTGGCACTGCTCTTCTTAGTGCGCTTCCTTCAGTACAGCCCAGATGCTAGGAACTGTTGGCTCTTCTTCAGTATAAAGGCTGGACACCTTGATTTATTTTTGCAAAAACAAGTCACAGGAAAATGCACTCGGTTTTCATCCCAGAAAAACCCAGGGCATAGCCAGAACATATTCACAGACCTGGAAACAATCTTGTGCACACACCAGCTGTAGTTGCTGTGAATGTAAAAGAGAAGACTTTAGTTCCTCAATAAAATTTGCTGTAAAGTGGAAAGCTTCTAGTTGAAAAGTACTTTTAAACGCCCCTTTTGTTCTGAACTGTTATGAAGATAAGACAAACTGGAAGATAGAATAACTCAAATAATTCTGTGTAATAATTCCATATAATGTACTTGGGACTGTTAAGATTCCCAAGGATGAAGCCATTTTCTAGAGGGTTTAAATTTACTTTTCAGTAAGTTATAGAAGTAAAAATATAGCCAGTAGGAACACCAGAGAGGTGGCAGAGAAAACACTCTTAAGTGTGTTTCCAAGACCTCTTTCTGGTCATGGCTGACCAGATCTAGTGGTGGTGAGAGGTAGTGAGTGGTAGGTTGGACAGGAGATCTCCAGAAGTCCTTTAGTCCTTTTTGAGCCATCTTTCTGTGATTCAGTCAATCCCACTATGGAACTAGAACTGTGTGTGAGGCAGACACCTGAAATGGGCAAGTATCAACAAAGGCTTTTGCAACAGGGAGTTTGCTGTTGTTATCACACTCACTACAAGCAGTAGATGGTCCTGACAGGTGGTTCAGGAGTCAGGAAGCTGGGATAACAGTGGAAGTTTGAATTTGGATTTGAAGCAGAAGGTCTTTGTCATCAGACAGCGTTATCAGATAGGGTATTAACTCTATGATGGCATCATTCATGGAAAAATACTAAGAATTTATTAGTGAGTATTTGAGTTACAGATTTTCAGCCTTCTATTGTAGTTCATCACTCCCCCCCCAGTACTATGCTGCAGGTAAGAGTTTTAGTATTAGCCACAGCTTGAAGATAGACTCTACCATCCACTCTTGTTTCTGTAACTGCCAAAGATTTTAATTGCACAATTACACACTCTGTTTGCACAAAAAGACCTGATGCATTCAGTGCACAAGATCTGCTGTGTTTGCTGAATAAGTCCACTGTATATTAATCCTTTTACAGTTCTTATTCAGAAATGCCCTGTAAAAAACAAATGCCTATAAAGGTGCATGTGCAATTATGTATGGAAATGAGAACAGGTCTCTGAGGTTTGTAGAAAAGATGTACATCTGCTAAAGGACTGTGTGTATGCTCTGATCTGGTAGAAAATGGTGAGTGGCCTTTCTGTTAAGAAGTGGATGATTGTGCATTAGTGGCAGGATAAGAGTACACATTTTACTTGATGGTGCAAAAGAAATGCAAGTAGCAGAAGGAGATGATCTTCTTCTAGCTTTCCATAATAGTTGTAAGCAGATGTGTACAGCTGCAAGAGAAACTTTGGTCCTTCTGCTTTCAAACAGGCATGCAAGGTGGCAGGAGAGCATGTTATCTCTTTCGGCACTTTTTTTCCATTTTCCACCATGCGGGAAAGGAAGGGACAATCACAACTCTCTTTGCAAATCTATGACAGTTTCATTATTATAAATGACATATTGGTCTGGATAACTTAAAGAAGCCCTTTTGGATGAGATTGCCTCCAGACTCGATCCACAGTGGATTTTTACTTGGCTTCAGTTTTCTGGAGGGATCTATTCCTGTGAAACAGAACCTCATTTTTCTTTTTGCAGAAGTAAATTTTTTTTCTAGTGTCTATGTATTCTCATTTCCTCCTTCGTTAAAGGCCTTCTGAACTCCAGAAACTCTTAATTTCCCAGTCAGGGAAGATGTGAGAGCAAATATTAATGTCAGCCTAGAAAGGCATTTGTGACCATTTGTCCTGCAGTGACAGATGCCTGGGCTGGACTCCTGGGGTTTTGTAGGTTCCCTCCAATGGAGCGTTGATTAGATTTGGCCTGGCATGTTTACACATGGATCAACAGCTTTGGTGCCACATTATTTTTCCAAAATTGGGAACTGAGGGAAGAAAGTTAAGGTATGTGGGAAGCAGTTTCTTTCTGTTCAAGTCTTGTTTTTATTGAGTTTAGCAAACTGGCTGAGGCCCATCCCGTGAGCTCTGGCTTCAGAGAAGATGGATTAATTCCTTCCAGTCTAAAGAACATCAACATGTAGGTTGCATTAGTATTAGCCCAAAGCAGCCTTGACAGGAACCTTATTCTCCAAATCATCATCCCCCTTTGGCTGGAGAGCTGGAAATTGGTTTCAACCTGTTGTTCCTTTCTTGGTGCACTGCAGTTGTCTGGACTATTCCAGCCAAGTGTCTTTACTCAAGTTGCGCATCCAGTGTGGATGCACAACTCTTGTCTCAGTTGTTATTTTCTTGTCTGATTTGTGTTTTATCACAGAGTAGGTGACTTTGTTATTTGACTCCTTGTCAAATGTTCTCTTTCTTCTTTCTGTGTGTGCGTGCACGTGTGGACATGCACTTCCCATAGAAAGGCTGGTAACTTCCATGTGTAATCAAAACAGTTTCAAAGAGCATGCAAAGGGCCAAACTGAGGCAGCCTTATTTTGGTTCCACATAGACTCCAGGCCTAAGTCTCCATTTCAGTGCCTTCCTCCTCCATCTTTTCAAGAACAGCTTTTCATTCCTCACTGAACTCAGTTTCCATCAGCAAAGATTTATAGATTCATTTCATGAGAGGGCCATGCTTTCATTTTGCCAGTGATGGATCACCTAATGTTTACTTTCTGGGACCTTGTACAAATTTTTAGTCATTGAGGTGGACATCAATTAAAATGAAACTGTATTAAAATAATATATTGACTTCATTTAACATAATAAACCTCCCAAGCTGGGAGTGTGGCTTCCATATAGAGCAGCAGCAGCAGCAGCTCAAGGTGTTACACTGTGGGTTTCACTCCCCAGAATTCACAGAAAAAACTTCTGCCTCAAAGTGACCATTCCAATTCTTAGTTCTTTCAAATCAAAAAACCTATTTATCATCTTCCACATAATAAAAATATATAGGGAATCAAATGTTTTATTACTGGACATAACCATACTAGATGTTTTTCTTAGTAAAATACTTGATCCTTTTATGCTCTTTTTGTGCTGCACTCTCACTTGGTCAAAAGATAAAAATACAAATAACTGAAGTGCACTTGCTTCTGTACTGTTTCCTGAGGAAAATTCCCTCTAAAACACTTCCAAACTTCAGATTAAGGAGATTTCTGAGCAGGTGGTTTGTTTCCATGTTTGCTACAGTTTTGTTTGGATGGATGCAGAAATCCTGGATGTGGATTAATTATAGACTGCTGGATTTTGGCTGCTCAGAAATGTTTTAAAAGTGGTAGATGTGCCCTGATTGTTAAAGTTGGGAACTATTTTGAGTTGTTTTAATTAGTGACTTTGAGGCAGGCAATAGAAGTGAGTAATTTAGGTAGACTTGACATGGTTCTTGAAAAAAATGAAAGTCGTCAATGGGAATAATAGACTCTACTCCCTATTTAGAAATGAGGCATCTCAGGTTTCAGAAAGTTTTGAGAGAAGTTTGGCATCTAAGCCTACCTGATGTGGCTGTTTTACTATGGTGAGAATGCTGAAGATATTTTATTTCAGGCATTCAGTATAAGGTAGGTAAGATGTGACAGATGTGTAAGAAATAGCAACATGTTCAGAAGAGAAAAGTTCATCATCCTTTTAAAATATATTATCGTCTGAGGCACATAGATACAGGTTTAATTGTATTTTAACAGAATGCTGGAGGGATATTTTTTATTTCCTCTTTCATACTTACAAGAAGCCATTTTCCATTTTGGAAGTGGTGCTTCTAAAACTACTTAAAACTACACTGCACTTGTAGTTTAGTCTGCAGCATATGGAAGATCATAAGCATGGTTTTTCCTGCAGAATTATTTTGATCTATTGAGCTCAGCTGTTCAGGGAAAGTGGTGTGGAGAACTGAACAATCCTGAACTTCTGGAGTGTGAAAGGTCTTCCAGTGGCAGAAAGTGAGATTTAACATCCTGGCTGCTTTAGCATCAGGAACAGATCACTGGATCATTTTTCTCCTTATTTTTTCTTTTGTTTAACAACAACAACAAAAAATAGCTTAAATTGGTGCATTTGATGTGATAAATTTGTCTTGGAAAGCGTTTCATTTTCTGCATGACTTGAAAATACAGGAGATGTGAATGTCATTCAGCAGGCTCTGAGTATACAGGTGCTACTGCTTGTGTGAGCAATCATACTGAATTCAGGAGAGGTCTTTTTAATGAATGCTTCCGTACAAATTAAGTGACTGAAATGAATTAGCAAGAATCATTAACATTTCTGAAAAAAGTGCATGGAAGAAAATAAAAATTTGTTTATTCCAAGTGAATTTTCTATATCATGTTGAACGAGTATAGTTGTTATTAACTATATAAACTCCGCAGTAGATATGTGAACAAATGAAAATGTAGACTGAACTACACCTATTGTAGTCCATAAATACCATCACAGTCAAACCAATAAATTCTAGTTATTAGGTATTCCTGAGTCACAGCAGTTTAGAATATCGGGTTTTTTTATTCTTTTCTTGTTGATGAACATTCCAGAAAATGTTTTCTCTCAAATAAAATTTCTTCTCAGCATTGCCTGGGGCTGAGGAGTCTGGAACAGTTCAATCCCAGAGCATCACAACAGAGGAAAATCAGTACTTTAGACACCTCTTGCCTGTTGTGTATTAGGGATGTGGACCAGTTCCTTAACACACTTTACTGTGACCTCTTGCAGGGGGAGTTTAAGCAGTTAATGAAGCCAAAAGTGCTTTGCATCCACTTTGCAGTAGAGCTCTTCCACCATGTCTGTACAAGTGTGCAGGACACACACATGCACGTATGCTGAATATAGACCAGAAATTACGTTGATTTCAACATAACAATTTTGGGCAAATACTATTTCTTGTAATGTCTGAACATTTTGTGTGGCTTTGGATATCTTCACGTGAGTGGAGATTTGCATTTACTTGCTTTTTGATGTTCTTCGCTTTAGTTAAATTTGAGAGCAGTTGAAAAATATATTGCTTTAGTTTAATTAGCTTGGTAGGGAAAAGTCCTTTCTTGGGCAGTAATTATTAGTTGTATATTATTAAAAGGAAGTAGTTCATGTTCAGTTACTTAGCAGAAATAATTGAATCTTCTGATCCAGTAAACTAGCTCACTTTGGATTCAGCTGGTTTTTAATTTAAGACCTGTAGAAGAGGAGACCTGTAATCTCACTATGGGGAATTGGCTTCACTTTCCTGCAGTCCATAAACCACAAGAGTGAAATTGCTATCCCCCACAGCAGTTTTCTCTTTATTTTTCACATTTGCTTGAAAGTTTAATTTTATGAGACAGAGCTGATTTTAAAGTTTAAAGTGCTTTTTTGTTGTTGTTGTTTTGCTGCTTTCCCCCTCATTTTTTTTCTCCATGAACAAAAGGACTACCAGTTCTATCTGTAGTCTGAGCTGTAGTCCCAGACAGCAGCAATTTCAGGATATTTCAAAGATGTAAACACAGTTGGGCACTGTGATGAGCCCCTTGGCAATATTCCAAGAGAAACACAAATAGCCAACTAGTTTGGAGTGGGTCTATGTGGAGCTGATTCTCAGCTGGAGTAGCTTGGCAGTGCTCCACCAGCTTTCGAGCCATTTACACCTGGTGAGAATCAGCCTCCCTACTCCGTGGTAGCTTGTATGTGTGCATTTTCCCCAGGTTTTAAAACAGTAAAGGTGTTACTACATCAAGAAGGAAATGGTGGCTCTACATGAAGAAGTGTAAATAGAGCCATTGGCACAGGAACTAATTGTAACAAAGCCGTCTGAATTCTGTCATGGTTTGACATTGGCACAATGCCAGTGCCTCCATGAAGATACCCTCTCTCTGGTAGCTGCTGTGAGATGTGACCAGGAATAAGCAAAGCAGGCTCTTACTTAGGGAAGAAAGAAAACAAAATTTTATTAACTACACTACAACTATAGATAAAAGGAACACACACACAGGGAAAAAAAAACTTTACAAATACATTTCCTCCTCTCCCTACTAAATTTCCAACACAATACATCTATTCTTCAAATCACCAACTCTTAGTCTAGAACTACCTTTCAAACAATCAATCTTCAGTTCATCAAGAGGAGAGGAGTCCTTCTTGTACCATGGGCTTCCCCTGGAAACACAGTCGAAGCTTTGTGTGTTTCCGTGTCACTCGTGGCACTGCCTGGAGTACATCTACCATCGTGACCTCTTCATGTCCAGTGCTCTCACTACTGAACACGGACTAGAGCTGCTTCTAGGGTTGTCTTTTTAAGGATGCTTTGTCCTGATCCAAAAAAGGCACAGTCTCTCCTTTGGGACACCTGTCCCCCCCATATTTTTTCACCCCCTGGGGCCGAGGGGCACCAACACTGAACTTTCTTGGTTCTGTGGCCATTGCCTCCCCCTAGAATGCAGTCTCTGTGTCACAAGGAACATGGTTCTGTCCATGGCTATACAAAAAGAGTCCAGCAAAAGCTACTCCATCATCTCTTCCTACTAGGGTTCTTCTCTATTCTTCCACTATTTCTCACTCGCCCAGACCTCTCTCACACTTGCACATTCCTTCCTCATCTTCCACTCTATCTTCTAGGAGAGGTCAATGATCTGTAAAGTTCTCATTCTCCGAAAAGGGGTTAAAAGCTCCTACAAGCAGCCGGCTGAACCCCCCCCCCCTCTTCTCTGTCCCAGCCGTGCTGCCGGCACAGGCCCATGTTTATCCAGTTTCAAGGTTACAGTCCCAGGCAGCGGCTCTCTTTCTCTCTCTCTCTCTCTGTGTCTCTCGGGGGGGGCTGCCCGATGGCTCCCAGTGTCTCCCTCTCTCTCTCTCTTCCACCCTTCCACCCCCGGGCTCAGGCCCACCTCTCTCGGCCACATGGCTTTCCCCTCCCCCTGTCCAGCCAGCAGCTGGGCCGGGGGAGAGACCCGAACTCTTTGCCGCCGGAAACCCAAGAGGACCCTCCCAGGGGAGAGCTCTGCTTTTAACCCCGTGTTCTCAGAGGTGTGTCCATGTCCCAATGGCCAGGTTAAATGCCAATATTAAAGCCTGAATATCCATTGGCCCAAAACACAGCATCCCAAAAAACACATTTCCTGTCAAACCACCACATTTCTTTCTGTTTTCCCTGACTGGATTTTAAGGGGAAAAGTATTTTACCACTTGTGAAATTGTTTTAACATCAGAACACTTCCTGTGAAATTGCTGTTCATAAATTATTTCATTTAATAAATTAGCATTGTTTAAAATGAATTAAAATGAGGATTTTTCTTCACCACTAAGAAAACAGAGAAAATTGGAAGCAATGATGGAATTGTTTAGGGTTGTTTAGGGAAAGGCCTCTAAGATCAGGTCCAAACATAAAACAAGCACTGCCAGGGCCAACACTAAACCCTGTCCCTAAGATCTACACATCTTCTCCAGGGCTGGTAACTCAACCACCTCCTTGGGCAGCCCCTTCCAGTGCCCAGAGCACTGAGTGGCATGTCCAGTCTTTCCTTGGATGGGGATGGGGACTCAACCACCTCCCAGGGCAGACCCTTCCAGTGCCTGAGCACCCTTTCCATGACAAAATTCCTCCTGATATCCAACCTGAACCTCCCCTGGCACAGCTTGAGACAATTTCCTCTCATCCTGTCCCCTGTTCCCTGGGAGCAGAGCCCAATCCCCCCCAGCTGTCCCCTCCTGTCAGGGAGTTGTGCAGAGCCAGAAGGGCTCCCCTGAGCCTCCTTTTCTCCAGGCTGAGCCCCCCCAGCTCCCTCAGCCCCTCCTGCTGCTCCAGCCCCTTCCCCAGCTCCGTTCCCTTCTCTGGACACACTCCAGCCCCTCAATGTCCATTTCTTGTCCTGAGGTTCCCAGAAGTGCCCCAGGATCTGAGGAGTGGCCCCAGCAGTGCCAGCCCAGGGGACAGTCACTGCCCTGGCCCTGCTGCCACACCATGGCTGGCACAGCCCAGGTGCCATTGGCCTCCTGCCCCCCTGGGCACACCTGGCTCCTGTCCAGCTGCTGTCCCCAGCACCCCCAGGGCCTTTCCCAGCTTTCCAGCCCCTCTGCCCCAGCCTGGAGCTGCAGGGGGTTGGTGTGACCCAAGGCAGGATCGGGCCCTTGGCCTTGTGGAATCTCAGAGCACTGGCCTGGGCCCATGGATCCAGCCTGTCCAGATGCCTCTGCAGAGCCTTCCTGCCCTCCAGCAGATCCACACTCCCACCCAGCTGGGTGCTGTCCATGAACTGACCGAGTGAGGCCTTGATTGCCTTGTCCAGATCATCAGTGAAGACATTAAACAGGACTGGCCCCAGTGCTGAGCCCTGGGGAACCCACTGGTGCTGGCCCCACCTGGATGTGGCTCCATTCCCCACCAGCTCGGTTTTATACCCAGTGAAGCACGGCCCACCCAGGCCGTGAGCAGCCAGTGTCCCCAGGAGAATGTGTGGGAGACAGTCTCAAAGGCTTTCTAAAGTCCAGGGAAACACAACCACCTTTCCTTCATCTGCTGAGGGGGTCACCCTGTCACAGAAGGAGCTGGGTGGGTGAAGCAGTAGCTGTCTGTCCCAAACCCACCTTGGCTGAAGCTGATTCCCTGGTTGTCCTGCATGTGGTAACACTCAGCTCTTAGGTGGATCCCCATCCAGCCCCATAGACTTGGGTGTGCCTCAGTGTCAGTGGTGTAGCAGTCACTGACTCTTTCCCCCTGGATTATGGGGCTCCATTCTGCTCCCTGTCCTTGTCTTCCAGCTCAGGGGCTCTGTACAATGAGAACAACCAGTCTGACTGTTACAGAGTGAGGCAGAGAAAGCCTTTTCCTCAGTCCTTGTCACCATGTTTCCCCCTGTATCCAATAAAATACGGAGATTCTCCTTGGCAATCCTTTTGTTGCTGATGTATTTATTTTTTTACTGTCTTTTACATCAGTAGGCAGATTAGGCTCTATTTGGGAATTGGCCCTTCTACTTTTTTCCCTGCATAACCCACAACATCCTTGCAGTCCTCTTGAGTTTCTTGTCCTTCTTCAGAAGGTCCTAATTGCCCTTTTTCAGACAAAGCTTTCCAGATATTACAACACAGGGTTGCACCTATGCGTGTCAAATATTTCTAATTGTGTAATCTACATCAGATAGGTACATTTTTAAGGTATCTCAGATTCCTAGATAGCTGAAGGATAGCTGTTAAACATGTACATTTTTGGTATAGAAAGCCATATTACAGCAGTTTGTTTCCACCATTGCACTGTGGATTGACTTTAGGCGTGTGGGAAAACGTAAATATGGAATTTAGGATTGCTTGGATTTTGTTCACTTCGGGTAGACACATGGCATATGAACTATCAGTATGTGCTTTTTTTAAACAAGAAGTAAGTTCATCTGTTGCTAGATTGGAAACATTATTAATAATACACTTAATGCATATCTGCACACATGTTGCATTAATTTATTAGTTTTGGAAGCGTTTTCATGCTTGTTTAAATCAAAATGCATTTGAATTTTCTAAGTAAAAGAAGGTAAAAAAAATTAAAAGGGAGGAAAATCAGAAAAGAACTGGGAGACAGTCCATATGGCCTGATCACTCCTGGTATTTTGAGACAAGAATGTAAACCTGGTGAATTACTAGAGGGAGTAACTCTTGGGCCTGACTGTAACTGGGGGGCTCAGTAACTCAGTGGCTACTGTGAGAGCCTTTTTTGTTGTTTCTCAGGGCACCTATTGCATATGCTACATATTTTAGTCATTTTTCATCTGAGAGAGCCCCTAAAAGGGGTATTCCATCTCCTCAGGTGGCCAACACCTGCAGTGTCTTAGCAGACTACAACAAACACCAACTAGCTGGAAGTGAGGAAGAACATTCTTTTTCTTCAGCTGTCTGGGCATCTGACAGTGAATAAGCATAAAGATGCCATGCATAGATGGGCATCAAATTTTTTTTTCCTTCTGGGTTGGCCCCTCCTTGGCAGGTTTTACATTGAAAATGAGATGGTGACTGAAAACAGAGGGGCAGTTAGTTTCTCTCCTAACCCTTCTTTCTGTGGCTGCCAGCTATCAGTATCTCAAATATGGGCTGGATAACCTGGCTGTTTCTATAGTTTTACATCTTGAGAATTCAAGAGACTGGGGGAACAGGCTCTGAGACATCAAGAACTCAAGACCTCATCTCTGCATCAAATCCCTAAGACTGTTCTGAAAGTCTGTATGGTTCTACATCTGCACCCTCAGCATTGCATCTTTTGACTAATTATTCCAAATTAGTTTCTACCTTTGTTTGCTTTATTATTTTTAAAAAATATCAGATGGGGTATAATCATTTGCTTTCCAGGAGAATGAGATAAACTATCTGCATTTGGTACTGGCATATTTTAAATTCAGTCTTTCATTAATTTTCCTCCTTACCTGTTACCTTCTTGTTTTCTTATTATGAAGATAAAGTAGATTTCATTTTACTTTTCATTGTTTTATAACAGATTAATATTTAGAAATGATCAGTTCTTATTAGTCATAGCTCATTCTTTCTTCTTTGCAGTCAGAGCTGTATGAAATCCTTTACTAAACAAAAGATGAATGATTTCATGTGTAACTCGAATTGCAAGAGAAATAATTACTGACAAAGGGCCATATTCAGATTTTTATCCTTCTTTCCTTTTGTGAAAACAATAATTTAATTTGATTCAGAGTTCCAAGAGTGAGAACCTTGGATGCAAAGCAGGTAAGGAAAACTTCCCCATGGAAGCAGAGTTGTGTGTCATGGCCAGTAGAAGATTTGAGTTGCATCATTTCCATTTATTAGTTAGTATAAGGCCTTAACTTTCATTTAAAAAGATCTGGCTTCAATATTAAGGATGAAAAAAAAAATTTCTTTTTTGCACAGTTTAATTCTTTTTGCCCACTGCTATTCTCTAAAAATCACACCACCCTCTCCTCTCTTACATGGATGTTACTCATAATATAAATCTTCTCATGCTCCTGAAGATTTCTGAAACATGTTTTTCCTTACATTTCAGTTATGTTTGGCTCAGATGCCCAGGTACTGAAAGAAATTTCAAAGCCTATAAACAAACAGTGCCTGCCAGTCAGTCTTAGCACCAATGGCCTGATAGCTGCTTTTGTCCTTTTCCTTCCTGCTTTGGATGGCCCTTTTGCATGCAAGGAAGAAAAGATAAAAAGCTCTGTGTTATTTCACAACTACTTTAGATGAAATGGCCAATACAAAAAAAAAACCCAAAAATATGAATTTTTGTGAATACTTGGAGAGAAAGTAGAGTTAAAAATAATAGAAATACTCAGTAAAATAGTTATTTACTTAATTCCTTTAATTCCTTAATTTCCTTTAATGAGGAAAGGCTAAAAAGACAAACACAGTGATTGGCTAAATTCAGCTTATGCAGTGGTGGGGAATGGAAAAATATGAACACCTGAAGAACCTGCCCAGGTATGCAGTGTGTATAGTACTGTACACCCATGTTCACAGGACTGTAGCTCGTTATGATAGTAAGATGATATCAAGACCAGGAAAAATGAGACTTAAATGTCCAACAGAGAGTTTTTTGGGCTGGGAATCCAGATGTGTTGGAGTTTTGCTTGTGTTTGCCACTGTGGAATCTGCTTTTCATGCTCCGTGGGCTTTGACCAGCCACTCCTCCCAGTATGGCTTTCAGCATGGGTAGTCCAGTCTTCTAAATATGGAATATTTGCTTTTTTCAGGAAGAGGATCAGGATTGAGAAAGGTGATTTGGTCCATTCTTTTCCCACTGAGTTTCTTGACAGTCACCAACCAATATCTGTTTATTTTCCTGTAGCAGAAAAATGACAACTGTTGTGGAGGAAGGACTGGAGCAAGTTGCATGCGTTTGTGAACCTTTGAAATTTATTCAGTAAGCAAAGGAATTCTAGTAAGAGAACTTACCTTCCAGCTGTGGAAAAAGAAAATATTTTTATAGGAACCAATAGAAATTAGGAGGTACAATGTGTTTCAGTTCTGCACTTTTTGCTACTGGAGTGTTTGCAAGATGCTGCCCACCAATCCCATTGAAACACCGCTGCTGTTCAGTCAAACCGCTCAGAGCTCCCTGTGGCTCCTGGGCTTTCCCCTTGAAGTCAAAGAGGGTAATTGGTGCCTGCTGGTGGCAAGATTTGTGTTACTCAGCTGGGCAGCCTAGAGGCAGCTGCTGCAGTAAATCTTGTAGCTCTTGTGTTAGCTGACACCCCCCAGCCCTGCAGGCAGTGCCAAGGGGGCGATGTTTCTGGAAGTGCCACTAGTTTTCTGCCCTGTTTGTTTGCAGGGGTGCCCAGGTACTATGAGGAGTCCCCTTGAGCTGGAAAGGAAGGAAGCCATTCTTTGAGTTAAAAGGTTTCAATTGATTCAAGGCAATGGAGGATCAAATTTCAGTCTTTCATCACTTGTAATAGAAAAATCCATGTGCATTGATAGTTCTCCCCAGTCAAGTATCCCTTGTTTTTAGGGCTGCCTATCAGATTGAGATGGGTAGCACTGATTTGAAAATGAAAAACCTTCAGTTTTCTCATAAAGGGCAGGTCAGATGTGTATGGTGCATCCCCACCTTTTGCAGTAGATCACATGTAATGCTAAGTAAAGCCCCATTTAAATGACAAAAGAATTCTTGGGCTACATGTTAGCTCTTTCCCATAGTAGCTGAATAAAAGAAAAAAAATCATAATAAATAATTAGGGTGGTAATATGTTTGACCATTATTTTTTTAGTATGACTTTTTCTGTTATTATTATAACAGAAATGATCCTTTCAAAGGCAACTAAAGTGCTAATGATAGCTAAGAAGGTCATTCCTAGGAGGTTAAACTGGTTTAATTAGAATTTATGAGAAGGTTACTATAGGAGTGCAGAAAGATGTTAAGGGGTTAACGTATAAGAGATTACATTGTAGTCAGTGTTCTGTTAAAGTTTGAATTAATTTTTCCCATGGGTTTTTCACATTCTAATTTTCAACTAAATGAGACATCTGTTTCAGAAAAGGAAAATTTGCTATGGTTGTCATAGCAACTATCATTCTGTAAGAAAATTATTCCAATGGTTACTTTAGAACAGAAAGATAGAAATTCAGTACATAAAGCAACATCCGATTTCTAGCACAAACTCTGATAATTCAGCCCTTTTTGTGTGGCAGATTATTTGGCCTGCAAAACTTGTTCAAATGTTTTAAACATAAGGTTAATTGTGCTGTAAACAAATTCACCTCTGATATATTTTCCCCCTTGAATCTTACATGTAGACAATCATTATTCTTATCAAAATAACAAACTGGTTGAATTTCAGTAGAGTGTTGGAAACACTCAAGCTGTTTGCTTGAAAAAGGTAAGACCTAAATCAAAGTATATTTCTACAGATGAGTGCTTCACTTCAAAGGTGAAATACATTAATGATGTATGTCTTCAATTGCCAAATAAATTTTTCTTGGGTTGGCTTCTTTTTTTCTGATGATAGTGGATTTTTCTCTTGTAGAACATACCTGGCAATATTTTCTTCATCAAATTTAATATTATTGAAAAATACATTATCAAAATAATTACACTTTTCCTGAGTAACCTCTAACTAGGAATACAGAAATTCAGTGTACTCTATATAAAGAGTTCAGGTTCTATCATAAATGCAAATTTTAGACAAAGTTGTCTTTGCATGACGTTCAGGTCATGGGCTCATTCGTGGGTATTAGAGAAGAAGGCTTTTTTTCCTACTCAGAAACTTTTATAGCTGTTTTGTAATAAATTTTCAGAAGAAGGGGCTTGGGGATTTCTAAAATCCCTATATGCTTATAAAGATGGTATTTGCTTTGGGGTGGGGGCACTGAAATGTGTGATTTGTCTTTCTTCTCTCCAATGTAAAGCATGCCAACATCCTCCACTAAATCCTTTCTTGGACCTGGGTTTTTTGGTTTGTTTTTTTTTTTGCCAGAAATATTCCAGACATTTCCTTCCATCTCAGGATTGTCACAAAAGACAGCATAATGGCAAATCACACAAGTTGTAACATCTCCCCTTCACAAAAGAACAGCTCCAGCATGCATAACTTACCAGCCCCGCTGCAGTCACCACAAAGGGAGCGAGGGAGGGAGGAGGGAGGGACGGGGGAAAGTGCTTCTTGTCTTAATAAGCAGATCATGCCTATTCATAAGGGGAAATGGGCTTTTTTAGAAAGTGGCCGTGTGTAGTCCAGCCCTGGTAAGCCCTGGTAGAGGCAGGCAGAGGCTCTCACAGCTGCCTATGTGGTTTGTGGTCGTCTGGATTTCAGCAGAATTAAGCTGACTTCTGGTGAGACCTGTGGCAGTCATGAATATTTCTCTTTAAAAAATGCTTCATTGTAGTCTTAAAATAATTATTTTGTGAGTTTTTGACCTTTGCTTCTTGGGCAAATACTGGTCCTTTCCCTTGGTTTCCTTTCTGTGTCTGGCATACCAATGGACAGTGCCTCCCCAACTTCCCATCTGGGACCCACGGACAATCCTGTCCCTGCCCACCCCAGGCATATCCATTGAAACTGTCAGTGACTTAAAATACATGATTTACTGTGCTGACACTTCTTTTGCCACCTATTTGCCCTTGCAAATATTTTGTCAGTGAGATCTTAGAGAACTTACCCTGGGCCTACAATTTGCCCAACAGTTGTGTATTTTCTTCTTGGTGAAGAAAAATACTTGGCCTCTTAGGTGAGGAATGCAATCCCAAGGCAGGAAAGGATGAAGAGTTTAGAAAAAGCCAACCACTGTACATTTTTATGAAGTCTTCCACTTCTGGAATATCCCAAGCACCTCACAAACTTCAGGTTTTTTATTTTCAAGGCATTCCTGTGTGTAAAAATAATTTCCTTATCTCAGTGGTGAGCTGAATGTAAGGAGGGGCAGATCCAGCTCCACAGAGCTTGTGTGGTTGCTGTGTGGCAATGTCACATAGTAACATTGCTGGTACCTTGCTGCACAATAAGCCAGTTAGGAGAATCCCATAATTGTTTAGGAAAAGACCACTGAGGTGATCGAGTCCAGCCATAAACCTGATGCGACTAAACCATGTCCCCAAGTACCACCTCTGCACATCTTTTAAATGCTTCCAGGCATGGTGACTTAGCCACTTGACCTATCAGGGAAGAATTTTTCCCAATATCCAATCTAAACCTCCCCTGGTGCAACTGTAGGCCATTTCCTCTTGTCCTATTTATTGTTACCTGGGAGAAGAGACCCAATTCCCACCTTTCTAAAACCTCCTTTCAGGTAACTTTGGAGAGATAAGGTCTCCCCTGAGTCTCCCTCTAGACCGTGGCAGCAGGAAGTGAGGAAAGGCTGCTTGGAATGCTGAACAGGGAACCAGAAAAGTGTGAGTTTGTGGCCTGATGTAGGGAGGTGCCTTAGGCAGCTGCCTTGGCCTGAGCAATGTTACTCAGAATAAGATTTGGGCTTCACTGCTAGTGCTGTTGGCATTTCTCCTTCACACACCTTCTTCACCTCCCTCATCACAGCTTCTAGCTTCTGGAGGCTGGGACATGTATTTCTGGTCCCAATAGCAGATGTTCGAAGTTTCACCTTTTTTTTTTTCCCCTGGGACACCTGTTTCTCAAAACCCTGGTTATCCAGGGCATGTGATGAAGAGGTAGGAGATGAGAAAGAAAGCTTTTCAGTCATCAGTAGTTGAGCTTCTTTTTCTCTGTGGAAGAAAAAGCTTTTGTTCATTGTTCTTCAAATATGGGTATGGCCATGGGACATCAGTCAAGAAATTATTAAAACTTCCAACCTAAAACTAACCCCTCAATTTTATGACCTAGAATTAGAGCCTAGTCAGCAAGACATAATTTAACACTGTGATATAATTTCTGTGAAATATAGTTTTTTAATCAATGGGGTAGCAAGATACAGATAAATTATATTCTGACTGGCAGTGTTACAATCCCGCTGCTCCATGATGAGCTGCTCCATGAGTACATTTTAAAAAATGTAAATGCCTGTCTGATAAGGAATCCTGAATATGGAAAGACTTACTTAAAAGCAAGTCAACACAGCAGAGGACAGAAGAAATTTGTGTGTAAGAGAAGCAGCAGCATTCTTCTTGTTCTGATAGGATGTATCCAATTAGGGAAACAAAGCAGCAGAGATGATGTCTCTGACTTTGGAGCAGAATCTGTCATGGTGCCAGGGTCTGTCCTTGCCCAGCTGGTCATAGGCTAAGGGCCAAATGTGCTGGGAGCCAATGTGAAACATAAATCACGTGGAGGTGTTTGAGACAGCTGTTCTTCTAAATGTTGTGAGAGTCAGCGTGATAATCCACACATGGAAATCTTGGTATCCAGGCCTTGTAAGTAGTTGGAGCAATACTGTGAAATATCCTCTGTGCTGCCTACTGAAAGCGGGGACGATTGCTCGTATTTGCTGTACAAGTTAAACTACACTGCTAGTATGGAAAGAGTGGATTACTGTGCACACAAAGAAAATTAATGCTATTTGTGTCTTCAAATTCCATGGTAGCAAAGAGTCAACCTCAGTATTTTAATTAGATAACCAGTACATGGAAGTAGCACTGAAGACATTCTCCTCCTCTCTTGGCAGGCAACCTTGGTTTTATGGCTGGGGCTTTAATCTTCCACGAGGCCAAGCACTATTAGAGAAATGGAACCTTATTCCAGATGGAATAGATATTCTTATAACACATGGACCACCTCTCGGTAAGAAAATAATAGTGCTCTTAGCTGTGTATTTCAGATGATTATATGGTAACTGATGGCTCTCCTTAGAAAAGGAGTGGAATCCTCACTTACAAAAGTCAAAAGCAACATGCATACTGATTTCAGCAGCACCAGGACTTCAGCTCATGATTACCTATGATACCTCTGCTCAATGGCAGGGAATTAAATAATGGCTTTAAAAATAAAATGTTAACACATAAAGCCACAATGAGCTTTACAAATAAGCAGGGTCTAGTTTTCCTATGCACATCTCTAATCTGCCACTGGTGAAATTACTAGATTGAAGGCATGGAGCCTGTTTGAAGAGAAATGCAGGATTAGGATTTTATTTTTTATCACTTTCTCCCTGACTTGCTACTGCATTCTCCCACCAACAAGTACCCAGAATCTCTTTTTTCCCTCATTATGCTGACTTGGTGCACCTTCTGCCTCACAAACCCATATGCTCCCCATTGTTTGCCTGTTCTTTGGACAGGATGGTTGAATTGCTTATCTGTAATATAAATTGGCAACATGAAGAGGTCAAAAAGAAATAGTTTTGCATGTACATTTTCCAATTATTTTAATATAGGTGATATAAAAGCTATGTATCTATAAGAGATTTCTTGTTTTCCTAGAAAATTTGGACATTACCTTTGCTACAGAAATAATACAACCACACAAACTTGTCCAGATTCAGTAAAGGCTTAAGGCTTTTAAGCTTTTTTTCAATGCATTTAACATACAGCAGTCTATATTTAATGTGACTGTGTTTGACTCTCACTAATTTAATAAGTGGACATGAACAAGAAGCATATACTCAAGTGTTCTGCTGAGCCTTACTGTGCTTTGTGTGAAATGAAGGCAGTTGGTTTCTTTAAACCTTTAGATTCACCAATTTCCTGAAGCTAAAACCCTCATCTTCCACCCTTTCTTCTCTTTCAGAGCTTGGAGGAGAAAGTATCTAAAGGGTTTGTGTGTTGTTTTCTTTAGAAAGACATGTTTGCATTCCACTGCTCACTAATCCTGGGGGAAGGTAGTTCTTTGTGAGCAGTTTCTCACAGTTAGGGGTGTGTGTTTTGATTCTTCACCTAAGTGGAGTCTCATGCCATGCCATGGACTGATTTTAATATGAGCCTGTATTGTAAAAGTGGATGTCAGAAATTAAGTGTTTCAGCCCTGAGATATCAGCTCCAAGCCATTGGTATGGGGGTAATCCCTCCTAGGTTCCAAGACACAATGCTGTGTTTTTCATGTAGTTTTATTTATAAGTCATATTTAAAACTTTTTCAGAAGCTTTTTCAGCACTTTGAAAACCCCTTTTAAAGCCAGCTGGCCAGCTGTAAAACAATCCAAACTTCAGCTGACTGGAGATTCACTCGAAATCTAATGCTGGAAAGTGGAGATTCAACCACCTTGCTGCTTTAGCCACCAGGCCTCTCCAGTAGCCTCAGGCATCCAGCAGAGGGAGGAGGACCCCTAAAGAGCACTGCAGAGCTGGCACTCAACAGACAGACTTTAATAATAAATTTAATAGTAAATTTAATAATTGAAAAGTAAATTAATAATTGCAGTAATTCTGAGGAAGGGCCACCCATCTCCAGTGATTGTAATGGAGTAATGTGAATTCCCCCCATCTCCATGGCTCAGTATGTGGGGTTTTTTTTCCTTTTAATTCTTTATCTTCAATCATCCCCCAAGAATTTCCTTTATTTTTTAGAAGTTCCTGTTTCTTTGTCTCTCTCTTATTGATGCATTAATAGATGGCTCAAGCACAGAACCCTCTGCCTGAGGGCAGGAGCTGTTGGACTCCCTGACACCCATGGCAACAGATATATGACACTTCAAAGAACTGAGCACTCTGCTTAACTTACAGAACCACCTCATTGTGCAGCTCTGTCCACGGACCCTTTGGGAGACAGGATCCCCCTTGAACCTCCCAGCCAATTATTTTAACAAGAAAGCTGATTCCTGTTGTTCTGATTTTGGAACTCAGAACCTCACTAGTATTGTTCCTAATGAACATAAAAAGCAATCAGTCCTCTTGCAAATTCTGGGCTTTTTTCTCCAGCATGGCTGCCTAAATTCTGCCCATCATCCATTTTCTGTGCTGCTCTCTGATTCCCTCACTTCAACAGTGTGCATCCTCCTGAACTAATTAATAATACATTATTACATAGATTTGAAATGGTCTGATTTAGATGCAGAAGAACCATTAAGAGTTAATGAACTTTGATTTTCGTTTAGCCATGTAACAAAAATCTAAGTAATTTTTCTCTTCTGTTTTAGAGTAGTGCTTTGGAATGAAGCACTACTTCATCCCAAAGAACTACTCTAAAACAGAATAGATGGGAGGTTCACAGAGGATGGGAAAAAAAAGCTTAAAACAGCGATTTTGCACCGTTTTATTAGTAACTGTTTATTATTATTAACAAAGATATGCAATGTGTTTCATAGCTTATGAAATATAGAATTTTTTGATTATGGGATCAGTGTTAATGCTCATTTCCGTATCTGCGTATTTTTGTTTCCTAAAGATCTCCATTTAAGATTCTTTTATTTCTCTTCCAAAATTTCACTTTATTTTCTTTGGTTTTAATTTAATTTCACCCTTAAGTCTTCATTTGCAGCTGTCTGCTTGATAGTCTGTGACAAAGATTTATACTTTCCTGACAGCTGCAGAAACCTGTTTCAAGTAACCAAACATTAAAAAACCCCTAAGATGAACTCTAATTGTTAGCTAGGTGTAATCAATTATTCTTAGTCTGTGTAGTCAGGTGTACATAATAAGCTGCAAACATATGGGAAGGCTTCAGAAGGGTGATAATGCATGTAAACAAAAACATGTTCAACATAAATAATGCTTAATTTAATGGAGAAGTTAATTTTATGGATTTTTGTTTGTGAAGTTTTTGAAGTGGAAATACTTTCAGCTTTATGTTCACTGCAGACATTTTGACAATTAACTGTTTCAAATCACTGGAGTAATAATACCTATGGCTATAATATGTTTACTCTGAAAAAAACCCCAAACATGACTTTATTGCAGAGGAATTGCTGGCCTCACTTTGACATCATAAGTGCTGTTTTTCTCTGGTGAATTTTGACCTCCCTTTGATGGCACATGTGAATTCAGGAGGAGTGAGCATTGCTCAGCCTGGCTGTAGTTCAGCAGGGCTTTCTTTTTCTACATTCCCTGCCAGGTGCCGAACAGCACCTTCAGGTCTTTGACCATGATGAGAACTTCCTCTTTTTGGCACTTAGGATGCCCCACTCCCAGGTTGTTTCTTGTTTTTTTTTTTTTTTTCTGAAAATTGAACTTAGCTCTCTGAGTAGCTATGAAACAAGTGCAAACTTTTGCCATTTTGGTAAAACCTCACAGTTTACTGAGCCCAGTTTTCAAGCAGTGGCAGCTAAAGAGGTATTTCTCAATGTGAGAACCTACCCTGAAGCTCTAGCAAATCTGAGAGCTTTTCCAAGAGTTTGAATACCACACTTCTGGTCTTTTAAACCAGTTGGCTGGCTGCTTAGCCATGCTTGAGTGGACATCAAAAGTAAATGTATGAAAACCAGGTCCAGGCTCTGTACCTCTGGCTAAAAGCACAATATATTCACACTACTGCAGAAAATCCAAGAGATGCAAAGCTATGACAGGCACACAGGGAAAATGTAGAACAACAAAATAAATCCAGGAAGATTTTATCTTCTAGGTTTCCAAATGTGAGCCTGATGAAAATGACTGAACAATAGAGAGAAAACAGATTGATTGTTGCAAACACTCCCATACAACATCCTCATACTACTACTTGGAAAGAAACATGGACTTCAGTTGGCAGTAAACTTCCCCCTGCAGTATTTTTAGACAAAGAGGCGAGTTGATGCAACATTTCTGTCTATTTTCATAAGAAATACATTTTTACACAATTTTTGTACAAGTAAATGCAGCACTTGAAATACATCTTCTGCAAAAGGCCTGAGTTTCTCTTCCTATCTGAGATTCATCAGTTTAGGGAAGTGGAGCTTGCTGTGCCATGAAGTGGTTTAACTCAAGGAAGTCACTTTTTGGGTATGTAGTGGATTCCTCACCTGAGCTCCACTACTGTAGGATTCAATGTGATAACAATAGAGTTGTAGTATTGGCAGCACAGATTCCATTACATTGGTTCAAGTGTTCAATCTAAAAAAGTAGGTCCCAGGACAGGTTTTAAATAGTTTAATGTTCTTTTAAATTCTTTAGAGGCTCTCTTTGGATTTACTGCACTTTATACCTCATTCTCTTCAGGAAGAAAAAGGGGTAAAGCATTGAGTTATCCCATTAACAGTGCAAAAAAAGCTTTGATTGCAGTGATTATTTTTATTCTTTGAAAAAAAACTGGAAAGAGTTATCATAGTCCTTTTTATCCAGATGAGCTTTTATGGTTTTCCACCAGTATTTTTCTTTCCTTCCTCTTCTGCATACCAAGGCAGACACAGTTTTTGCCATTTCAGTTCTTCTGTGGCTATTTCTAAAAGGCCATGAGACATGAAATCTCAAAAATGCTGTATAACAGCACAGCTTTGTGGATTACCTGTCTTCTCTTAAAGCTTTCCTTTCTTTTCCGAAGGTTTTCTAGACTGGGTTCCTAAGAAAATGCAACGAGTAGGATGTGTTGAGCTGCTGAACACAGTCCAGAGACGAATACAGCCAAGGCTTCATGTTTTTGGACATATCCATGAAGGTCGGAGCACATTTCTTTTTATATATATGTTTTTATAAATAGCAAACAGAGAAGTCTTAACCAGCATTTTCAAACTTAAATGTCTGAACTGAAGCGCTTGAATTCAGATACATATTTAGCTGTATATATAGAGGTGAAATTGGCTGATATCCACATTTCAATGCTTGTACTTGAGCTATCTTTCATTTTCTACATCCATAAAACAGGTTGATGCTTCCTTCACAGGGATGAGTACTGTGAATTTTAAAATGAGAATACAAGTCCAGTAGTTACAGAAAGTGACTAAATATTAGGATGGAGGGATTTTTTTTCCTTAGTAGAATCTGTGCTTCACAATAATTCATGTAAGACCTCTGTGTGTTAACTTCTGTGCTTGTAAAAGGGGTAGGAATATTTTGTGTTGCTTCTAAGGCTTGATCTTCAAGATTGTACAATAACTTGTCTCTCCCCATCCGAGCGTATATGAAGTTGAAATCAAGAGGGGTATCACCACTGATATCATCTACTGGTGTAGAAGTTCCAAGATATTTATGGATGCATTTGGTTGCTTTGTCAGGGGAAACATTTTGTGCTCAGACAAAAGAAGTGGTTCTATTGACTATTTGATATTTAACTGGAGAAAAATAAAAAAAAAGAGTTCCCTTTGCACAAGCCAAGTAAATGGTGACAGATATGCTCTGCTGAAGTCAGTGACAGCAGGAGTTCATCTCCAGGCAAAAGGAAAGGTAGATGCTGCCTGTCCTGTTCATAGAGCAAGGCAGAAGGCTTCAAGCAGTGCTGCCACCCCAAGCAGAAGCAGTGGGCTGTGCAGGAGTGAACCACTGGCATGTACATGTGTATTATCAACTGCTCCATCTTTGGCAGTGTTAACTTACTGGCAGGAAAAGGTACTCCACAGCTGCCAGTTTTCTGCTTCTGGGACTGCTCCAGCCTTTGCTGTAGGATCTCTGTAGGTCTCAGCAGTGCAGAGATGGAAAAATTGGAGGAGATGGCATTCAGATACTTCTGGTTTTGTGAAGAACCCTTCCTAAGATATCCCTCTCTGACTTGCTGCTGGAGGCTTTCACCACAGCACATAGTAGTGACGTGGCTGGTGGTGTAAAATTAATGGATAAGATGTTCAGATCATTATTTTATAGCTCAAGGATTAGGTCCATCCTCCTCCTGTGTCTCATCTCCAGTGACCTGTTAATGCCTGGTTAGTGTCCAAAGTACTGTTAAATCACAGAGTAAACAAATAATGCTGCTAGAGCAGTCTTTGATATTCCAACCAAGAGAGCTGGTGAATACAGTTCAAACTCATTGTCATTTCAGAAATTATAAGCCAAGTGGGTTGCAGGGGATATAAACAAACAGCAAGCCATGAAGCTTCAGGCAGGTAAACAAAATCACATCTGCTATAACCAAGTCCAACTTTGGCTCTCAAGGGAAGAGAGTAGCACCTCCATAGAATAGCGAATTAATGTAGTTGGCACAGTAGGTATCAAAACACAGAAACAAGGTACTCTTCTTGTTAACTATCATAATTTAGAGAAAACAAATGGGGAACTGCAGAGCTTGTTTTTCAGTGGGCTGCTAAATCTCTGCAGAGGAGAATTCCCATTGCAGGCAGCCTGTGCAAACGAAGCTGCACTTTGTAGAGAGAATGCATGATTTGAACAGATGAGTTCTTTCTCGGAGTGAGCATAGCTACATCTGCAGCAGTCATTTACTGAACATCTGGGGAGAAGAGGTGCTTATAAGAGATGTTTCTTCCCTATTCCCTCTCTGCACTACCATGTCTGCCCAAAACTACCTCTACACATGGGCTTTCCGCTGATGCACCCATGGAGGGGACAAGCAGCATGGCAAAGGCTCTGGCTAAAATTCTGGTTTTCCCAGTATAGCCAGTACTCCACTGAGGTCATGGTCAAGGAAACCCTGTTGGCAGTGGGACAGGAGTGAAAGCTGCAGCATTAGGAATCTTCCAGCAAAAGAAAGTGTCTGGTCTCTTCAAATATGTAGCCAAGGATTCAGAAAGTCCCAGCCGCAGTGCTGACTCTTCTCTGTGCATTTTGTGTTTTCCTCAGAACAGTCATTCCATGGCAAACAGAAAGGGATTTAAAGAAATTCCTGTGACAGGAGCCTGACAGAGTTTTCTTCCCTCCCCGGGCTCTAATTATAGTGTGGTTTTTCCATGGAAGGTGCAGGAGGCCCTGCATTATTCAGGGTGTTTCAAGGAACCAAAAAGAAAGGAATTTGGCTACTGTTTCTTTGTTTGCAAATTATGCAATTTTCAGTGCTGTGAAAGACACAAAATTGCATTCAGAGAAAACATAGGGTCCTCAGTACCTAGGGTTTGAATAGCTAGAGCTTAGTGTGTATATAGCAATGAATACATTTCTCTATTAAATTTATGAAAGGTGAGATTGAATCTTAGTGCAAATGCTTTCTACCAGGTGATTTCCCCAAAATCATGTATTTCTGATGACAAATGCAGTTCTTCATATTGATCATAATATTTCAGTGAAAGTTTCCAACATTAGGCCTTTAGCTTTCATATAATCAAGCTTATGTTTTTTTTTAGAGATTCATTAAAAGATTTTTGACAGTGGAGAGTGTCTTCTCTTTCATAACACCAAGGTTGTCAAAGGGCTTCTTCTTCACTTTCTGAAACAGCATTTCACTGTACTACTACAGGAATTAGAGCTGAAAGTTTGGTTTTCTGCATATTTAACTCTGGAATTGTTTGCCTTGGGTGTCTAGCCAGACATGAGATGTAGCTGAAGCTTTTTCACCGCTGGTGAGACACACAGATGTGTGTGTTCTGCTGTGGAAATGTTCTGGTGTTTTAGGGTGTGAATTCACCTTGTCTGTTAGACAATGCACTCAATAATAAAGCCATCTTTTTTCAGCCTGGGCAGGCATTTTAGTGCCTTTCCATCAAGTTTGGTTAACAAGTTCAAAGACAAAGCAAGAAGAGGTTCCTACTAGGCAAATCCTGCCCTGATGCACATGCACACGTACTTGCTTCAGTCAAGCAATGTTTTTTCTTCATTGGTTGCTTAAAGGATGTTCAACACAGGGCAGGAAAAAAAGGTGGGAAGATTAAAATTGCCCAAAGTTTGCTGCACTGATGACTGCAAGCCTAAACTATCAGAAGCATCCTTTCCAAAACTAAAACGGTTTTAAGAGAAAAATCTCTGCAGAGAGAAGTATCTGTCTTTCTAAGGAGGTTTAGTGTGCTGGCTGCCAGAGATAATAGCCACCAGCTACTGAAGGCCCATTTTGCTTTTCTTACACAATTAAAAAGTTATTCTGTAGGACAATGATGGTATTGATTCACAGAACATTTATGTTTTGCACAAAGATAATTTTTAAATTCCTTCTGAGTAATAAAAAATGTGGCACTTATCATTGTGTGATAAAGGTAATTAAAAATGAAAGAAGATAATAAGGAATAATGAGAGTAACCAGGATTTTTCTTCCTTTTTAGGTTATGGTGTCATGGCTGATGGAACTACCACCTATGTGAATGCATCTGTGTGCACTGTGAATTACCAGCCACTTAATCCACCTATAGTTATTGACTTACCTACTCCAAGGAACACATGATTATAATGAGGATTTAAAGTTGTACCCAACACATAAGCAACTTTATATTGCTGGCTGAGAATCCCAATAGGGAACCATTCAACAAAAAAGCAAAATCCTTTTTTTCCCTGCTAGCTCTTCACAGATAAATTTGGAGTAACAAAAGTGGACAAGGAACAAAGACATTTTGGTGCCAGAACCAGATTAAAGACTAACATTTCACCATTAAAATGTTTGTGAACACAGAAAAGTGAATGCATTCCACAAATATATATATATATACATATATATATATCTATATATATATATCTCTAGTAGGGGCTTTTGTACATACCGTATACTGGACTTATTAAAAGAATGATGTCTTTCAAAGGAGTGTTTCTTTAAGAAAGTTTGCAGTTTAAACGTAAGTGTTTAGACTAGGATTTCCTCATTTCAGATGTTTTTCAGTGAGCTCTTGGTAAAATAAAAATGATGGTAAAGATGTTTTCCCTTAATCAACATGGCAAATATAAAAGATGGTGCACAAATGACCAGTCACAGGAGGAAAGCTATTTCTCCATGTCCTCCAGGTCTAAGTCTTTGCATCTATTCAAAACCAATGCAATACAGGCCCTAATTCACTGTACTGAAATGAAGTTTTACTACATCTGGCATTACAGATGGCAAGAGAAATGGTGCATATTGCCAGCATGCTGTAAACAGCTCAACATTCAAGAAGGGAGACTGTGTTAAGTGCAGTATAAACTCAGGAATTTGTAACCTGGCCTCGCCTGTTTAAAAAGAAAAAAAAAAAAAAAAAAGGATGACATTTCCCTTAAAAAAAAAAAAAAAAAAGAAAAAATATAACCGTGTTTTCATATGGTAAAGAGAGATGTAATTGTACTTAAGGAAAAAAGAAAGGACCTGTAAAGAGCCCACCCAATGATTAGTAATGGTATTTTAAATAATACCTACTGGGACCATTGGTTTAAAAACTGCTAATGGGACATGCAGCCAATGATGAGATTACTGGTTTGAATTTGGCCTTGGTCAGGAGTGGTTAAATGTCATTGTGATAATTTTGTCCTTGGGAAACATGGATGTCAAGGGGAAGGTATCAGCCCAAGGTGTGGTTCAAGCACTCCCTTTTGGGTGGCTGTGAGTGACAGGCACACACCAAAGTGTGCAGAGCAGAGGTCACCTCAGGAGACCTGGTACTGCTGTTTGCCCACTTGTGGACACTGCTCAGAGAGGCTCAGCACAAACCCAGTAGAAACTCATCTGTTGTGTTGCTTTTGGCACCAGACAAAGCAGGGAATGTGGCAGGAGCTGGTTGGGAATGGTCCACAGTTATGGTACTGCCCGTGCAGCTCTTCTGTAGTGCTAGCAGAGGTATTGAAGCTGCCAGGATTTCAGTCCTGTCCTAGGCAGAAGTTTAGGAATTGATTAGAAAGCTACCAAAAAAACCCCAGGGCTTCAGACATGTCCTGCAAGAAATGGATTTCTGTCTTGAACTAACAAATATGTCCTTTTGACTTGATGGAGATAATTTAACTGCTGTATTCTGAATGTGGGCATCCTGAATTTGGGGCTGACAGCATCTAGGCATTAATCTTGTTCACACACATTGGGCACACCACAGCACTGCCAGCTCAGAGCTGGTTGCAGATCTGTGCATAGCCCACATCTGCACACATGCATTGTAGAATTGTGTGTGTTACATGGACGTAAATGTGTTTAATGTAGCAGCTGCATGTACATTATACAAATAAACAATTTAAAATACCTGTGTTGCAAAACCAGGCCATGTGAGCCTCGACTCTCAGCTAGGTGGGCACAAACTCTGCTTTTCACTGGCTTCCCATGTGCAGCAGCTCTTCCAGGTGCTGCCTGGAGCCGAGATGTTCAGGCCCAGTAACTGACTCATGCTGTGGACCCACAAGAAGCCACTAGACCCCCCCGAAAACATGACAAGTCACAGGTCTGTCATTTTTGTAATCTGTTGGGGTGACCATGTGTCTAAACTAATGTGCTGCTTTTTTTTTTTCCTGAAAATGAAACCCAAAACAATAGGTGACACCTGCAACTGGTTTTTGGGGGAGTGGTTCACAAGTGCATGAGCAGTCTGCCATTAAGTCAGATGGGGTCAGTTTTGTCAGAGCTACTTGTGTAGAAATTTCAGGATCAGCTCCTAAATCAGTAAGAACTGAAATTCATAGTTGAATATGAACTCCTGTCATCATTGGGAAGATGAACAATAGCATGTAGTTAGAATAAAAGTGGCTTATCTAGTCACAATTCAAGTGGTTTGCAACAAATGTGGCAGGAAATTGGCTGTATGTTAAAGTCTGAAATGTTTACATTCGCTCACAGCACTTAAATGTTAAAGTGAAGGGAAGAGGTCCTTTTATTAGCCTCAGCAAAATTTCTATGTCAACCATAAAATATTCTCTTAAAAATAATTTTTCCTAAGGTATCTTCCAAATACTGTGTATTTTTATGTGGAAAGGATATGAAAGCAACTGTTACTTCAAAATATCATTTAAAGTACTTGGGGTATGAAAGCTTAAAGATTATTTAATCATTTTGACATAACTTGAGTGTTGTAATTTTTGGTCAAGCATGTTAGACAAATAAAGGCTTAAAAAAAACAACACAAAACAAAAAATAAAGTCTCTTAATGTGCAGCTCATGTGATCAGCTCCATGTTGGAATGACTGCCATCTTCTCCGGGAGTAGGAGCCAGGCTGTGGGACATTAAAGTTGTTATGGAGGGGCCTGCACTGTCCCTGAGCTTCCAGCCACCACATCTCCTGCAGAGGGAAACAAGCTTGAGGTTTGTGTTGCAGAGAAGGGAAAACAGCAACCACCGTCTGTAGTGGATGTATTTTGGTGGGAGAGTGTGCCAGGTGTGCCTGGGAGGCAGGGAAAAGCTACTGTGGGAGTGCTGCAGCAGAGCTCTGGAGAGGTCAGGAACTGGGATGCCATCCTTTGGGAGTGGGCAGCAGCTGGGGGAAGGAAAGTTCCTGCTCTGAGTTGGGTGTCAGGACACATCATCACAGAGCGGGAGATTAAGGCCAGCTGAGTATGTTTATTTTAATTTTGTGGGCAAAGAAAGACCTGAGTTTCTGATCTACCTCAGATAAGGGAGGCCATGAAAAGGAAGATTTCCACAAATTTGCCTGTGCAGTTGTCAGCTCTATTTAAATGTGGGATGACCTCTCAAGTAATTTCCTGCCCCACCTCCCCTTTGCTGACCTTCACTGATATTTATCCAGGTAGCAGTGCTCCTGAAGGAAGGTGTGCTGATGTGTATCACTAATATGTGCAGTCCCGTCACCAGGCAGAATTGTTGGCTGAGATTAATTCTGGTTCATTTCAGCAATGAATAGGGGAGATATCACTGCATGTCAATGAAAAAAAAAAGATGACAAGATTATTTTTACCTCTCTCAGTCACATACGGCTGAGGATGTGAAATGTTCCTTGACTAGAAGGAAGGAGCAGGCTGGAACTCAGCACCCACCCAAGCAACTGCTTTTGGTGCTCCAGGAAGGATCAAAAACCCTGTCTCAGGATCGTGCTGGGGACACAGCAGGTGGGAATGTGCTCTGGTCTTGCTGCACCAGGGATCCAGAGGAGATAAGAAGTGGTTTGTCTTTTCCAGTCACTGACTACTGCCTACAGTCAATGCAAATACTTCAGAGGATGGAGGAATGAGACATCCCTTAGAAGGCAATTTTTGGAATAATCTACCCATGGGGACCTTTGCCCCCATCCCATTTATTGCTGTTTGTGTGAAAATTTCTCTCTTAAAAGCTATATTATTGCTTTCTGCTCAAGTAACTCACACAGAGCAAATAGAACTGCAAATGGTCTTTCCTTTCAGGTACATTCTTGTCTCTTTCTTGCAAGTCTCTCTGCATCTGCAATTTTAGTGATATTTTGGAACAGGAAGCACCCTGGATGATTATGCAGAGTGCATTAGAACAACAGTATTTTGCTAATCCTTGTACATGTGCTGCTGCTTGGGTTTATTGACTGTCCCTTTGTTCTCTTTTTATGTGCAAAGTGAAAATAGGAGTACTTATATGCACCTCTTTTGTGCCATTTGTTATTTTGTATATTGGCCATTATGTTGCTTTTTACTCACTTCATCTAGAAATTAAAATAATTTCAATTCTAGCTAGCCTCTATACCTAACTTCCTTACTTTCCCATTTTGGAAATGCTCCCCTCCTCTCTTTTTGATGTGTCATTTGGGAGTTGGTGAGAGGCAGCAGTGCCAGAAGAGGACCTCCTCTTCCTTCCTATCTGACCATTTAGACACAGTTCTCTGCTACTTTCTCTCCTGAGTTTTTTCCAATATCTTCATTTTTTTTTAGGAGTTTTTGGGATAATAGCACGTATTTGTAACCCCTAATGGACCACTGTGGTGACCTGCCCATGGCCCTAGCTCGGTTTTCTCTTCAAAAGGTGAGAACTGATTTGGACTTAGCACAACTATCACTCCTTCCTCTCAGGGAGCCTTGCCCAGGCTGTGTCTGTGGTGGGGATCTTCTTCCCCCACTCTGGCCTGTTCCTCTGGCTTTGGTGTGCCCCTGGCAATCCTCATCATCCCTGGCTGGGATAAGGAATTGTGTGACATTTGTGTAGCCTTCATCCTGCTTTTGAGGTTTTTGTTTCTTAGCTGCTGCCCAAACCATGACCCTTCTATGCCCCTCATGAATAGCTCTTCCACAAAGGTCTTTATCAAAACCTTCACAATTGTCTACACCAATTATATCAGCAATAGCTCTTCTGGCCAGGACTTTGATGTACAAAAGCTTTCAAAGAGATTAAAGGAACAGGCTTTTCTGCACAAATCAGTTGGCATTGTTTCCCCCCTGCCCAGTGAAGTGTATTCCCTCTCCAGAGCACCATGGACTAAAGCTGAGCAGAGCAATTAACCTTACCACTGGGTGTGTGCACACCATGCCCTTGTGCTCTTTGCTCTCACCCAGGGCCACGTGGGCCTGGTTAGTGGACAAATGCTCCCTGCTGTGGGAGAAGAGCCCATTCTCTCCCTCAGAGCTCTGGTCTTGCCTCTGCATGGCCTCGGGAACAGGGAGACAGCCATGGGAAACAACGACACAGACAGGTTGCTGTTTCCAGAACTCTCATTACATTTATCCTGTCAGTGTCTCTGTGTTCTGAATGGGGTGAGCAACTTGAGCAGGGCCAGATGGGAAAATGCTGGTTGCTATAAACATGTTGCAGTGGCTTATGGTAGAATGAAGCTTCAACATCAGAGTAAGGGAAAAGCTTTGTCCAACCACATGAGCTGTCCATCACCCAGGAAAGGTTGGGGAGAATCAAAGGTGATGTTAAAGCACCCTCCTACCAGTGAAGCCCCACGTGCCCCTTCCCCACTGCAGTTAGAGCCTGGCTGGGAGGGCTAGGGCTGGCACAGCTCACTGACAAGTGCAAATTTGGAATACTAAAGATATCAAGATTGGTGGTACAAAACTCTCCACAGAGGCCACTGGAAGGTTGAGAAGGGGTCTCAAAGGGTGCTGAGATGCCCTCTCTCAATGAGTGCCCCCTCGTCCACAAGGGAATGTCTGCATGTGTCCTGGTGGGGACACTGCCTGTGGGGGTGTGGGGCTGAAGCTGATGAAGGGGACTAGGGGACTCCTGTACCTCTGCCGGGCACAGAGCCAGATGACCACGGTGTTGTGTGCTGTGAACTTCAGAGAGAGGCTTGTCCCTGCAGGATTTCTCTTTCAGCCTGGTGGTACTGCTGCTGTGCTGAAATGCAAGGGACAGGAAGCAGCAAGGTCAGGTCCTGCACAGCCCTGCACCTCCGGCATGCAGAGGAGGCCTTTGTGCAGACAGAGATACGTCCTCTGTGCCCTGTAGTAACCCACAGTGGCAAATTTCAGGGTCTCCTGGCAGCTTTACCTCCCACCATGATGACCTGGGCCAAATTTTCTAGAAATAATAAAATTATGCAGGATAAAGCAGTTCAATACAGGCAATTAAACCTGTATTTATGTTTCTTTCTACTCTTTACTAAGGCTGTTGCATGGCACAGCCATTCTGGTTACGTCTGTTATGTGGTATTTTAAAATGCTGCTTCACTGTGTCAGCTGCTGATTATGTTGCCTTTGTCACCAGCTCCTGTGCTTCTCAGCTGGTCACTCCTAGTGGTCCCTGCCATTTCACAGCACTCACATTGGGGCTCCCTAAGAAGCATCTTGCCATGGACACTCCCACTCTGGATATCTCTTTGGGGCTCCCCAAGGGTGAGGGTCAACCCATCCTGGCCTTGTTTTTGAGCCCACAGATAAAACCTTCCCCAGCAGTTTTAGCTCCAAAGACCTGCGACAAGCCAGGAGTGGTGTAGGAAAAGGAGACAGGTCCTTCTGCTTGAGAGGAGCCTGGGGACAACTCCCACCATCACCTCAAGCCTCTCCAGGTGAGTCAGTAGCTGCATATGGGGTAGGTTCCCTCCACTAGGAAGAAGAGCCCTGTCCTGGGGGAATGAATACCAATGCCAGACAGAGCAAAGGCAGAGCAGGACAGCAAGGTAAAGCATGGCAGGGCAGGGCAAGCCTCCAGAGAAAATGGCCCAATGGGGTCCACAGCATCAGAGCTTGTTCCATCAGTTGTGAAATGATACAAACCTTTGGCACCCCAATAACCTTGTAGCCTGCCCGTGGTGCTTCCCACCCCTCATTCACACACCAGGGGATGCAGCACCTGTGCCATTGCTTGCAGTGACATAGATCCTCTGTAGTGACATACGCAGGAAAGGGAAAGCTGCCGTGGAGCCACCAAGGTGTCATGAGAAGGAACTGCTTCCAACCTGCTTCCCCATCACTTCAGCCTGTGCTCTCTGGATGTCCATCTCTGAGCAACAATGGTTTACCCCCATGCCTTCAAAAGCACCTTCTTTCCCCACCTGTTCCAGTAGTGTAAACATAATTATGTTTATTGCTTGTTCAGAAAGGAAGAAAACCTCTGAAGAGTTACCTATCCTGTTCGTTTCTGCAGACACCCTTAACAATAATTAATCATGTGTATTAACATGGGGTCAAGAGACTTGTCAAAACTGCAGCTCTCGAGTGGTAAACAGAGCTCATGCAATTAGCAGTCCCCACTCTGAAAACGCTAGGATTGATTCATTGTTCTTTCTAACACCTAAGAAAGTCAGGGAAGTAATAAATCATGAAAATATAGACAAGGCACTCAGCAAACAATGATGAAGACACTTCATCAGCTGCCTGCAGCTCTGCGTCAGTGTGTTAGCACTGGAGTCAACACTGAGCTGGTTGCTCAACAGCTGGAGCCACCAGGCACTCACAAACACTGCAACAAACTCCAAAATTTTGTGCCCTCTTCTGCATTAAAAGTAGGGAATTTCTTAACTGCTTTTAATCCAACTGCTACCAAGCTTATGCCATCCTTTAAAATAAAGGTACAAGATCTTTTAATGCCCAGATTTTAATCAGAATAGTAGGACTTTCTCTGCCATCCACAAGGCTGTGTGGGTGGAGTGGAAAAGGGTGCAGCTGCATTTGCTGGTCAGGACAGGGTCCTTCCATCTCTACATGATCTCCTGGATCCTGGATGTGCTTTATGTGCTTTGTTAAAGCAGCCCCTTTTAACTTGCAAAAAAAAAAAAAAAAAAAAAAAAAAAAAAAAAAAAAAAAAAAAAAAAATTAAAAAATCAATATTTGCTAAAGGAATAAAGGAAAAAAGGACAAGTCTGGCAGAAAAAGAACAGTTTGTCAAAACTTTGAAGCTGGTGTTATCTATTAGAAACAACAAAAGGAACTCAAAGGAACTCAAAGCTGGGAGATGGAAAGCAACAAAATGTATGAAAGCAAATTACTTGAATTGACGGTGATGTTTCGTGCTCCCTATTGGCTTTGTTTCTGTCTCTGAGTGAAAAAGGAGAACCTACTTTAAAGAACAGCCTTGTCTCAGTAGTCTCTGCTTGGCATTATTAACAGTGGTTATGTTCTGCATTTGTGATGTTGGTCTAAAAATCATCAGGAACTTACAGCCCACATGTAGAGTTGAAATAGGAAGGTGGTATGTGTTGGTTTTTTTTAATTATTATTATTATTTTTTAATAAAGACAAAATAATGACTTTTTATTCTCTAAAAGGTCCGGGTAGTTGTAAGAGGCAGTTACTTCTCCTGACTCCTTGACGATTTCAGAGGCTTTTCCTTTCCTGTGTACATGACTTCAGGGAACTGCAAAGCTGTTCCCACTAAATGAGGGTGCTGATACCAGTGGGGGTGGCCTTGTCAGAAGCCCAGGGTCCACTGAATCTGGAGAGCTAAATGACCCAAGTCTTTTGTCCAAGTTGCTCAGGTGAGAGCACCTCTGGAAGTATCCAGTCTAACCTCTTGCTTTAAGCAGTGGCAGCTGCTCAGGGCTGCTCCAACTGAGCTTTGAGGATCTGCAAAGGTGCAGAGCTCATCACCCCTCTGGGCATCCGTGCTGGTGTTGGACCCCCCTCATGGTGTAAAATGCTCTGCCTGTGGAATGGAAAGCTCAAGCACTGCCCTCCCCAAGGGAAGCCACCTGCCCTGCTCCCCAGCCATGTGGCTACACAGTGGCATCCTTCAAGGTAATATCCAGGGTGGTGGCCAATGCCAGGCAGCCACCACATCCATCTGGCTGCCCCAGCCACTTCAAATCTTAATGTACATAGAGAGCCACAGCAAAACCCTGGGTCTGCCAGTTCCCTTTCTGCTTCTCTTCAGTGCAATAGTTTGATTTGCTTTGGTTGTTTCAGGAGAGCAAAAAGAAAACCCACTCTGAAGAAGCAGGTGCTGGTCTTGGTCCCTCTCAATTCAGCAGAAGAATGAGCACTGAGCAGCAAAATGAGCATCCAAATGAGTCAAAGGCATCTTTATATGACTTCACCCTAAGGTTTATGAAACTTTTCAAGACATTTTCAAGAGAAGCCATGTTCACCTTTGCACCCTGCTCTTTTCTGGCTGAGCTGAGAAGAAGCCAAGAGCGACGCCCCCTGTGCTGGACCTTCACTTTCCTGGGCTGCTTGAGATCAGCTTCCTTTCTGTAGGAAAAGTTTGGCTGGGATATGAGACTTCAAATGCAGGAACTGGAGCTATGGCAAGCAAAAAGATCCATTCACTGGGGAAGGGTTTTGCTTCAGAAGTTGTTCAATTGATGACTGATAAGTAAATAGAGTGCACAGCCTTCTTACTATTTCCCCAAGTCTGAGGAATTTTGTGTACTGGGACAGTGGAAGGCAGAGAGCATCCCCTCATGGGATACCTGGAAGAAGCAGGGAAAGACAAAACCAGGGAGGAAGATCAGCTCCTGTTGCTTGGAGAAGAGGAGGGAAAATATCCTACAAAGGACAGGCTGGCACCAAAATGGTGAGCTGGCAGTGGAACCACAGCACAAAGGACAATACCTCCTGAAAACAGAAGACATTGCTGCACTGATTCATGATCTAATTGTATAAAATTTACACTCAGAATGGGACTGAGGGAGAGGGATGTCTGCTTGTAGGAAAATGAAGGAAATCAGAAGATGCAAGGACCTGACAGTAAAAATGCTGCTTAACTGGGAGGTATAAATTAAATAATTTTTGCTTTTTAGGGCAACAGAAAAACTGCATGGCTTGGAAGAGCTCCACTTCTGCAGAAGACAGGGCTGTGTGGAGATGCAAGGGGAGGTTTCAAATAACAGAAATGTCTGAAAAGAAGGCACCACCAAACCCTAAGACTGTTCAAACTCTTGGTGTTGGCAACACATAATAGAGACAGACTACGCTGTGCAGAAATTCCTAAATTGATTATGTATCAAGATTAAAAGCCCAGGTAATAAATGCAAGGAATAGAAATTGCCTGTTTAGAACCATGCATTAGAACTAGCTGATATTAATGAAACCTAATAGGATGACACATGACAGGAATGTTGATTAAGTTGTTTATAATCTCTTTAGAAAAGATCAGCTGGGCAAAAGGGAAATGAAAATGGTTTACACTATAAAATGTTGATGCTGGCAACTATGAAGTTAGTCAACTGGAATATTTATTCAATATTATCCACTACACCTATGAAGCAAAGCTTGTGGTGTCCCTCCAGGTGATACACACTTCACACATTACATTCAATTGAATCATAGAATATCCTGGGTTGGAAGGGACTTGCAAGCATCATCAAAGTCCAACTCCTGGCCCTTCACAGGACAAAGACAACCCCAAGAATCCCACCATGTGTGTGAGAGTGTTGTCCAGATGTTTCTTCAACTCTAGCAGATTTGGTTTTGTGACCGCTGTCCTGGGGAGCCTGTTCTAGTGCCCAGCCACCCTCTGGGGAAGAACCTTTTCCTAATATCCAGTCCAGAAGAACCTTTCCTAATATCCAGTTAATATCCATAATTTCCTAATCCTCCCCTGACACCGCCTCATGTCATTCCCTCAGGTCCTGCCACTTGTCACCAGTAAGAAGAGATCAGCTCCTGATCCCCTGCTTCTCACTTGTGAGGAAGCTGCAGACTGCAAGGAGTTTCCCCTCAGTCTCCTTCTCCAGCTGAACAGACCAAGTGCCCTCAGCCACTCCTCTAAAGACTGCCCTCCAGACCCTTCCCCATCCTTGTGGCCTCCTTTGGACACTCTCTAAAAGCTTAACATGCTTTTTATAATTTTTATGTTGTGGCACCCAAAACTGCCTCCAGGACTGGAGGTGAGGCTGCCCCAGCCCAGAGCAGAGCAAGACAATGCCCTCCGTGGCCTGGCTGGCCATGCACCAGGACAGGGCTGTCCCTCCTGGCACCAGGCCACTGCTGGCCCATGTCCAGCTGGCCACAGCCTGGAACCCCCAGGTCCCTTCCTGCAGCTGCTCTGCAGCCTCTCATTCCCAGTCTGTCCATACAGCCAGGGGTGCCCCATCCCAGGGGCAGAATCCCCTTGGAACCTCACAGAGTGGGAACTGCCTGGCCAGCCCTGTCATTTGTCCAGGGCTCTCTGCAGGGCCTCTCTGCCCTCGAGGGAGTCAACAACTCCTCCCAGTTTGGTGTCATTGGCAAAATTACTTAATATTCATTCAAATCATTAATGAGGATGTTTAAGAGCACAGGGCTGAGGATGGAGCCCTGTGGGACCCCACCAGTGGCTGCTGCCAGCCTGGTGTCACTCCAGGCACTGTCACCCTGTGTGCCTGACCCCTGAGCCAGCTGCTCACCCATCACAGGATGTGTTTATCCAGCTGTGGGCTGGAAAATTTGTCCAGAAGGATCCTGGGAGAGGCAGTACTGAAAGCTTTGTCGAGGTCCGAAAAAGTGACATCAGTCAGCTTCCCTTGATCAACAGGTGGGTTACCCTGTCATAAAAGGAAATTAAATTGATCTTTTATCCCTATAGAGGAAAACTACTACTCAACCACGTATCAATATTGTTTTCAGCATACCCTACACTTGTCATTGTGAGGTGGCTTGTTCTGAATGGTAAAAAGTGGAAATTTCAGTCCGCCAGAATTTCTGAATTCCCCAGATGGCAATTTTCTGACAGAAAGGCTACTTCCAGCAGGGACATCTACATCATGTCTCATCTTGGCGGACAAGGAGAACTCGTTCACAGAATGAGAGTGCTGAAGCAGCTTGAGGTATCAGCAGCACAACTTTGGTCACATCCACTGTGTGAACATAAAATAAGGATATAAACCACGTCAGATAAACTCTTAGTCTTTCAAAAGAGAAATTTCATAAAGCCAAATGTTAACACACCAGTGAGGAGGAAAAACATTTAAGCTGGAAAATAGAGATTGTATTCGCAAACTTTTTAAGCAAGTTTGGCAAAGAGCAGTCCCAGAATAAAGAGAGACTCAGATGAATTTCAAAAAAACTTCACCCTGGTTGGGAGGGTAAATAAAAGCAGACTCAGAAAAAAGATATATGAAGGGAGGAATTTGTGTTAAAAAGGAACAAGTAAAACAAACACATGAAGAAGCTATCAATGGCTGAAACCAGTAATAATAAGAATACAAAATCAAATGGAAATGGGAGGTATTTTTAAAATGATGGACTTTTAAGATATCTTTGCCATTGCAGACAAAATGGCCTGTGGTGCTGGTGAGACATTGTACACAGTTACTTCTAAGCCTAGCAGTCCTGAAAGAGCATGTTAAATGGCAATTGCCAAATTTCTTGATTCAGACTTGTATCTGAGAAGGTAGGTTTTTTAAGCTGCTAATAATGAATGAATGTTCAGACACATTAGGACATGAGAGAAGTCTCAGCAGTCCAGAGAAGTCTGAAATTGTGCCAATATTTTTAAAAGGGAGAGAGAATGGCCAAAGCAAGAGAGCATTACCCAGACTTTGATCCCCAGGAAAAAAAGCAGTGATGGGATTGATTGTGCAAAGCTTTAGCAATAAAGAATTAAAAGAGACTAATAAAATTAAATGCTAATCAAGGTGGGTTTAAGGTAGATGGATCTTCTCAAACTAATTTGATATCTTTTTATGAGATTACAAGTTTGGATGACAAATGAATTAGTGTTAAGGTAATAGACTTGGTAATAGACTTCTGTAAAGCACATGACTTGGCACCTCTGTCTGGTATTTTGAGGAAGAAAGAGGAATGATATAATTTCAACATGGCACACAATAAATGAATTAAAACCAACCAAAGGATGTAATTAAATAAAGACTCGTCATGAAGAGGCTATATTTTTTGCAGGGTCATCCAGGTATTGTGCCCTGATATGAATTACATGCTGCATCTTGATCAGGAGACCTGCCTCCCCTACCCCAAAAGGTGTCACTGAAACTTTCAAAATGAACCAAGTGTTGGACTGCAGGAAATACTGAATGGGATGTCTCATGAAGACACTCTGGTCCAGAGTGTTTTAGAAAATGAGGTACAGCAAATCAGTTCTATATTTCAGCATGGACATGGATAAACCTGAGTCCCTCATCACAAGGATATGGAGAAACTTGCCTTGGGGAGAAGAGCTCCAAAAAAGAAGGCCTTGGATGTTTGTCTAGCTGGCATAGAGTGTGCACAGAAGAGCAAATGCAGCAGTTGACTGGGCAAAGCTGGCAGAGGGAGGCTGCATGTCCTCTGCCTTTGGTATCCCTATGGCTGAGATTTGAAAATGCCCAGTTCAGACATGCCTGACTTCAACATGAATTTGAGGAGCTGTAATTGACTCCAGCAAAGCCTGTGGAAGTGGGGAAAGGGCCAGAAAATTTGTTCTAAGAGGTGAAAATCTTGGAAGTTGACTCTGTCTTGCTGAAACCAGAAGAGGTTTCAGTTGATTTTGCTGTGACCTTTATGTAACTGCAGGGTGCACCAGCTGGAAGTCACAGAGGCAAATTCATATCTGAAATAAGGACACCATCTTAAAAATGTATGTATTCCTATGTATGGATATGGTACTTTCTTTACAAAGAGAGTAATTAGCCACCAAAACAACTTTTGAATGATTGCACTGAATCTTTGCAACAGGCAATTTTAAAATCAAGGTTTCATGTGTATCTTCAGACAGAAAATAATTATGGGAGTCCCATTCATTAACAATAAATAAGCAAAAAAACATCCATGTGAATCCTTTCAACTCAAATGATTGTGATTTGGATCAGGCCCTGCCTTAGCTGTGGGAGAGGCTGCAAAATGACCAGTGGCCAGGGTGCTCCAGCCTCACCGGGCCTGTGCACACCCCTGCAACTAAGGAAAATGCTCCTTTACCTAGGCGTGTCATTTCACACCCTGGCAGGCAATTAAAATGCAAATTAAAAATGTTAATTAGAACTGTTTCAACATCTATTCTAATGCACAAGATGGGAATTCTGTACAGTGTACCAAGAAAGATGCATTTTTCCTTAGGCAAAACCCTCCTGCCACTCTTGCTCTGGAGTGAGCAGAAAGAGCTAGTTTGTTTTGTTTTGTTTTTTTTTTGTTTTTTTTTTTGTTTTTTTTTTTTAACCTGAAGGAAAAAAAAATAGAAAAGAAATTGAAATGCTGAGATCTGATCCTGATCTCAAATGCTGGCATAAATCTACCAAAGCCAGAGGAGTGGTTGCTAATTTAAGGAGGTCAGGATCAAGTCCTGTGAAATTACTTACACTTAAAGGAGCTGAAAAAGGGTATCTACCCCACAATGAAACATCTGTGTAAGAACTCATTTTAATATTTTCCTCCTGTCCTTTTTTATTTAAAATCACCAATTTAGGTGTAGTGACCAAGACAGACTCCAGCTAACCTGAGGCACTGGATAAACCTGAGCTGAGCCACCTTGTTTCAATGGAGATTTGGGAGGGAATGAGGCTGTGCCACAGAACTCAGCCCCCATGGCTCTGCCTGCACAGCACTAAAATTCTGTTTTTACACTGACAACAGCTCTGTAAATGCACATCAGCAGGTCTCCTTGCCACGTTAAATATGTAGTTGCTCATCCCATTAAGGCTCATCCCAATACACCCTGACGCTTAAGACAACTTTCTTCCCTTTCCTGCTTAAAATCTACCTACATCAAAGATGAAATCTGGATGCTCCCAGAGCTGTGATGAGGTTGTTTTTACAGCTATTTGAGCAGCATGTTATACCTGCTTATTTGAAGATGATGATATTTGTATTGTTGCTAAGAATTCATGCCAAGCATAATTTTGGGGCGTTGTGAAGATATCATATTTGCATATTTTAAGTATTGATATAATACAAAATTCTCTTTATGACTCTTTTCACAGCATAATAATGCTCTTTCCACTGCATGACAGCCTTTAGCTTAGAAAAACTCAAAAACAGAAGGAAATTATTTTTTAGAAAATGGATCTTTTTTTTTAATCTGATTTTCATTTTCCCATGTTTGGAGCATCCCTTACTGCTCATGACCTGCTGCACATCATTCTGATAAAAACAGTAATTGCACAAGTAATTGCACAAAGATACAAGCACGTCACATAGTAATGTCTTAATCAAACAAATGACTGCATTTGGAGGAAGTTTGATTATTTTTCCTGAAGCACACTCTAATTTTAGCCTTGCAGAGCCCATGCCAGTTGTCCATGTAGAAGATGGCTCACATGAATCTCGGGGTGGAAGCACAGGGGCTCTTTCCAGCTCCTCCTGGCTGCATGGCTGACCCTTGGAAAACAGGAGCAGCTGCCAAAAAAATCCCCAACTCCTATTTCAGAGCTTATCCATCCAGCAGTTTGCAATTTTAATATAAAAAATTGCCTTGGTCTTCTCAAAATGCTGGCAACTGAAATTCATCTTGTTGGGGTTTTGTTGGGGTTTATTTCTTCGAGGTTGTATAAACAGTTGGTAAGTGAGATCCCTGCCTTTAAGAACTCAGTAAGAGAACCCAGCGTGATTTGATTTGTTTTTACAGCAAAAAGATTGTTCTTTAATCCCTTTGGAGTTGTTGGATTTGATACTCCTGCCAGTCGAACTAATGAAAAATCCTCTGGCAGAGTATGTGGAAGCTCAGAGCCATCCATCCCCTCGCTGCATTGCCTTTCCTGAAGATGGTGGAAGCTTGAAAACTACAGAGCCAGGGACAAAACTCCTGCATCTCTCCAAGTAGCTGCATTCCATGCCAGAAACCAGTGCAGGGATGGAAATCTTACTGTATTTGATACAAAATTTAAAGCAGTTATCAAACAGGAAGTACAGGAGATTTGGGGAAAACAAAAGTAAAACAAAGAAAAGGCACACCCAAGCAATTATACCCAGTAATCTTGAGTAGTTAATTTTTTCTCCTTGGTTATATGCACTATTGTGAAAATAATTCGTGCGGTATTTGTGTTAATCTTGGGTATCAAAGTAGCAATTCACTGTTTAATTAATATGAATGATAAATTCACTATATGAACTGCATGGAGTAATAACAGAAACCATTTTTTATTAATGGAACTAATGGAATTTTTTGTAATGATCTATTGTGGGAGAACGTCCCCTAAATAATGGCAGTTTCAGTTTCCTCTGGTAATCACTTATCTAAGCAGCAATTTCAGGGACATACAGATAGGCATCAATTTTGGGAAAAAGTCTAGCAAGCATTTTTTAATACTTATTTTCCAAATTCATCCAATTCCAAATGTATTTATTTTGTAGTAGAGTACTAATTACACAAATCTTATAAGCTAAAAGAGGAAGACTATAAAGCACCCAACCTTAGGCATCCCCAAAGCTTTTTTATCTAAAACCTTTGCAGTATTTCCTGAAAAATTCCAAATGCAAACAAGCATTCTCCCAGAAAATAAACCTCTATGTGTTAAAATGTTCTGCACTGAGAATCTTTCAGATTCATGCAATGGTTCATACATTCACTAGAAATAATAAGAAAAACAAGATTACATTCCTCTACCCTTCCCCATTCCTAAGACTTTCCTTGAGATATAAATACATATTTTTATGTGTGCTTGTACACCTACAACTTGCTCCATTTTTTCTCCCCATAATATCTGTTGACTTCTCTTTGTGTTTTACTTGGGAGAAAGAGAGATACTAAATCAGCACAGCTGACAAGGGTCCTTCGGTGCTCTGATGAAAACTGATTTAGGAACTAGACAGTAAAATATTTATCTAGAAATTCTTCAGAGTGGGTGTTTAATTGTTGATATAATCCCAGGAAGCAGGCTCTGATGCTCATGCTAGCCTTTAATTATCACAAGAGTTCAATGGTCAAACAATTATCTTTTCTTTCCCTTGCCAAGATCTAAATACCTCACAAGGTATTCAAAGAGGATTTCTTTCTAGAACTGGTAATCTAAACAGAGTTTTTTGTCTGCAATTCAATTTACTGTTTATTGTGTAAAAAAAAATTATATACATATATATCTATATCTATATCTATATCTATATCTATATCTATATCTATATCTATATCTATATCTATATCTATATCTACCTATATATATATTTATATATTTATATATTCAATGGACTGTAATGGACTGTGGTGGGTACATCCCTAATCTGTTCCCCTCCCTTCCCCATCCTTGGGCCTGCTCTGTCATCTCAGAAGATCCTGATAAGCCTTGACCAAACTGGTGAATGATGCCTTGAGGAAACCAATGGAGCCATGAGGCATTCACTGATTGTACCAGGAGCTCCTGCCTGGCAGAGTTTGGACCATCAGCTGCCCAGCCAAAGTGGGAAACAAAGGATAAACTTTTTTTTTTTCTTACCTGAATCATGTCCTGAGTGAAACAGCCCCTCTGGGAATTTTAGCCTGAATGAAATGTTACAATTGATGCTGCACTTTGGGCAGAAGGGCAGTAGTTACCAGCTTGGGTTACTGCCAGGATGAAAACTTAGTGGTGACCAAAATCATCACTGGGGACCCTATAAACAGCATTCAGTCCTGAGTGAGGCCCTCTGAGCTCTCCTGGATTGCAGTGGCTGTGCCAGCAACTCCCTCTGAGTGGGACCCTTGGTGGGGCTCCAAATCCTCAAGCTTGTGGTGCACAAAGGATTATTACTGACAACAATATCCCCAAGCCCACACCTCCTCAGGCCTTGAGGTGCAACCCTTCCCTTTGGGAAACTCCAGGGGGTTTGATGGGAGTATTTCACAGATCCCAAGGGGAACTCTGGGTAGGTGCCTATGCACACACAGGTTTTATCTGTGCATGCGTGTGAACTGATTCTGGTATGAATGTTTCTGCCTCAAATCCATAGCTCAGGCACTGTTATTATTCTTGTGAATCCTACTGAATTGCTTTGAAAATGTTGAAGTCATTAAATACTGCTAAACCCTTTCGTACCCTTATCTTTGCATCCATATCCTTGGTACCCTGACACTCTCTTTCATTCCCAGCTTCCTTGTAATTCATTCCAAATTTTTTTCTAATTTGATCTTCCTGTTTTAATCTGTACAGCAAGTAATAGAGTGGACCTTGCCACCAAGTTTTGTAAAGTCACATTTCCACAAATTCATATGGTTCATATGCTTTTGCCAATACTTTTGATGATGTCCTAAAGCAGCCAAACCACTCATTTGCAGCATGGAGAAAGATGTGGTATCCACACACAGCTGGCATCTGCCCAGATTTCAGTGCTTGGTCCATATAAACATGTACTTAAGAATACACATATGGCACTGCAAGCAGGGGAAAAAGATGCATTAAGAAATAGGATCCCTTTTTTTTGAATAATGAAGGCAAATGTATTAGAAGTAATACAATTGCAAAATGGCAAATGAGAAAATTCAATAGTATGTCTTGTAAACCTTTTTAGTGAAGTTAAGAGTGTGCCAGTAATAAAATGCAGAAAGGTTAAAAATAATTTCCTTAAATGAATTGCTTTTGGAAACGTCTTAGGAAACATTATTTTGACAATGTTAATTGTTGTCTTTTTCTTTTTTGATAAATGGATTATGCAAAATTAATTCCCTCACTGTGTAGATTTAATCCACAATACAGGACCACTGTCAGAATTTAAAACTATTTTGAGTTTTCTTATGAATAGATACAAAAAACCTGTACTCAGTTAATTTATTAGTTTGAAATTATAAATCAGTCACTGTCTTTATCTAGAGTTTTCTGCATTTGGTCACATCCTACTGTACAAATGCCCAGAGAAAATAATTATAGGATATTTTTGAAGTTCTATCAAAGTATTCTAAAATATTGGGTGACTTCCCTTCTGTTATATCAGTGCTTTACTCATGAAGAACCTACAAAACACAGAGACAACTTAAAAACTTATTCCAGTGCTTTGAGTGACAAAGAAGTCAAACCATTAGTTTACTTCACTAAAATTTCTTTAAAAAATAATTTGATTATCCAGGTTCACTCTTAATTTTCCAAGACTATTAGAAAATCAAGCCTTCCTTTATTGTCTCTTACTCTTGCCATGCTAATACTGTCTCCCTGAATGGAGATAAGAACACCAGGATATGGAGGGGTTTTGTCCACTTTTGACTGGGAGTGGGCAGCACCCCTGTGCAGAGAAGCAAATCTACAAAAATGAAATGTTTAGAAGGCTTTTATTATTGTCTGGATATGAGGTGATGAAAAGGTGAACAATCTTCCTCTCTATCCTCCTTGGGTGATCTGCATTCAGAGAACAGAAAAAATCCAATCACCCAAACTGTGCAAAGCCCCAGATACATATCACAGTGCCCATGATGCAATTTTAATTTTAATTTTAGCATTTAATTTCCATGGGAAAAATGCTCAGCCTTCCTAAGTGAGAACCCACTGGAACAGGGTTCATCTGGTTCACCTGATGCTAAAACACAGCTGCATGTGCCTGACACCTTTCAGGTATTTCACCTGGTACATCTTTCAGCACTTCGGCAGTTTTAAATATTCTCAGTGCCCTCACAGGAAAGAATATATTGCATTAATTTCTGAGGGTTACTTCTGTGTTTAGATACACTGAGGTATTTAAACCAGGCAACTGGCCAGTGACCTGATATGTCCTTATGTACCTATGCTGGCTGTATTTAGTGTTTCCTGGTAAACTCAGATTAGTCTGACCCTTTCCCTATTCAAACTCAGCATCAGAAATCACTGATTACCTCTTGCAGACAGAACATCCAGAAATAGCAGTGTTAGTACAAGAAGTTAGTACAAAGCTAATTTCCCTGTTTCAGTAAATTAAGTTACCTAGGAGATAAAGGGATCTCTATAGCCCCAAATCACTTGATATCTTGTCAAACAGCAGGTTCATACCTGTCTAGTAGGATTTTGGAATCAGAGATTGCTTCTTGATCTAGTGTTGATTTTGTGACTGATTTTTGGCTTTTTTGCTAGTTTTTTTTTGCCTAGATTATGTCATGTTAGAGAGCTTGACCTGAAAGTTGTTGCCATTGCTCTAACTACAAAAGGTAATCCTCACATCCCGGATGTGTCCTAACATGTCCAGCATTAAATGGGTTCAGAGCCCCACTCTATTTCTTTTTCTTGCAATTGAGTACCAAATATTCAGAATTATTTCTAAACAGGTAGTGATTATTATTATTATTAGTTTATTAAAATTGTGGAATTAGTAAAGTTAAGCAAAATTCAAATGCCTTGTGGATCTAGATGAAGAATCACTGATATTCAGAATATGTGAGTGTGTATTTGTTGTTTGAGCAGATATAAAGTACCTGAATACTTGCAGAGGAGACAGAACCCTTACCTAGTAGAAAATCATGAAAATTTTCCATCAGGAAGCTGAGATTAGACAGCTATTAGTTTTAGGCTATTATTTAATAGCCTAAAATGCAACTGACTTGTCTGAAATCTGCAATATTTAACATTTCATACAACTTTGTCATAGAATTTAAAAGTTTTCTTCATTGGTGTCCAGCAGTGCAGCATGTGGGACTGAATTGGCTTGTGGTCCAGGATTTTGTGGGCCAACAAAGATGGATGAAAATGACTGGCATTTACTGACAGCATCATGAACACAACTGGGCAGAGCTGTAATGCAGAATGAAAAGATGCTGGATTGTAAGAATGCCTTAGTTTGTGACTGGCTGCTGAATACTTGTTTACAAATTATTGCAAGATTCTGTTTACACAAGATTATTTTAACCTATAACATTTTGATATTCTTGGGAAGTGCAGATGGTATATTTACTTAATCACTGTCAAAGCCCTAACTTTTTATTATTTTAAACTAATTCTGAAGTCAGTGTTACTTCTGCTCAGTGTTTTCACACGTGTTACGCTTGCCTTGTTTCAACTCTTTTTTCAGTCATTTTTCATTCTCATCAGTGTTCATTATTCAGAGTGAAGTTTTGCTTAAAAGTGACTGAATGTATAAGCCAACAGTGGGAGTGGTAAGGTATTTAAGAAAAAATAACCCCACTCCTTCCTACACTTCTTCCTGTGTAAGCAGTTTTTGAACCTTTCTATGGTTCCGCTGCTGGACCATGGGGTTATTTTCCCTTGGGACATGTTGTGACCTGTTGTTTTAACCTGGCTCAACTTGTTACATTGCTGTACCCTGAACTGCAAAATTAATTTCATAACCTTAACACTGGAGTGATGAGTGAGGGGCTCTTCCCAAAGGCAGCAAGCTCCAGTCCTCTGGCAGGCTCTGGATCTGATCTACCACCTGTTTCTTCAACAAATACATCTCCATCTCAGCTTCTCCCACTTTCCTGGTATTTATTGTTGTAATTGGGTGCCAGCTGTACATGTCAGTGGAGCTGTCACAGGCAAAGGAATGAGCAGGTACACAAATAATGCAGTTTCCAGCCCAAAGTACTGAGTACCCCTGCAGACAGAATGGAGGGAGAAAGCAATTTATGGTGACTGCAACTTGGGTTATTTTCATTGCTCAGAGTCTGGATGCTTCCATGAAGCCTTAGGCTGTTTAGTCTCTCAGGCTTTTGAGAATGAGAAGGAATTGTGCCTGCCACCAAAAGAAGAGGGGTTTATTTGGGCTTTTTATGATTCCTCTTGATGTGTGTCTGCACACTTAGGTGGAAAGGACAGAGAAATCTATAAGGAAATTTAACTCAGAATATTACCTTATATAAAGGTGCTCAGACATGGATTGAGACCTTCATTATTTTTCTCTGAATAGAATAAATTTTAAAATATATATATTTGAAACAGCTGCGTAGGGATTTAAATATTATTGCTTTATCCTCTCCGGAATATTGGGATGGAATTTCACAGTATAGAGTTTGTGTATAAAGGAAACCTTATGTAAGATAATGAGGTACTTTGAGGCAAAACTTAATGGCTTTACCTTACTTTTCCTACTGGTAGTGAATACTTGATAATTCCTAATGATGCTTTCTTCATACCTTTGTAGCAATATGTTCATTCTACATCTAAAACCAGTTTGGTAATGTAATTTCTCTATAAAATGCTGCTACTAACCGTATCTAAACTAATTAGGCACAGTCAGAAACAGCCTAAAAATGTAGCATGCTCGCTGAATGAGCAGATTTGGAATTTGGCACTGTTCCTACTACAGAACTCGATTGGGATGCTATTACTGATGCCTTCCTTTCTGGGCCACAAGAGCCAGATTTCTGTGTCTCTTCTGATCTCCTGTGCCCTAGGGCGGCACTGTGGGCAGAGGGGAACAGCTTGTGTGTGGCTGTGGTGCTGGGGCTCCTCTGCCTCTGTATCACAGCCTGGGCAGCAGAAATGTGGGGCAGGGAGAGCTGCAAGGGCACACTGTGACCCGACCAGTCCTGGCTGCTGGTCAGATCACACTGTGAGAACACCACCAGCAGTGCAAGTGAGAGCCTCCTCTGGGTTTTTTTTACACTGCACCAGAGGCAAAACTTGCTGAATGTTGAGGCCATCCTAATATACACCCCATGTACTTTTTATTTCTAGCTTGCTTTTTATTTTAACAAAAGCTCTTAAATCATTAGCCCTTGTTTTTTCCCAAATTGTAGGAAATGTGGCAAATTTGCCACGTGACTTTGGTTCACAGAGCATGATCCCAAGCAGTTGCACGCTTCAGTTGAAGGATTTACCAAATAAATACTAAGCCATTAGTATAAAGGGATTAAAAAAAAAGGAAAGAAGGTCCTTGCATACAGTGACTATACAAACAGGTAATAAAATATCCTGTTAGTACAGCAAAAACTTATTCTCCTATGTGTCCAACTCAGAGTACATAAGCCGTTGTAAGCCCTTTCAGAATTCTTGTTGAGCAAGTTGATTGGGACCTTACCACTTGGGTCAGTTTTAAGTCTGATTTGCATTTGGTCTGCAAAATTCTAGATAAAAAAAGTGTATTTTATACTCTTAGTGTATTCAAAATGACAGTATTCGTTTAATGCGCCATGACCATTTTTTATCATTTTGGCTTAATCTGTAAATCATCATAGTTTCCCCAAGCTCTTTGTTATTAAGAAACAGATACTGTGTTCGCCAAAAGCACTGAAATGCCATCTCAGACCAAATGCAAACCAGTGCAAAGTCACTGGGTTAGGAGATGGCTGCTCTGTCACTGGGAGGGCTCAGGGGCTCTGCAGTGATCCTGTGCAGAGCCGCAGAAGGAATAGCTTGGGAGGATCCTGATATTCTGTCTTCCATTGCTAACTCAGTGGGACCAGGGGGGAGGTAGGAGCAAAACCTCAGCCCAGAATGCTACAATACATGCACACATGCTATGTTGGCTTCTAGATCCAACATATAACCTCATATTTTAGAGATTTCCCAGTGCTGCCTGGAGGGTTTCACTGGTGCAGGCTTGCTGAGGCCTCACCAACGTTTCCATGAAATGAATGCTGCAGGAGCATTCATCACCATCAATGTTCAGGCTGGCTGGGATCTTTCCAACAGCCCCAAGTTTTGGAACACTTAAGTTCTCTTCCTATTGTCTCACACTGTCCAGTCTAGCATTTGCAAATATTAACAAGGAGTTTTCTGTTGCTTTCTCTGAAAGCTGGATCAAGTCACAAAGGACACATGCAGCTGATTGTCTGGGCTTGTCTAAGAAAGAACCTATAGTTAATGCAATAATTGAGCTCACAATGGGCCAATGTTTAGATTTACTAGCACTGCCAATTTGTTTGCATCTTTAATTTGCTCAATCTGTTATTTCTTTTTTCAGTAGCTAAACATTTCCATGTAGAAGTAGTCAGAAAACTGAAGCATGTTCCAAACAATGAAAAATATGAATTTTTTTTTTTTTTTTTTTTGCAGGTTTGGTTGTGCTAAAGAACATGGGTGCAACTCTGCAAGGGGGATGTTTAATTTTTCTTCCTGGAATGATTTTCCTACTTTTCTGTGAATCCTATCACTAGGCTGAGGCCAGTATGACAGTGGAGAGGACCAAAGTGCATTTTTGATAGGATCTGTAAGTACTGACACCAAAATGAAATGAACCAACTACATTCCTAATCCTCTTACCTCTCTCAGATCACTGGTCTTCATGGTAAGTCTGTCACTTAGACTCTCAGGCACTAACAGCTGTAATTTGGCATCCACCAGAAAGTGGGAAAATCCAGCAGAATGCTCTAGGACAGGCCACCAAAAACACCTACTGGAAAACCTCATCTGCCAGCTCTGTCTTGCTTTTTTAGACGACCACAGATAATCTGCCTGTATTTTTTTTTAATGCTGCTTTTGCAGCTATTAGGTCTTTTTAATTTGGGGTTGGTTTTTTGTTCTCAGAAACCTGATTACGCTTAAAGGCACAAATTTTATTTGTGTCCAAAGGACATGAAAAAAATATATCAAAAATATATCAAAAATAAAGGGAGAGGATGCTTTGGAATAGAAAAAAAATCTAGGGTCCATCCTATTAAAAAAATAAAAATACAGTTTATCTGCCAAAGCTTGCCCAAAACTGGGAGAACAAGGAAAAAAGGAAAATCCAGGACATTTTTAATTGAATTGGGCCCTTAGTGTGCTGTTTAAATGACTAAACCTCGTGATTAGACATAGTGATTGAGCTGCAGTATAGAAGAATAATGCTTCAACATCAGATGTAAATCAAATATATGCTGCACTTGCATCCTGGCCAAGTACCATTGAGGGGAATTTCTCATGCTATGGAGTGCACCTGAGTGATGCCACCATCTCAGAAGGCCATTAAAGTTTCTCAGTTATTGTTTTTGCTCCAACAAATTATTTCATCCTGAGGGCAAAAGGGCAAAAAAAAAGGAAAAAGGAACATAAAAAATTTTCACAGCCTTTAGGATCATGTATATTGTATGCCAAACAACACTATCTCTACAGAAGAGCTGGGCACTCTTGCTCCTGCTGGCCTGGAACCTTCTGAGCTATGCATGGAATTGTAAGGCTGAGGCAGAGCTGATTTCCCACTGAGCAGTGTTTTATTCCATAAGTACAGAGTAAAGTGAGACTCATGACTTAAGCTACTAATCAAAGCATAGATTATCAGAGCCTGCCCTTAAATGAGCTGCTCTCAGTTCGTGACTGTTTTGAGAGTTATCAGTATTGCTTTTTAGGGTCTTCATTATTGATTTTTAATATAGATCTAATTGGGAACCTCAGACTGCTTTTGATTTGATCTTTTTCGGCAGAGACTTAAACCCTAAAGGAAACTCGTCACCTCTTTGATGCGTGTGCCAAGCTGCCGTCAGACTTCAAAGGACAAAGGATACATTTTGAATTTCTTTTCAACTTTCCCCCATTGGCCTGGCTGCTGCCACATTATGAATTATAAACAATTCTATTTTGTGCTTGTCATTGCACTTCACACTTCATACAAGGATCTCAAAGTGTATTACAAACTTCAATTAAATAGAACAATACCCCAATGAACTGGGTTAGCTACAGTTGAAAACTATTCCAACACTCAATGAAGTCTAGCCATTTGAGGGACTGCAGATAGTACAAGCAAGTCAAGGGAGTTCAAGTAGAGAGAAGAAGAGTGCCTGTGGTAAAAAGGCAATGTCACAAGGCAAGATATTAATCAACACCTCACTTGCAGCATGTTTACCATCCTTAGCCTTTCATTAAAAAGGTCACAGTATCAAATTCAGAAGACCAAGAAGCCAAACTTAAGAAAGGAATTCTTCATCTACTACTTGAGACAGACTCCAGCTGAGCCTTGCTAATGGCAAACAGTAAGTGGCCATCATCCAGGAAAGGATAAAAGAAGACATTTTCTGTGAAGTTACCCAGACTACGACTGTCAGTAATGCTTCTGTAACAGCTCTGAGCGATGACAACAGTCAGAATGGCAGGGGTTTGGATTAGCAGTGGCAAAACCTCTACCCAGATTGGAAGGCTCTCCTGGGGCATCTTCATATAGATCTATGTAGGCATATCTTTGAGGGGCCTGTCAAAATCAAAATATCTCTGGAAATGCAGGGCTTGAATCTCACTCTCACAGAGGCTGGTGCTTACATAAATGAGGCTCCTCAGGCCTGCCTCTAGTTACTATTATGGATGACAGTTTCTATCAAGATTTTTTTCTTCACTTGTCTGAGGTTCTTTTAAATATAAAATAGCTCCTGTGTCCTTTTGCTTCTTCTTGAGTGTAAAGTAGACAAGATCTAGCCTGGAGGACTCTTCAGCTGCCTCACTGCTTCCAAAAGGGAAACAAAGAGATTTTCCACAGCTCAGGAAGGTGTTTGTTCTCCCGCCTCAGCCAGTATCAACCTTAAGCCCACCCTGTCATTTCTCCCTGGCGTTTCAGAGGGAGGAGCAAAGAGCAGGACCATGCTGCCACTTTGGTCCCACCTGATGTTGAGGCTTCAGGTTCTGTTCAGCACTTGCACTTGGGAGCTCACCAGAAGTGTGGCTACTGGGATGAGAGCACACAGGCTGTTTTAGGGGCATATGCTATTTTCAAGGGAGAAAAGGAAAATATTTTTAGTTCATTTTCAGTTCTTCCATCTGCAATTTTACACCTTCATAGCAGTGCCTGATAACATGGCAGACTGTGCAACCACACTGCTGTAATTACAAAGCAGGACCCACTACTGCCTGCCATTTATAGTCCAAAATGTTGGAACAAGAGGTCAGAGGGGGTATCTGCAATACTCAAAGTACCAGAGCAGTGTTTTGTAGTCATGGACAAGTCTGAAGGCTCTGTGTCTTGTCCTTCAGTTTGCTTCCCAATGGCAATGATACATTCATGGGCTGGAAGGTGAGAGTTATTTTAAATGAAACCTGAAATCTTTCAGTCAACATTCCTTCTGCTTTACCCTAGTCTTGGGAGAAGGAAAAAGCTTTCCTTGGCAAAGATAAACAAACATATTTTTTCATTTTAAGCTCAGGAGAAGCAGACCCTTAGGACAAACTGGCATCTCAAGGTTCTCCTGAGATTAGCACTGGGCTAATCAGATGGTTTGTGCTGCCCTGACTTCAGCAACTCATGCTAATTTTAGGGTTCTGTGATCTATTAATGCTAATCTGGTGGAATCTTTAAGCAGGAAAAGTAACTGAGAGGTGGCCAGGAAGTGTCAAATCCTTGCCCCTTTCTTTGTCCAAGGAGGGCAGAACAAAATAGCTATTGGGAAAAAGGAATTTGCATTAGCTCCCATAGAAATACTTTTTATCCCAGGCTTTTTTTTCTCCATCAACTGGAAGTGAATTAATTTAAATTGAGAAAAGGAAACTTTTAAGATAGAAAAAACACAGATAAAGAGCTAGAGAAAGAGAACTACTGTGCTTTAAATTCACACCTTCAGTATTAGCAATAGCATCTCTGTGACTTTGCTTCAGAAACCCTGTGATTGCTTCAGAAACCCTGTGATTATTATAGTTCATAACCATACTCAGAGATAAGGAAAAAAGTAATCTCACACAAATGCAGCAACAAATGTTCATGGAATGATAGTCTGAAAACATTTTCATTTCATCCAAATTTTTTAACTGCTTGCCTACACATAGGAGTATGCAAACACATGTCTCTAGCCACAGCCAATTTACCCAGTTGTACACTTAAATTAACAAGACAAAATAATACAGTTTTCTTACTTGTCCTTCAGTCAGCCACTGGAAATGTCAGTTACATGCATATGTACTCCTCTTTTTGATACTGTATTATCTTTTGAAGAGTAAATATCTTGAAATTCTTGTGCAACTGTGTTAAAACCGGCAGTCAGTACTTCTAGTATCTGTGAAGGGATGGCTCTCCCTGACAGCTCCCAAGCAGATTTAGGCTGAATGACTTTTTGCCCTTCCTCAGTCTAGACAAGAAACATACACAGAGAATCGCTAATGGATCCACTGAATAAATTATAAATTGTTGGTGTGGCATTTAGCTCGTTGAAGAGGGAAATATCCATGGAGAAGGCGGCCTCTGAGATCCCGCAGGCAGTAAAACCTGCTTCCATGAATTCTGGCTTGCACCACAAAAGAGAAAAGGGGCTATGCAAGTAGTTAAGGGGGAAAAATAGACTATAAGTCTGGTGACAGGCCAACAAAAGCACAGGATTCCAAGACTGACCTAAACTAAAAAAACTGGTCTAAAACATTCAGTGATCTTACAAAGAGGGTTATTCTGTTAATGGAGAAAAAAGGGAAGTGAGTGCTAACTAGCCCAAAAAATCCTAACGCATTCTTCTCATCTGAATAGTCTTTAGCAAGTAGTGGAAACCTCTTTGATTGAAAAGGCACTTCAGTTCCTGAGATGAAAGAGAGGGCAATTATGTCCCTTTCCTTTCTACGTTCAGGTATATTTAGGGCGGTACTTTTTCATCTGGTCATCCACAGCAGGGTTAGTGCAGCAAAATGATGCAGCTGAAGTCTTAAAGGTGCAGAATGTGTGAGAAGGGGTGGAGGAAAATGTGTTAATGTCAGCAGAGGATAAAAACAATCCCTGGTTTTTCAAATCTAACATTGGTGTTTGGCTTTTAAAACCTGCCACTGGGGCTTATTACTAGCTAAACTTCCATTGTGCATTCTGCAGGGTGGAAATGCACGCTTTGGGTAAATACAGGAGAAGGTCATATGACAGGCAAAAATAAATAAGACAAAAGGCAGTTGGTTGTTACAAACTGCAGAGTAAAGCACTGCAAGGCTGTGATATGGACACACCTGAAAAAGCCAAAAATCTAACTGCATGCAAAAAGCTACATTTTGCAAAGTTAAATATCAATGAAATCTGTTCAACATTTGCATTCAACCTCCAGAATTAGCAACTTCAGTTTTTTAAAATTAAACCAAGTTTTACTTACAAAATAAGTCTCAGGAATGGCACAATATTGAAGAATAAGAATAATAACAATTTAAAAAAACACTATCAGAATTTTGAAGAAGAAGCTGCTTATTTTTGGGAATGAAAGCTGACTTTCCACCCACTGCGCTGTCTAAACTAAATATGTAAAATATCTTGAAAGCAAAGTTTTCACAAACACAAGTAGCAGCCAGTTTTACTATAGCTGTGGGAAGAGGTCCTGGTAAAAACAGCAACAAGAAAAAAAAAAAAAGTCTTTTTGGTTCAAGGCTATTTCTTTACAGCATGTTAAATATTACGATTGCATTTTATACCCCCATGCTGAAGCATAGAATCTTTGCCACCTTCTTGCTCCATGCAATATGAAACACCAAAAAAGAAACAGATGGCTTTTGGTCCTGTGCTCCTGTTTCCTTGTCACATCTCACATGATCATTATAACTGGATGGAAAAGAAAATATGTTTCTTACAGAACTGCAAGAAACCTGCTTCCTAATCAGAAAAAAACTCCTCTATCTTGAGATAAAAGTACCACTTTTCAGTATGACTGAAAAAAACCCCACTATTTCAGTATTAATTTAGAGAAAGCATGCATATGGGACAGGCATTACTGTTAGATTGTGAAGAGAAGAAATAGAAGGGGAATCATGCATACAGATGCAAAACTGGACTGTGCCATAGAAATGAAGATTGCAGTGCACCTTCAGCCTGCCTGACATTGCTGCAATTAAAAAGCACTGTACTGCTGCTTTTAATTCTTCTAATGAAGTCTTGGGGAAAGTGTTACTTCTGTAATCTTAATAAAAATATTTTATTAGTGCAAGCTTTCTTAATTTATTTAATCTCAAGAAATTTTCAGGAGACCTAGTGCAATTTGATCTTAGAATGGTTGGAAAGCCAGTAAAAAAATAAATCACGTGTTCTTGCAAAGCATGGATTGAAAATTCCTGTACCATGTACATTCAGAGTATATCCCTGACTCCATCATCCATGAGCTAAAATAATCACCTTTAGCTGAAATAATGGAACGGGAGATGAAAATCTCAGACTTTTGACAGGGCACTGGGTTATTTAAGTGCATTTCTGCATTTGAAACAAGCATTGGACACAGTGTGGGTTTCTCTGTCTGACTCTCAGCTCATGGATGAAAGGGAGAAGCAGGAATGAACTTCTTCAGGGCTGTGCAGTGTTTGCCCCAGCAGTGTTTACAGGATGTATCTAGTGGAATTTCCACTGGATAGAAAAGGGTTCTTTTGTTCTGTTCTGCTGTTCTAGTGGTTTTTGGCTATTCACTGCCATGTGCCCAGTTCACCCCAGCAAGCTCTGTGTGGGTGTCACTTCAGAATCCAGGGCCATGGATTTCCTTATGGGCCACCCTAGGTAGCTCGCTTGCTGTTTAAAGCGGGGCTGTATTTTTCTTTAGAAAGTTCCTTGCACAGCCTCGTGTCCTTTTCTATAAATGGCATAACTGTGCTGATTAGTAATAAAAGAAGGTTCCACCACCCACACCTGCTCAGTGAAGCTCCATTCCTGCAGCTCCTTCCTGCTTCTGGAAGATTTTTCTGTTAAGAGCAATTCTTAGTTATTTAGTAAATCAGTACATCAAGATAAACTAGAATTTTTCTAGACCCCTCCAGAATTGCATTGCTCTGTCACAAGTCTGACATTCCCTTTCTGGAAAAGCTCAGAAAGCAAAGACCTTGGGAAACAGCTTACATAAGAAGGCCCTTGTATCTTCCCCTGAAATAAAATGCATTTTCCTCTTGTACGTGAGAATGACCTTAGCCAGAAGGAATCACCCTTTTGACAGCTCACACAGATTTAGAGGCTTCTGAGCTTAGCCCATGGGTGCTCCTTTAGCCTCACAGCACAAATCTTCAAGTTATTTTATACAAATGCTCTTCCCTAAAGATGTGTGGAAGCAGTAGGCTTAGTTGCCTGAGCAGAGATTGGGCTGGAAATGTATTTTCTTCTCATGTTCATATAACCACTAATTCAACAGCCAGTCTGTCCCAGCGCTCAGAGTCTCAGCACAGTAGAGAAGCTTGTGTTTTATCCCTGGTTTAAACATGGAGCTGTACCCTCATTTGGCAGTGATCAGACTGGCTCCTTAACCTGAGTGCTGATTTACACCTGTTGAGGATTTGATAGCTGCTGTGCAACAGGAGCTTGCAATATAAACCCAGCTACAAGAAAAAGATGAAAACTCCATTGAGGATCATATTGTAATGGACCATTTCCTTTTTACCAAATTTTTGCCATGCACAGATGGATGTTTTGAGGTCACACTTGCAGGGTAAGATATTCTTGGGTGTGTTTGGAATATGCAAAATATACAACGGTTTGACAAAATGATTTGACACAATGAGTCAAAGGTGGCTCACATGCCTTTGTCTTGCCTGGGAAAAAAAACCCCACATTCTTCTAAATGAGATTAAAATAACTATTGTATTAAATAACTATGAAATATTAAGTACATATTGAAGGGGTAAAGAAACAGGAGCCACAGTGAGGCTCTTTGCATATTCCTGTTGCAATTTCACTGTAGAACAGGTCAGCAAAATCAGATTCAGGTCCCCACATCTGAATGAAGGACTGGAACAGTAAACTGAATTTAGGAAGGTTGTGGAAAGACTGATGATGCCTTGTGAAGGCTGACCTAGAACAGAGACTAGACAGAGCTAAAGAACAAAGTAGGTATTTATTAAAAGGCTTCAATGGATACACCTTGGGCAGCACAACAGCCCAGCCAAGGCCACACCCAAGATGTGTGGACATAAGCTGCAAGATGAACCCAAAATAGTCACAAAATGGATGACCAGCCACGGGATCTCACACTTTTGTAAGTTCTGGTCCATTTGCATATTGGAGTTAATTGTCTCACTATAGCCTTAGCTAATGAAGTCCCATCCTTCTTGTTTTTCTCTCTTCAGTCCACTGTTGTTTATGCTCTTGGGCCTGAAATTTGGATAATTTCTCCTTGGTCCCCATCTAGAGAAGGGATTGTTTTGTCTACCTACTCTGTGAAGAGAGCTTGCTATCCCCTAATATGAAGCTCAGAACTAGACACTAAAGGAATACAGAAACTGAAAAATATAAAAGCCAAAACCTGAGGCATCACTGAGGATGTCACTTCTCTGCTGCATGGGGGTTTTGAGCTCCACAGATTCAGTGTAGAGTTGCACTCTGTGCACTTCATCACTCGCAGGCAAATGGGTGTTTGGGGAGGCACAGCACAGCCACTCTCCATTTGTGGAGCTGCTGTGTCAGCACTGTCCTCTCTGCTGATTTAGGAATGGCAGAAACTTCAGTCCTTGGACCTACAGGTACAGTTCTCACAGTGCCAGACTTCAAGAAGAGATGCAAACTTACTGTACAGGAGGAATCCTCTCACGGGTACTTGTCCAAGGAGAAGCAGGAAGAGCACTATGGAAGAACAGACAAGTCTGAAGTTTTGCAGGCAGGTTGATTAGATGGCACTGGCTGAAGACAAAAGGCACACAGCCACTGAAGAAGGCACTTGGCAGCATGAGATAGACTGCAAAGAAACTCAGAACAGGAAGCTAAACATGAACAAAAATAGAGAATTTAATGTGGAAACAGGAAGTTCAGGATGAAGCTAAGCCAAATGCCTGATTTGATATTGAAATATTCTGCAAATTTTTATGCAAAGTCTTGGAATTCAATCTGATTTCCAAATGTAATAATTTTATATGAAAAGACTGAAAAAAAAAAAAAAAAAACCAAAAAAAAACCCATTGCTTAATCTGTTTCCATTCATTCCTGTAATTCTCTTTGTCAGCTGAAAGACACAAGTGTCAACAAACCCCTGGTTAGCCTAGTTCCTGCCCTTGAGCAGGCAGGAGTGGTAATTTGTCACTTCTGCCTGTCATCTCAACCTGACCTGCCCTCTCTCTCCTCACTGCCAGACTTGACAGGGGAAGGTTTGCTCTGCTTCCAGCAAATCACTCAGCAGCCTCAGCTCCAGGAAGGTTAAACACTGTCTGGCCTTGATTATAATTCATCCTTTCCCCATACATTCCCCTCTCCAGGCAGCTGTGCTGATCCTGGATGAACACCTTGCTATTCTAGGCCTGACCAGCATGCCCTGAATTGGTGCTTTTAATGCTGTACTTCTTCAGCTTCCACCTCTGGAACAGCTCACAGTGGGGAAGGACATTCTGTTCTGGGGGAAGCCTGAATGCTGACTGCAGCTTTCATTAGTTCTGACAGCACTGGCCACTTGTGCCAAACCAGAAGATCTCCACTCAGGCCTTACTAATCACAAGACTGGCAGACCAACCAAGCAAAGTGTGTGTTCATAGCTCCAGGGGCTGGGTTCTTACAAATATTCTTAGAGAATCCACCTGTGGTTCATGGAATCCCACCTAAGCCAGTGCCCTGTCTGTCTCCTCCCTCAGCTCCTCTGCAGTTAGCTGGCAACATCCAAGCTAAATGTCATTACCCATGATTCTTTCCTGCTGGAATATTGAGCTGCAAACACAATGCTTAAAAAGTTTTACATTTCTTTAATTCTATTTTTATACAGCACAGCCTTACAACTCTACACTGATGTATTTCGGTGGGCATCCTGCTTGTATACAGATGCTGTAATGTCTCTTCTAGAGAGTTAATCATAATGTAAAGCTCATCAACATATGTCAAAGCCATCAGAAGATCCACATGACACATGAAACATTTAGAAATAATTTCCATAAGACTTTTTTTGTCTCTCCTTATTCAGCTGTTGTCTAGGAAAAAAAGCCCTCACAACTTAAACCTGTATGGCTTTTGGGTTTGTGAATGTTTTTCTTTGTGGTTATGGGTTTTATTTATGAGGTGCCATGTGAGACAAAAGTCATCCCAGGCTCATACTTTACTAGTTCAGTAAATTTTCCATACTTTAATGATCAAGCTGCATACTTTACTTGTTACTTTTTAATATACTTCAGTGATCAAATTGTACAGCATAATGATCAGTTTTCCTAATGTGCCTGAATGAGTTGCATACCTCATTAATTTACATACATATTTCACAGGCTAAAATTGGAGAGTGTTTGGATGAAGTGAATAATTTAACAAGCAGCCTTTTCTCACAACCTGCACAGGAGCCCAGGAATACATGTGAACCAGGGTGGGATGAAATTGTAAAGTTGTGGGTGGGAAATGTTGGTTTGAACTCAAAATGAAAACAAAAGATTTCAGAGCACCTGGAAAGCTGAGCCAGCACTGCAAACCTGGTTTGTATTTGCTTTGTCTTTTCAAAAGTGCTCCCTTACGGACTAATTTTGGATTTTAATGATGGATTTATCCCTTCTACCACTACCACAGCCCAACAAGCTGTTCAAGGTGAACACTTAAGCAGTTCAAGCTCCAGCCCTGTCATGGACCAAGTACCTCTTAAAAGATGTGGAGGTACTTTGTTTTATTGCTTAGTTGAGGTACAAAGTATTGGGGGACTGTTAAAAGAGACCTCATGTAAAAACACACATGCGTGTGTTGACCCCATGTTGATTGTGCAGCCTGACGAGTTGTTAAGGATGCTTAACACCTCCTTGGAGGAGGAGAAGACATCACAGCAAACACTGCCCTAACAAAAGCAGATACCTCTTCTAAAGGTAGCCCGAGAGCTTGCTGGTGGGTCAATATTACAGGACAAAAATTAATTCTTTCAATAATTTTACAGGCACGTTACAGTTTATACCAGTGGTCTTTCTATTGATATGACTCAGTTGAAATCTACTGAATTTATTCAGCATAAAAGCAAGAAAGGGGAAATGTGGCATTTGCAAACCTTTAGAAAGTATCCCACTATTCCATACCTGAGAACCATGTAACCTATTTGTTAAGACTGCGTTTTAATTTCAATAAGATGAAAGCATAAGTATTTTTAAGTCCCCAGCTATTTTTTAAATAACTATTATTATGGACAAAGTAACAGTTGCACTACTATAAATATTAATGCTGTATTTACAGAGAATAAAATACATTTAAGCAACCTTATAAAATTTTTAATAAAGCTACACTTACAATAAGCACTTTGGTAAAACTGCCTATTGTCAACTGACATACAAAGTCTCTAACCAGCTACAAATGCCTGTAAAACATTACAAACGTTTAGAAACACACTGCAAACTTTTAGAGCTGTTTATTGATTTTCCTTTATTTGAAACCTGTGGTCCTTCCTCTTCCTTCTCTTGTGCATCACTCAAGCCCTGTAATTTTGATACCTGACAGACTTTGACACAGGATTTGGAGAGGCTGAGGTAGGTCTCACTGGTTTTCCAGCTTCTTCCTTATGACAGAAGGTTTAATCTCTGTATAGCTCTGTTTAGCACAACATTCCAGTATTGCCATGGCAATAGAGATGTACAGTTTGCCATTGGATGATGATAATTTTTTTTTTCATTTTACTTGTGCTTCGAGCATGTACTTTCAAAAATCAAACATGGTTCCTTTTGTAGGACATAAGCTGCAAGTTAATACTCTTTTCTAGTAACCAACTTTCACATCCTTAGCCAGGTTCAGAAATTAGTTGTAAGGAAATATCATTTGGACTCCTGAACACTCAGATCTACTCACACCTGCTTCCTGCTGGAAAAGGCAGACTGAGAGGTGTCACTGCAGGCCCCCAGCTGGGTAATAATTAGCATTGACTCCATGATTTTCAGAAGGCTGATCAATCACTTTGTTATACTACCTTTATTAAGAAACCCATTGCCCTTATAGACAGTCACAATACAGGTGGACCCAATTGTTCCATCAATCTAAACACCATCACCACTGACCAATTCAAAAACCATCCTTTGGTGGAGCAAATCTCCATAACACATTCCACACGTTCACAACAACAGGTGCAGCAAGTGAAGATAAGAATTGTTTATCATTCTTTTCTCTGATCTTCTCACAGCCTTTTCCAGGACAGTGCCTGGGGAAGTTGTGCATTGCTCTCTGTGGCCAGAGAGCTGAGGGGAGAAGACAGAAGAAAGGACTGTGAAAATTAGCAGCACAGAGACTTCTTTGGTTCACACTTTTAATAATGTTCCTCTTATTTGCAAACATGGTAAGGGTGGCTGCACTGACAGGACATGATTATGAACTGAGGGATCTGCTCCTGCAATCTGCACCAAGTGAGACACTCTTGTCACTGACCTCTGCACAGAGAAACAGCAAATCTGGTTTAATCTGAGTTGTTGTAACTCTCATATTCAGCACATCAAAAGACTCTGTCCATAACTACAGCCAAGATTTTCTCTGTACTTGATTAATCTCTGTATCTGACCTTCCTCCTACACCTACTCTGCTATTCTAGTTTGGCACCAAGAACCTGGTGAGATTCTCACTCCACTCATTTTTCTGTATGCCCCTGCCAGTCCATCAGGGATCATTTGGCATATTTGGATAGCCCATGTCCTGCATCACCCATGTGGGGCAATCTGGCTGCATCCATAGTCATGGTCAAGCTTCCAGCTTGCTACATGTCCAAACCAAAATCTAAGTGAGTGTACAACTTAACTTATCAGAGCAGTTTGAAAGACGGTAAGGGATTTGTGGAGTTAAATAGAAGTCAACAGAAATATATGTAACATTTTGAAAATATGTGAATCACGTGCTTACTCAGTCATTGCTAACACATCCAATGCTATCTTTTAAAGAAATGTATTATAGCTTGGTGGCTCTTCTGATGTCTGAGGTAGTTTATATTTCCCAGACCAATTTCCAGTGTTCTGTGAAATACTTACAAAAGCTGAGGTTCTTGAGAAGGTGCCTGAACTGTTTGTCTCATCATTTAAAGGGGAAATGGCCAAGTACTTGCTGAAATTCCAGTGCTTACTTACTCCACTGTCATCTTTCTTCAACAGAGAAAATGCCTGAGAAGTAAGAATTCAAATTATTTAAGCATACCTAGACATTCCAAAAGAGCAGTCTTTTTTAGTAGCTATTTAGCAGTTCACATGGAAACACCTGAGATCCATATGCCTTTTAATTGCAAGTGTTTTTTACATGAAGAAACAAATCACATTTCTCAGAACCACGTTTAACTTGAAGCGTGTTTTTATTTTAAAAATAAGTTGCAATTGTTGAAATGAGCCAAAAATAGTTTGCGGTTCTGTGATGTGTAAATGTAAGTATGGAACAAACAACAACCTGCCCTAAAAGCTAAAAGGCATTATAGCAAATATCCAAACATTCCAGAAAAGGTAGTGGTTAAGACAAGAGATGAAGCAAACAAAAATATCAGAGGGCTTCCTTGAATAATTTGCATTAAAATATTTTTAAATTAAACTCACCTGAGCATATTTAATTTGCCTTTTGTCACTCCCACCATGACTGCTGGTGAGGCAAGTTCATTTTCTGCTCTATAAAGGACTCAATAGCCTTTCATCCTCATTAACTTCAGGTCATCCTGAAGGCTTACTTTCTTCTCATCCTCCCTTGCACAAAATTCCCAGCCTATTCCTTGTGGGAGTTTTCCAAAGGTTTCCCAGGGGAAACAGTTTAGGGGAGAGTTGCAGCAGCAGAAATTTGTAGACAGCAGTTCAAGAGGGTGGCAGAAATACCAGAGTCTAGAAAAGCTGTGGGTCAGTTTGTTGTGATCAAAGTTGTAGTAATGTGACCCCAATAAGTTTGGAACAAGCATACCAGGAGTCTCTGAATAGTGTGAAAAGAGACTTCTGTAAAGCAGCAGCACCTCTGTGGAACTTTTCTTTGGGTTCTACTTCCAGGGACATCACTAGCAGTGTGTTTGCTGGAAGCTGTGTTATTCCTGACTGCACAGATGAGGTTTCAGAAGCGAAGCCATTGATAATCCACCAATTGATGACAGGGAGTTTCTATCCCCATTGTCCTCCCAGGGACTGTTCCCTTCCCCTCCCCTGTGCAGGCAGCAGGTCCCCTGTGGCCACACACAGCTGGCCAGGCTTTTACCACATTGATGTTCCTTGCCTCAGGTCACAGGGCCAGAAGAAAATTGCTGGTTTTGACCAAGGCAGAAGGCAGGACCACATTACTGGGGATACAGGGTCTGCCTCTAAAAGCATGAGCTTAAACTGGGCCTGAAACCGCAGGTGCAGTTTCACAGCTCTAGAGTTGTGACACAGCTCTAGAGTTCTTTGTGATGGCAGGGTTTTCTTCAAGGTTTTTTTGATTATTCTTTCCCATGCTTGATAACAATCTTGCTGTGGCAAGAAGAGCTATTTCCTCTAGAGGATGCTGCATTTCAATAGGCTGCAACACAATGGTCTAAGACTACTTAGCATACAGCTTTTTTTTTTTTTTTTTTTCATTCAGAGCTTTCCAAATTCTAGGAAGAAGTGGTTATTTTTATTGTTCTCATTTTACAGGTGGAGAAACCAGGGAACATGCTGCTTGACAGCTAATGCTTCTTATCTGTCTGTGTCAGAATCAGAAGTGGCCCAGAGCATAAATGCAGATACTTGCAGAGCCCCAGGTGACAGGTGATAACTTCTGCAACCACTATAATGTGCTCACATCTGATCAGATGTCTTTATCCTCAGTTGCTACATGCTTCTTTTGCCTAATAAACCATAATGCCTGCCTGCAGTAGCACATTATATCTACTTATAACAAATCTCAGCTTAGAAAAATCAACAGAGCTGTTTGGGAGATGCGATATTTACAGGCTTGGGACACAATTTACAGACAACTGTAGGAGAAAAGGGTTTAGGGGGATTTTTGGGAGAGAGGAAGGCCCTGATAATTTGCCCTTTGCTTTTTCCTTTCCAAATCTTACTGTCACAAAACCTCTAGGCTTGATTTGATATGTTTGCTTTGTGGAATTATCAGAATACAATAAATTAGGAATCCTGATGCTGTCAGAAGGTGATATTTCTACATAGGCCAAGGTTGTTGGTAGCACTCAATAGCAGAAAAGTTTTGAAGCCTTTGCGGAAGTACCCAGCCAGGCAGAAAAAAATAGACATTAAGTAAGATGAAACTTACCTTATACGACAAATCCTAAGATGATGTAACTGTTTCCTTTATCTTTATTAGGGTTTGTTCTATGCTGAGCTCTGCAAAGCTTGCAGGTGGTACAGCCTGCTTTTGTTTCTGCTGGTATTCAGATGCTCTGCCATCCTCAATTGCTCTCAGGAAATCAAAATAAGAGAGCTTGCTGTCATGAATGCTGATTCCTAAGCTAAGGGAAAAACACAGAACGAGATATCAATGATTTTAAATCATTATCTCATGTTGTCTGAACTGATTAATTATTTTGATGTATTATTTGTACTGCAGCAGCACTTCAGGATATGCTTGTGGTGTCCGTGTATAAATATTGTTAGTTCCAGCCCAAGCTTTTTATCAAGTCTAAGATACCCATCCTGTCATTTAAATTCAACCACAGTCTCAGATGCAGATCTCCAGGGGCTCAGGAGGAGACCTGCTTTAGACTGGGCCCAAGAGCAAAACCTTCCTGTCCATCAGCAATAACTCCTTGCTTTTTAAACACAGCACACTCTTAGGATCCCTATTTACTGATGGGCTGACCATCACCGATGTGGCTGGAGGACATGCAGTTTCCCAGCTTTGTCTGCAGAATTCTCCTTCACATCACAGTGCAAACACAATATAACAGACTCTGTTGAGGAATGGATGTTCTTGGTGCCAAGTGCTGCTACTGGCCCTTGCCTTTCAGCTTTATAAAAACACCTGTGACTTGCAGATGCTCAAGTGTTGTTTAACCCTCCTAAATGTTGTGATCATTCTGAGAGGAAGCAGCAGAACCGCAGGCAGCCTTGTAAGCACTATGATATCCAGCACCTTTCTGTGGTTGGTGTTGTGGACATAGCAACACAGATCTATATATAGTCACAATTTCTCCACCACATGGGAAGTAACCAAGCTTTATTCCATACAGCGCTTCTGCCTATGGTTATGGCAAAGGGCTTACTTCTTTCTCAACCTGCACTTCACTTGGCATGGCTTGGCAGGCCACTAGAGAATTATTTAACACTTTCTTGGCAGGGCTTAGACTCATTGTCTCAGGTCCAGGCCCTGCCCTCTTTGGGGTGCCCAGTGAGCTGCACAGAGGGCTGGTGCATTTGGCCCCGCTGCTGGTGCCTTGTGGTGGGAAGTGTCCAGGAAGGGTTCCTTTCCACTTCACTTGTGGCCAGCACATACCTGGGTGCCCATCCCCTACATGGGAGCCCATCCCGTACCTGGGAGCCCATCCTCTACATGGGAGCCCATCCCGTACCTGGGAGATCATCCCATACCTGGGAGCCCATTCCCTATATGGGAGCCCATTCCCTTTATGGGAGCCCATCTCCTACCTGGGAGCCCATCCCCTACCTGGGAGCCCATTCCCTATATGGGAGCCCATCCCCTACCTGGGAGCCCATTCCCTATATGGGAGCCCATTCCCTATATGGGAGCCCATCCCCTACCTGGGAGCCCATCCCATACCTGGGAGCCCATTCCCTATATGGGAGCCCATCCCATACCTGGGAGCCCATCCCCTATATGGAAGCCCATCCCCTACATGGGAGCCCATCCCCTATATGGAAGCCTATCCCCTACATGGGAGCCCATCCTATACCTGGGAGCCCATCCCCTATATGGAAGCCCATCCCCTCCGTGGGAGTCCATCCCATACCTGGGAGCCCTGCCCATGGGCTCTGCAGGCTGCACTCAGAGCTTCCCAAATTTCTGTCTGTCACCTGGAACATCTGCTGGATCAGAGGCACTGGAGAATTCTGTGTTCTGTCACACTGGAAATGGAGTGGGACACAGAGCTGACTGCAGATAGCTGCAGGTAACAACACTGAATACATTTTTGCATCAGATATCAGCAAGGGGAATCATGAGATCTTGCATATGATTGGTAATGGGTTTTTTTTTTTTTTGCAGAGGACTTTGTTACCAAACTAAATTAAGTTTTATTTGCATATTTTACTATAGAAGGACTGGAATTCAGGCAAGTTTCACTTATATGTGACTGTAAAAGTTATTTAGCATGAAAAATAAAGACAAGATGAATAGCACTGACCACTACATGAAAAGCTATTTTCAGTGTCTTGTGACTTGTGGTTTCTTAATGAAAAGGCACCTGATACATTTTAAACAAGGACTCCAAACAAGCCCAGTGAGCTTGTAGAGCTCATCACCACAATGGATACAGGAGTAGGGGCTTGCTCTGCCCTTGTTTTCCCTGTATTAAGCCAGTGCAGCCAGAACTGGAATTTCTGCTATTAAAAGCAGAACTGTGGAATTTCCTGCTCTTAAAAGATCACCAGAGAGTCTCCAGAATACAATTTACACCAGGCATGTTTGATACAGATGCACTGGCTGCCATGGAACTATTCCAGACTGACGTTAGAGTTACCATCTTCTGAGAGGTTTATAAAAGACTTTAATAATTTTATAGCCAATCATCAGAACTATGGGTTCTTCAGACACATGTGTTAGGCAGACAAGTCCTATGCTGCAGGGGAAAGCCTGGATTTTTTTTTTCAATCTTGTACTCGGCTTTTTTGTTAGAATTATGACCATGGCAAGTCCTAGAGAGTCAAGGTTTGACAGAGGAGATGGCCCCACCACACAACCCCGATTTTCTTGTTTAAAAATGAATTACTGTAACACACTTTTATCATCTGTTTCCACAGTAAATCACCAGGGACCAATGCCTCAGCTACCAATCACCAGAATATCCAGTAACAAGAATGTCTAATTAATGGGGAGAGCCAGTAAAACAAAGAGGAAGCTTTATAAAACAGGCTGGAAAAGAAATTAACTATAGACCCCATATCTGTTAGTAAGAAAAAAAAAACATTCAAGAGCCCTGATTTTGCATCTTGCAGCTGCACAGCACTCCCACATACTACCCGTGTCAAGCTGGCTCCAATATTGGAGATAGTGTGTGGAAAAGGAAATAATCAACACCATTTCAGTGGAGGAATAAATTGCCAAGTGGGCATTAAAATTTTAGTAATAAAACTAAATGCATATGCTAATCTACTCCGTATTATTTAGAAAAGACTATTTTGGATCAAGAAAGGAATAATCTGCACAAAATTACAATGAATGGAGGTGTTTATCATCAAGAGGTCTTTGAGAAAGAAACAAGCAGCAGATTCCTATTAAGGTTTCAATTCATAGAAAGTTGATCACCCAATTAAAGGTGAACTGTGAAAAGACTTTGTTAATTTTATTTCAAAAATGAGTCTGGTGTGGCAGGCACTGGAGAACAAAACCCAGTGCTGCCAGGCATGTGACCTCTGGGGGCTGGCTTGGTGCAGAGAACTGCAGTAGCCAATGCTGGAGCAGGTCCTTTGTATTCTTCAGCTTCTACAATAGAGATTTTTCTTCTTTCCCATATTAATACAGAGAATGAAAAGGATAGCTTGTCATGGCAGCAGCACTGGATCATTTGAAAGCTAATGTTATCTTATAGCCTGATTTAATTGTGTTTCCATTTTGAACAAGATGTTGCACACCCTTGCTCAGTTAAACTGAAATGAAAAATTGAAACAATCTAGCAAAGAAATGCACATACTCTAAGAATACTTAAAAAAAAAAACAAGTAAGAAGCTATTTAACTTTTTTTGCCTGCAAAATCAATTCATTATGCAAAAATATTTTTCACACATCTGCAGTTTTAAACCTGTGGGTATCTCCGTTAGCTTTACAGAGTTTTTCCATTTACTGAACACTCAGTAGAAGTTAATAGGCTTTGGTGAGTGTGAACAAACAGGTCCTAAGGAGATAATCATACAAACCTGTTTAGAAAACTGCTGAAATTATTATCATCAAGATAAGGCTTGAATTCTTGTAATGTCTTGTGCAGGCCACATATTTTTACATAGCCATCTCTATTTTTATCCTTTATGAAAGGCGTTATTGAAATCTTGGAAGTAATCCCTGAATTTACCCCTGAAAGACAACAGAAGTTTATTTTAGCTCCTTTGTTAAATGGGCTAAAAGGATACAAACAAATACACAAAACAGGGGTGGAGGAGCAGGGAAAGATTTTGAGCTTTTTTATCTAGGTGTGGTAAGTTCATATCATTTATTCAAAGACTACCAATTTGTTCAGAAATAAACTTTAAATCCAAGATGACCTCCATTTAATTTGTACGTGGAATTGTATGGCTTGGGCCTCTTGTTATAAAAAAATGTTACTTGGGAAAATAACTGGTTCCTCTCTCCATTCAGAGCTACAGATGCAAAACACAGTTCTCCCTTTTAAAGCCTGTCCTGATCAGAGTTACAAAATGTTTATTATTACTACAGCCATTAAAATTTCAAGGGTTTGGCACCATAACTCTCTACAATTCTTGAGGCTCCTAAAACTCTGACACAGCAAGACAACTTCAACAAAACCTGCTGGACCTGACCAACACCTGAACACCTGGAGCAGAACAAGGCCTGATCCATGCTCATGTGCTGGACATCCGATCAGGACCTTCAAACCTTTCACTTCTTGCACATGATTGAATTCAAGCCTCAAAGTCTTGACTTTTTGTCCCCCTTCATTTTGTCACTTACATTTCATTAACATCAGGGACTTGGATCAAATTTGGAAACTCAAGCAATGTGATTCTCTGCATCTTGACTCAATCAAAAGCCTCTGTGCAATTTGTTCTCAGCTGTTTTCCTCTCAGCTTTGCAGAATCCTTGGTTTTCTATTTGTTTTCAAGAAGCTCTAAGTTCAGTCTAGCCTTTACAAGGAAAATGTATTTTCCTTGCCTAGTTTTTCTCCTAAGAATCCAAACTTTTGGAGTTTGCGCTTCACAGGAACAAAGAGCAATTTCCCCATAACCCTCAGGGTGCAGGAAACACCATTGTGTAAGGAATCACCTACCTTTAAGAAGTCAGAATTATGATAGGAATTAGGTGGGTTGTTAGCAGTTTATTTATTATGTGCTTCAGATCCACTGTACCTTTCACTGTTACGTGGACTAACTCTCTCCTTAACCAAGTTTCACTGGCAAGAAAACGTTTTTTCAACATTTTTCTCAAGTTCAGCTGAAAAGTATAGATTACTTCTCAGCTTCACAGCTTGCTTGAACTGTATTTTAACAGTTTTGGCTTAGCTCAGTGTTGTATTCAAAATATCTGGAGACTCCTTGAATGCTCTGTAAAGTGTCTTTGATCAGTAGGTTTTTCTCCAACCTTAACTTTATTAGAAGGCTGAATGGTTTTACCTAAAAAAACCCCCAAACCACTAAAAGTCACACTATTGTCACATTCTGGAAGATGGTCATTCCTTTGCCTGCATAGTGGTTTGTTCTCAGCTCTGACCAAACAGGTGGATTAGCAAATATGTGACATTCCTTACAACCAGAGAGCAGAGCCAGATCTCTGCTGATTCTAGAAATATTCCATATTAGTGAGAGCCAGAGCTTTGCTCTCAGTCTGTGCCCCAGTCCTGGTTTTGACAGGTGTCCTAGAAACACAAGCCACACATTTCCTTTTTTTTTTTTTTTAAATAATACTGCCTCTAAGCCATCTTTTGAAGACTTTAAATGTCTTCTAGTGCAAATATATGCAAGGCCAGGGGTTATATTTATTAATGCTTTTAATCTGAGCATTTGTTTCCCACATTTACAGCTCAGTAAGTCCATTTTGTGTATTAAACCAAAAGCTACTTGCACAGATTTCCTGTGTGAAATGAATTCTCATGTAACATTCCTGTGCAAAGTGGCCTCTGCACACCTTTGTTATCCTTGTGGTTGGCATTTTTATAATTACTCGGGCTTGTATCGTTGACAGTTCATCTTTTATGATATTTCTCCTTCCTTACAGTTGCATTTTTGTCTAATCACATTCTCAGGCCTTCAGATGTTTTTTCAGATTCCTTACTGGTTTTCTCTTTACTCAACATTTCCAGTTTAAGCAGGACAGTTTTTTCAAGTGATTTGCTCTCCCTGTGAAAACTCAAGAATGAACTTCAAGCCTAAAGGAAGTCTTTGAAAGAAAAACCTCTTTTCCACGGGTCAAAAATTGCAAGGTGTTAAACACCTTGGCAGACACAAGGAAGTTTGCTTAGATCCAGCGGAACAATCTGGATTTTTAATTTTTGTAAAAAATTTACTGATATTTGTAAAAAGGTATGCAGCCCTTTTACCTGAAAACATCCTTTACAGGACAGTGGCTGTCCTGGAACAGATACTTGGTCCCAAGAACAATCTCAGTCACCTCTCATTTCATCTTGCTGTTGCTCACTAGCTCATTTTCAAACTTCCCACCATTACTCCTAAAGAATGCAGCTCCTTTAGGAGCTTCTCTCTCACAACCAGAGGGATGCTCCTAGCAGCACACACTGTTCTGAAAATACAGCTCTGCATTCTGGGTCTCCTTTTTCTCTGACATGAAAGATTCTCAGAGCTGATCACCTGTGTTTATGGATCCTTCTCAACTCAATGCTTTAACCAGGTCCAGAGATAGACATATTTTAAAAACCAAACACTTTCTGCCTATAAATTTAAACAACCCTGTTTATCTTTTTCAAATTAAGAGCATTCAATCCTTTGATTCAAATCAGATTCTTGCTGGACACCCTCAGTTTCAATATCTTTCCTCTACATGGAGAGATTCCTGAGCCAGATATTTTGCAGTGTGTTTGGAGGTAGCAGCGACTGAGCACCACTTTTTAATTTAAAGGTTGTTTATTCTTAGTCTGCAGCTCACTTTTGAAGCTTGTGCACAGCATTTTTTTGTGATATTGTGTTGTAATGCGTGCTTCTGCACCATCACATAGATCTGGGGATATGGAGGGTATTCTCTTTTGCCTCTGCTTTTTCAGTTGCAAGGTCCTGCAAAATAAGCGTATTTCCTATAGCTGCTGCAGAGTTTCTAAACTCCTGAACATAATGTGAATCTATAAATTTTCACATATATCAATTTGGCTATTTGCAGATAGCTCTAAGAATCTTTCAATTTTTCTTGTTTCCTTTTCTGACAGACAGCATGTCCTTCTCCCCTTCTAGTATTTCCATATTGCCCCCTTACAACTGTCCTAGCTGGACTAAACAGATTTTTCTAGCACACCTTTTTTTTTTTTTTTAAATCCTACTTTTCTGGGATCTTTTCTGTATCTTTGGATCTCTGATTTGATCCTTTAAAATGGAATCTCTGAAATGTCGTAGCTACTTGACTGATCTGTTATTTTAAGATCAGCCAAAAATTCTTCAAAGGATTCCTCCCTCTGCCTTCTTATATGCAACCTGTGTCTTTCAAAAGTTCAAGTTTCCTTGTGAGTGCAATATTCCTTCAACTTACTTTCTGTAACTGCATGGATTGCCCTCTCACCCTGGCTTGGTTTCATGCCATTAAAAACTATGATAGCTCCTACTCCTGCAATATTCCAGAAAATAGTTGTGAGCTTCCTTATGATTAATCTGGGCACTGGATATAAGTTCCAAGGCATGATGTGAAGCTTTTCAAGGAAACTGCAATAATGCCTGTGTGATTTAGGGGCTCTAAAAGCCCCTGAAGAGCTATCACTTTTTCTCTCACTTTCAAATCTCTCTTTTTCTGCTTAATTCCTTCCTCTCTTTCACATCCTACTGCTGATGCCATGTGGCACTGGGCTTACACTCACAGCAAGCCTCATGGTGGGAAGAGCGTGGAAGAGCTCTGCAGAGGGTGCCCAGCAGTCAGGGTGCGCTTGCAGTGCCTTCCTGCTGGCTTTGCCATCCCCAGTCTCCATGTTCCAATTACTGACTAACCAGCTCCAACTCAGCCTCCTCGTAGATACCCGACCCTAGAGATACAACATCTGCTAATTACATCTCTAGATTTCAACTTTTATTATGTTCAGAAGCCTGCAGACTTTCCAGCAGAGAAACAATCTAAGATCTCCTGTCAGAGGAGGGTTTGCTTTTTTAGAGCTTTACAGCAATGGGGCAGTGGTGGAGGAAGATGGGGACTGAGGCCCAGCAAGAGGCCAGGAGAGTCACACCAAGGAAACAGGACAGCAAATTAAAAGCCAAAGCCAGCTGACTACCCTAAGGACAGTTTGTGATTTCAGCCAGACACTGATCTCTGCCAGCCACAAAGTCTGCTCAGCACAGCCCCTTCCATCTTGCAGGGGTGGTATTTGAAGGGTTGATATGGTCCACGTTGGACCTTCATTGAAGGAAAATTCAGCAACCCTTTTTCAACTATATTTACTTTCAGTGCCACTCTTCATCACTGCTGTCATCTTCCACTTAAATCTTCACAGAATAGTCCCAATGAAAATAGAGGCTGAGATTTTGAGATTCATATTTTTGGAAAATTGAAGCATTCAACATTTTTTGGTCTAATAAAAGATTTCCAGGTGGTAATTATTCCACTCACAGCAATAAATATCTACATGGGGAAAATGAGGATTAAAACCATAGATCAAGCTGCAATGCCAAAAAAATAATATTTTCTTGCAAATGTTTCGTATTTTTTTCTTTAAGATCTGCAGAGCCACTGCACACTGTTCAATGTCTGTTTCTAATTTGGGCAATTTGTTCCAAAAGCAAAAGGAAAAAAAAGAAAAGTGCAAGGCAGTATGTTTTGAATTGTAAGATGCCCAGAGCTTTTGTCTGCCTCACAGTGTGCAATCACAGGGCCCTGAAGCTGCTCCAAAGCTGGTGGGGTGAGGTTCACAGCCCTTGCAGGAAGGCAGGAGAAGGACAGAGGCTGGGGACAGCCACTGGGCAGGGAAAAACGCCAGGGCTTGGGCAAGGTCACAGAAGGGGGAGCGGGTGCTGGTCCCAGTGCTGCTGAAGTGGGTCCTGTAAACAGCAAATCCACTCTGCAGGCAAAGATCTCCTCCCCCTCTGAATGGGGAAGGTGAAAGGGCTCAGTTTCCCAACACACTGAGAAGGAAGTGGGGGCTGAGGCCCATGGGAACACCCTGGCTTGGTTTTGCAGCCCCTTCTTCAGTTTTGCTGACTGAGAGCCGATCTCCTTACACCCACCTTAGAGTCAGAGGGGTGGTCCTTACCTCTTCTTCTCACAGCTCAGCTTTCTGAGCAGCTCCTGGAGCAAGAGGCTGACACTGGGCTGGACTCCTGCCTTCACAGCCTCCACACACATGCATCTTTTCATCCACTGTACAGGGACTCCAGCTCTAGAGTAATTTATGGCTTTCCATGGCCTTACATGAAATCTGAGAAGTCCAGAGGTCTGGATTCAACTTCTCCTGCACATCAGATATCCAAGAGAGAAAACCAGACAGGCACTGCTAGCACAGGACTGCTGCCACTACCCAGGAGGTGGGTGAGGAAGAGTGGGAGGCAAAAAAAAAAACATTCAGCAAAACTGAAAGGTGGTGATAATCAATAACAAGACTTACTTTTGCAGAGACCATGAGTGATTAAACAGTGAACTCATTCCCAGACCAAGCTGCAGATGACAGATTTCAAAATATTAAAATCAGAACTGGGTGTCCTATATATAAAAATCAAGAAAAGTAGAATCTAATAAATAATTAGAATGCAATTTTGGAAAGGGTTATAAAAGTCCCTTCTGCAAACTGTCAGCACTCAACATGAGGGAGTCCCCAGTGCAGGGGTCAGAATATTCCACGTCTATTAGAATGCTGCTCTACCTCAGCCAGGAGCATCTGGCTCCAGCTGCTAGCACATAACTGCATCCAGGTCTGTGTGCCCCAGTCTCCAGTTTCTCTTTCTCCAAATAAAGGTTAAGCAATGTGTATCTGTGAGTGTGGTTGCAGTTCTGACCGTGGTTGTTGTTACAATAGGTTCACAACAGTAAATAACTCTGAAGGATGCAAACCTGCCAGCATCACACATCACAACTATTTCATTTTTACCTGGCATGTCTTCTCCATTGATTTAATTACTCTCCAGCTGCTTCAGGAGTATTTTGCATCTTTGAGCCACACTGTATAATTTCTGCTTGCAGCACACAGCATCTTCCTGACTTGCAGAGCTGCTTCTTATTTAAAGCATTGGAGGCAGGGCTGCCTTGCACTTGGCATTGCACTAACAGGAAAGAAATAGAAGGTTCCTGACCAGAAGAGCTCTTCATCCAAGTCAGACTAGAGATAACTGATAACAAGGGCTGGTACAAAGAATGGAGTGGAAAAGCCCAGCATGAGGCAGTTTCATATCAAATACAATAATAAACAATGCCTGCAACTCAGCAGCTGCCTCACCATCTCTGCTTTATATTATACAATTCTTTACAGGTGGAACTCTTGTTGATACCTGCGGGTGTCATAAGTGCAGTTTATGCCAGAGAGCTGCAATGCAGGTGGGAGAGACGTGATGCTGAAAAAAAGGGCACAGTTTTGCTCTTATTCTTTCAGGCTATTTGGGATACTGAGAAACAGAATTTTAAAAAGCAGGGGGAAAAGGCAAAAGCCTTAGCTTACAGACTTCTGCCTCTCTTTTGTGGGGCAGTTGTGAGCTGATTTCCCAAGCTGCTTCTTTATCTGCAAGACAAGGCTGCTCTTCTCTGTTTATGAGTATATCAACCTTGCCAACAATGTCATCGGGAATTATCTTTCTTATAAACAATAATTTATTAGTTTCTAGAACTTCCAGACCCTTTCCAAGTACAAAAGAAAGCAAATCTGTGTTCCTGGGGATATATTTTTACATGGGTTTTGTTCCTGAGGGTCTATACTCCTAAATAATAAATAAAAAATATAATACATTTCAGGAGAAGAGTGAAAGCACAAGCAAGAAATATGGTAAGTATCCAGGTGGTGTTTATCCACAGAAATATGAAGTTTTTACAGCACTGTGGTGGGGCAGAGGATTCTGCTGCTGCCTCAGTCTGCTGGCAGGTGCAGGGATCTTACAGGAGCAGGAGCAGCAGGTTGATCACTGCTGACTCACTGGGGCAGGCACGGGTCTTTAGACTCCACTGCAAAGCAGGAGATCATTTTGTCATTTGTCTGTCAAATGCTCTTCTCAGCAGCAGTGAGCTCTCAGCTGTGAGTGTTGATTTTGTTTCAGACAGAGACTCGGACACGAGGTGCTTGTTTCTGTCACATGGAACCAGGGTCCATCCTTGTTAAGGCTGGTTTTGCTGCACTCCAGAGCCATTTCCTAGCAGTTTAAGGAGCTGCTAGAGGTATGTGAAGTTGGGTGTGATTGTCACCCATCCCTCATGCAAGGGACAGGGAGTGAGACAGGACCACAGTGTCCTACACACCCAGCCAGTCCTGCTGCAAGGAAAGCCCCTGGTGAGAATAACCAGGTCCAGGCCAAGGTTGTCCAAAGCAGTTTGGTGAGGAGGACATCCCCTTCTTCTTCTCCTTCAGCCTGACCTGATAGCACTGTTGGGGCTGAACCATGAACTGATACCAATCAAGAGGCCAGAGAGTGGCCCAGGCACAGGGGATACCTGGCACATCTCTGCCAGTGAACCTTCTCAGCCTTGCAAAGGGAGCAGCTGCCTCCAAACTGCCCAGGAGGAGCTGTCCTTGGGACATTCTTGCTCCCAAGCAGTGCTTGGGGGAACATTAGTTGTCACAAGTGAAAGGTGTAGCAGTCCAGCAGCAGTCTGGAAATGTCTCTAGACTTTGTGCTTTGCCAGCAGAGATGCTGCCACAAGGTCTGTGTAGTAAAGGATACAACCCATGGAGAATATCTGTGAAAGAACAGTGCACACTAGTTAGGCTCATCTCTGTTGCAGTGTGATGTAATAGCCTGTTTCAGCTATCCCAGTTCCTCCCCCAGGTGTGCCAACAACCTCTCCCTTCGCCTCCCCCTTGCCCCCTTTCTGAGTGCTGTCAATCTGGCATTCCAGCAAGGGCGTCGAGTGATTGGCAGAGTTCAAAAGATGCCTCTCAGCCCCGAGGACATTGGGCTATCCAGGTGTCATTTGTCCCCTGAGACTTCCCCCCCCTTACCTGGTTGGTGGGATACCTACCCCTTCCCTCCCCCTCTCCCTGGAATTAAAAAACACTGCAACCATGCACTTCTCTGTTCTGTTGGAGCTGTTGCTGCATTCAGAGGCCTGTGTGCCAGGAATAAAGCTCTGGATTGAAACCCTCCAGCAGAACCCAACTCCTTTTTCCTTCACCTTGCCTTGAATCCTTTCCGCCAGAGGTAAACCTGAGCTCCTGCATGCCTGGACTTGTCCCAGGCTCCCAGCTGCAACATCCAGCCAGCCAAAGGTGTCTCTGAGGTGAAAGCTGCCACCTTTGGTCAAGCAGCAAGGGCCAGACGAGCCCAGGCACGTTCCATCCGGCAATATTGATATTTAATTCCAATATTTTGGCGCCCAACGCAGCGTGGTGAGTTCTGATTCCATGCCACTGCCGGCAGCACTTTTAAAAGCAGTACAAGCAGCTGCATTGTGAAGGGCTTATGTCTGCATGTTTTCATTCCTTAACCGCGGTTTTTTGGAAATCAGTAGCTGATTTTGGCTTTGTTTTTGGTCGGTGGGAGATTGTACTGTGCCTTTTACATCTAAAATGGGCTCTAAGTTAAGCACAGCACAAAAAGGAGTGTATTATCAGATTGTTGGAATTTTAGTTAGTGGAAATGTATCATTCTCTAAAGGCAAATTGAAACAGTTCATAAGGTGGATTTTTCTACACTTCCCACAAATTTCTCCTGAAGAAGTCCACAATATTCAATTTTGGGATAAAGTAAGGCATGAATTGATAACCTTGGGAAAGTCTGGGAGTACGTCTTCAGCTAAATTCGTGTTCTGGAGTTTACAAGTTCAAGCAGCCTTGCTCAAACAAAGGGAAATGGAGAAAAAACCAAATAACAAGGAATGTACCTCTGCTCTTCCTGTTTCTTCCCTCCCCAGCTCTAAATCCTGGAACCCAAAACTTGGTATTTTAAAGAGAGCAGACTCTGCTCATGCCCAGGGAAGCCAGCTCCCTGAGCACCTTAAAATGCCTGAGTTTCTTTGTCCAGACCGCATGGAACCTTCCCCAAACCCCTGCATCCCCCGCTCTGAAACCCAGAGCATGTGTTAGCTTTTTGGAGAGCAGTGATCCCCAAAATGGCCCCCAGTCCCTAGGGGGTCAAGAAGATGGAGGATGCCACGTGGCATCATGCCATACCTGGTCTCCTTCTTCCCATGATTTCCCTAAGCATCCCAAAACATCTCCAGCAAATCAAGGGAATAACACTATGGATAAGCTTGGTCCAGCATCTTCCAAAGGCTTTTCAGAGCCTTTTTATTTTAGTAACATTGTGTTTGTATTGCTCGCAGTGACATCTTGACAAACTAAACACAAACACTGGGAGTTAAATGCAAAGCTCATAAATAACTTACTTGGTCTGATTTGTAATTTCTTTTACATGCAGAGCTTTATTTTCTGCTCTTCCCTGCTGCTCTTTCAGTTTTGAATGCTTCTTTTGTTTATTATTCTAATAATAAACAAAATTAATGCTTGTAAATGTGCATGGCTGTCATCCGTGATGTGTTGGCTGAGCCTGTGTCAGTGGATGGAAACTCTATCCCCAGTTTCTTAAAAATTCTTGGTGAGTTAGTTATCCCTTTTCATCTGTATCATACCTTGAAAAAGAAATGCTCTTTTCAAATATTCATGTGTTCCCCATAGAAAGGCATTACAGATGTCCTTAACTGACTTACCAGCTTAGCTCTCACTGACTTCCCTTCCTTGCAGAGGTGCCATACCACACTGAAAATGAATGAGTGACTTTACATGAGGCTCAAAAGATGGGGCTTATGCATTGTAATCAGAGCCACTTCTAAAAATACTACCCTGTGGAGGAAATTGCTGGGACTATTCTCCAGCTCTCAGTGCTGCAGTCTTTCAGAATCTGGTTTGAGATGCAGATCTCCAAAAAATCCATTCTCAAGTGTCTCAAAGTGGTCACACAAGATGCTCAGAGTTGTAATCCTTCAGAAACATAGGTTTAGCTTCATAAACACTTTTCATATTTTCTTAGGTATAAATCCTTCCATAGACTGTTTCCTCTGGAGTTTCTCTCCCTGCCAGTGCTCTGATGCATGGCAATGCCTAATTTAGCTTCAGCTTCACTCTAATTCCTTTATTCAAGTTGCAGACATATCAGGCATGTAAGAGATTTTAGCTATTCTCTAAAAGGAGCGGCTGATGGGAGTGAAGTTATGCGGCAGATAACTGCATGAAAAGGACACTCTTCAACGTGCCATAGGAAAAAGGAATAAGAATGGGAAGTAAAATCTAATGGAGTAGAAAATAGTTCATAAATTAATCAATGCTAAGAAAAATCGATACAGTTAATGCAGTTTGTAACCAAAATGCAATACACTGAGATTCTATATATTAGAGTGATTGCTTTTCAAAATAGACCTGTAATGAAGGTAGCTTTTTATATAATGTCACATACAGCTGACATCTATCCCACTGCAAATACAGTTTATAGCACAGCTCCTCTTTGTTCAAGGCAGACAAGCTCCCCCCCACTTCACAACAAATTACTTGTCTATAAAAACATTTCACAATATTTCTTGAAATCTTTACACAGCATGAAACTGCCTTGCTTTCTTTTGCTCAGTATTCGGTAGGTGGCATTTTTCTTTTGACTATGTTGCTTTTATTTAGGTTGAAAATATTGCAAGTAAATGTAGTGCTCTGAAGAGGTTGTGCCTTCATCCAGGTGTGCAAAATTGTGGACTGTCCACAGACCTCCTGGATGGAAGCTGTGTTTGTAGTTCCCACCTGACCTGAGATATCTAGCATTGACTTTAACCCAGCACACACTGAGCTGGGTATTTGTGTGTATAAGAAAAACTGCTGGAAAAGAAGTTAATTTAACCAGTGACCTGCAGTGCCATCTGAAAAGAAAATGCATGTTCAATTAAAGGGAGAAGAAGTACTGAAGCCAAGAGGAAGTTCTATCTTTGAATTCATTGGAAACTGATGGATCTGACTGAACTTAGTATGATAAGACATAGCCTCCTGTAATACAGTGTTGTGTACTGAGGTCACAATCATAACAAAATAAAAGATTTCTTGTGCAGAGTAATCTATTGTCATTCACTGCACTACCAAAGGCTCTGTAATCCTATAAAAGATGCATTATTGCAAGACCTAATCATTTAGAGTTGTTATACCTTGCCCAAAGCTGCTTCAATCCTTCCAGGGTGATTGGAATGCCAAATGGGAATGAGAACTTCTTCAAGTCCCTTGGCTGTATAATGCCATTTTCTTCACTGTCAAACTCTTAAAAATTCTGGAATGCAAAAGAAATCATCACTAACAAGAACCAACAAGTTTGACAAAATGTCTGATCTCTCTACAAGATGAATAAATAATGGGAATTGAGAAAGAAACAGAAAATAATAGAATAATAGAATACTTTGGGTTGGAAGGGACTTTCAAAAGCAATCTAGTCCAATCCCCTGCAATGAGAAGGGACATCTTTGACCGAAAACTGTGATGGGAAGCACTGAGTGTCAGCAGAGGAGAAAGCTGTGTTTGTGCACAGCCTCAGTGGTCAGGCCTCAGGTGTAGCCCATTACCCCTTTTACAAGGGAAACATTAAATAAAATTAACAGTAGAACATGAAGAAAGTTTTAGAAATAACCATAATACCATCTACTACGTAATGAATGTTACAAAAATTGCATATTATTCAGACAGTGGATTTCTTTTTAATTACAGAGTAAGTTTTCATCATTAATGAGCTATTTTGCATGGGTCTCTTTGAATATTTATAGAATCTGAAGATCAACATTGCATGATGTTCCGAAATCTATTAGTGCTGCTTATTTATTTAAAGAAAACATTCTTCTTACCCTTACCAGGTCATACCATCTGGTTCTTGCTTTGATAACAAGATAGTAATGAGCGTGATCACAAGCTAGCTCTGCATCCGTTATCATCTGTTTTTTTCACAGAGAAGAAAAAAAAACCCAAAAAACTAAGTATGTTTTACATTAATGGCAGCTTTAATCTCCACAAGTTTCCTTCCCTTTTGTTGTTCTTCATGTTGGTAGTGGTTTTGTTTTCTAATTTCTAAGATACACATTAAAGATTGTTACTTCACATCTGTGTAAACTTAATTCTTTAAATATTGCCTTATTTCCCTGGCTGCAGGTTAGCAAAGATGTTTTAAATGTTGTAATTCCCTATTTATTTTCAAATCAATGCTGTTCAATTCTCCCTCAAACTCAAGAGCCAGCATGGATCATTTATACACATAGAAGGAAATGTTAATTATCTCAGAAACAATTATATCCTGGAGTGACTCCAGGAAGATTATCCTTGATTTACATCAATTACATAGACCAAAACTATCTCTGTGAGTCACCAAGGCACGGCTAGAAATGGGGAGTAAGACAAAAAACATTTGAAAATTCAGCCATCATTGCAAGTGCCTAAATTTTGGGAGCTGGCAGTTCTGATTGAATCCAAGGACACAGAGGAATACAGGAGACTCAGGTTGCAGCACTGCACAGAAATCTGACTAAATCCATGTGCTGTACAAGGACTACCACACCTGAGGAGTACTTCTTGAGAGAAGAGTCCATAAACATAAAAAATTGACCAATAAAATAGTCTGAAAACTTAACTGTGAAAATGCAAGTGCTCTGCAGGCTTCCCATCACTGTGTGTTCTTTGTTAAACTTCTGAATCAGTAAGAATATTTGAAATGGGGAAGTTCTGGAGCTAAAGTCAAAAGATTTCAATTTCTAGCTATGGATAAACTGAAATAGAAATGAGAGCACAACAGTAATTAGTAATCTCAGATTCCAACTGGTAGGAAGATTCAATTATAATTTGGGAGGTTCAGGTGGGATAACAGGAAAAAATTCTTCACTGAAAGGGTGGTTGAGCATTGGAACAGGCTTCCCAGGGAAGTGGTGGACTCATTGTCCCTTGAAATGTTCAAAAAATGAGCAAATGTATTAGCACTGTGATACGGTTTAGCTGCCATGGTGGTGTTGGGTCAGAGGTTGGGTTCATTGATTTTGGAGGTTTTTCCCAAAAAAAACCATGATTCTGTGGATATCACTTTCCTTTCTTGTTTTAGACTGATGTCCTCGATTCACTCAGTTGTCCAATTCAGCAAAAAAGAAAAACAAACCAAGCAGATAAATATTACTACCATTAGAGCCAACAGTAAAGCAGTAAGAGACAAATAAAAACTGGGAAATAAGCCTATGTGTATGTATCACATCATCACTGCCACAGTGGAGATGAGTTGCTGATCAGGAGCCTTTCCAGTCCTGTTGTATCTTGTCATTATTTTTATGAATTTTTCTCTCTCTTCATAGCTAAATGGAGTTTCACTCTGAGCTTTTAGAATGACTTTTTTATGGCTTAAATTTTGTTTATCATTGAATTTAATCTCAAACTTTAAAATTCCAGACATTTTAAGCAGTATTGCTTCTCACAGGAAAGGAAGATGTGACTCTTTGTCCTCCATCCACTCCATGGGGCCTCTGCATGTCTCTCCTCATCTTGTCTGCTCCTGGTGCTCTGCTAGCTTAAAACTCTGGAGCATGAGGCTCCACTGTTCTGCAATACTCTGACAGCAATATTCATGCCAGAACTCACAGACACTGACTCAGACAGGTAATACCCTGCCTGCACTTCCCTCCAAAAGCACAGCTGATTCCCAAACCATGTTCCAAGCCCCAAGATGCAGCAAAGTTGTCCAGTTTGGACGCTCACTCAGCTCTCAGGCTTCAGCTGGGGCACCAGTTTATATGTTTGACCTCACAGATTGAAACAACCACCAGGAGGGGTAGTTCTGGCATTTTAATCCAGTCTCAAAGGACTCAATGTCTAATCAAATGCAGCCATAAATCACTGAGAACTTGGTAGAGCTCCCTGTTTAAGCTTGATAAAGATGTATTTTAATACCACATCTTCATTTATACCCACTATAAGCATTCATGCTGTATATTTATTTCTGTAAACACAGCAGGTTACTGTAGGTACTGTGCAACTTTTTCTTGCTTGCTTGTGAGATGGGAGGAGCCAAGGAAGTACTTCCTTAGCTGCTTGGGTGTGAAACAGTCAACAGAATTCTTGCTAATGTAACGTGGAGGTCAGGTTCCTTCCCAACAAACCCAGTGGGTTCAGGAATTCCTCAAGGCAAGCAAAAGCTGTTCAGAACTTGCTGATACTGTCACTGTTGCTCTCTGCCTCACAGAAGGCAGAATAGGTGTCCTAACAAGGAATATTTAATTAAATATATTAAACTAAATATATTTTACTGGTCTACTGCATATTTTTAAAACATAAATAACACAGGTTTGCTCTCAACTTGTACTGGTAACAGGCAAGCATTTTAATGCAGTTTAAGAATGCAAAGCATTTGTAGCTTTGCCTTACAGAAAATAATAACCAAATGTAGAAAAGCTCGAAAATCAACTCTTGATTAAGATCACCATCTTGCAAACTTTGGGGACTTAGAGCACCTTCTTGAAGGACCATTTTCATTAATAGATGGGCTGTTCCATGAATGAATAGTGCAGAGATACTCTTTGCTAATTGCAGAATACTTAATAGCTATGCTCACAAAAGGATGGGAAAAAATAACCCAGAATGTATTTTCCTGGCAGAGACTGCAGAGAAAACAATTAGGAATAAAAAAAGGTTTTGCCTTGAAAATGAAATATATTTGAACTGGAAGTCTCTGAGAACACAGAAGCCTTGAAATCCAACAAAATTTTAGAGCCACTTTCCCAACAGCTTCTCCAAACTTTTAAAACAAACGTTTGGATCAAAATAGCTACCAGCTTCACTGCCAAAAGCAAACCAAAACTTGATGTATTTACCCCACAGACATCCATCAGCATATCATTAAGGTGATTGAAATATTCCTCAGCAGTCATGCAGTGATATTTAGCATCATTTGCTCTGTGGTTTGGGCTGTTACATAATGTAGCTCCCAGCCCATTCAATCTCCCATCTGCAAGAATGAAATTGAAGCGAAGCAAATATTGAAAGTATATTAAAGATAAATAGCACAGTAATAAAGCATAAACAAATTCTACAACTGGATATTTTACAGCACAGCTTGACAAAGTCCAGCAGCTGCCTGCAGCGTTAGTGGTGTCCACCCAATTTGCTGTAATGGCCTCAGCTGCCATTTCCCCAGCACACGATGAAGAAGGAAATCTCAAGCTGAAGAAAGCCCTACTGCAGTCTGAACCAACGTGAGCTGTATCAGGGGATTTGCCCTCAAACCCCCTTGGCTTAACAGAGCATCACCCCTGAAACTCTTCTACCTGATGTTTTGGCAAGTATCAGTCCCACACAAACAGCTTCGCATTGTCACAGCTTTTTTATCCCATGGCCACTTTCCCAGCAGGGCACTCATGTACTTCCAGTCCTGAAGGACTAAGGTTCTTTTTTGGCCATAGAAAATCTATTTTGGTGACTGACTGAGATCTGATACCTTCTGCTCATTGTGCAGTGGTACTCGAGAAGCCTGTTTTGCCTCACTTCTATGGGGAAAAAGAGGAAAAGCATCTTGTGTAACCTCTTGAGCATTTTAGGAGTTTTCTGCAACATATGAGTCACAAAGAGGAGTGAAGAAATTCATGACAGATTTTAAACTGGGAAAAACTTGCAAAGAAAAATATACACACGGACATTTTACTACACCCTACTCCTGATTGTGATAAAAAACTACTAATATAATGGTCCTTCATAAAGGAATATTTCATTTATTTTTAAAATATTTCCATACGCTGGCATACAGAGCCTGTACAACTGCTGAAAAAAAATCACTAAATAGTTTTCTCTGCATCATTTTAACTTCTTCTAATTTTACTCTTTAAACCCTGTTCTCCTCTACAGACTTGCACTATCCCTTCTTTTTATTTATTTTTTTTTTAATTTGAGTTTCTATTGAAATATAGTCAAGAACATTTGCACTTATGTTATCTTCCTACTAGAGATTATAAGAAGAAGATCAGGTCTCTTTTTCTGTAACTACAGACCACCCTCTACCCCAGTGAATCACAAATCATAGAAAAAGAAAAAAAGTTAGGAGGGTTTTTTCCTTTGCCTTCTGGTTTCTGAGACTCACTTTATATTAAATGTGGGTCACACTTCCTTTTACAACTATGTGATATAGTAACATATGGAAAGAAAAGCTGTGATTCTCATAATTGGCAAAAGCTTTAAATACAGACAAAACACTGTTGATCCTTGATTTAAATCAAAGAGCTGGCACACTCATTTTCCCTGAGGTCAACCTGTTTCAAAAATCTTTTATTGTGCTCCTGGATGTAAAGGTGCACATATTTTGGTGGATACCTGATTAACTGGCTGTATTCACAAACTACATTCACAAACTTCTATACTTCCAGGCCTGAATGAGGAAAAACCTGAACATTATGTCAGCCACCCACAAGTCAGCTCTTCCTCTTGTCTTACTCCTAAAAGAGAAATAATGACAGCAGAAAATAGTAGTAACAGCATGAAAAAAGTAAATGCAGCCTCTGAGAAAAAAATTACAGAAGCACAATACAGAAGCTAAAACAGGCCTTGAAACCAATGACAAAACTGTCTTCAGTGGCATCAGAATTTCACCCACAAATTCAAACCTGGAACATAAATTTAGAAATAAATGATGAATGGATAGTTACTAACTAGCTCTAGTCTACACTGAGGCGTCCACCCCAAGCAATTGGCTCACATTGCATAAACTTTGTCTTTAAGGGCTGAAAATGAAAACCCTTGACTGCAGTGCCTTGAAATCAGTGAAATGACTGATGGGGTATGGCAAGCAGCTGAGATTTAAAATAATGTGATCCCAAACTATGAATACACTCTTATTCACTCTTTAGCAACTGTAAATCAGTGAAGACCAGATCCTCATTATACAGGTGGACAACATATCTGTACCTACACCAACAGCAAACCTTGCCCTCTTACTGGGATTCTTGATACCCATATAAAATCATCAATTGCATTATAGGCAACAGCATTTCAGCATTCTCTAGTAGCAACATTCCTTAACAGCTTAAAAATCCAAAAGCAGTATTTTAAATTAAACCCAGGCCACACCACAGATTTCTCACTGTATGTACTGCCCATAGAACTGGGCATAAATGTCTTTCTTTCCTTAAAGGACTGGTTACTGTCCTCTGGCTTTTTACACAGAGTAGAAAAAGCTTCCGAACAACATTACCATGAACCATTGACTATAATTTAGGATATAATATCATTTCGCAACTGTGAGTAAGAGTTTCAAAATGCTGAGAATGAGGATCTGCTCAAGACAGAGCAATCAGTCATTTACTTTTTGCAATCTGTTAGTGGTGACAACTCCATAGCAACTACCTGTGGATCTTCATTCACATCCCACAGGTTTCAGCCTCCCTCTTGGCCTGATCAGCAGCTTAGCTGGATCAGGAGCCAAAGAATACAGGCAGTGTGCTAAAAATCGTACCACTGATCTCTTCCTAATTTCACCAATAGCCTTCACCTGAAATACAAAGCTTCTAGATCTCTCAGGAAAGGTTTGTTTCATGCTTTAGTACTGTTAACTTTTTTTTAAAACTTCCAGTATTGCCACAAAATCCAGATAACTCAACCTTCCATCTGGTAACCCTAAATTCAATTAACTAACAGTAGATTAAATTGACTGTGATCCATTGGCATGCCATGATCTTCCAACACATGTTAGATGAGAAATAAAGTAATTCCTATAATGACTCTTTTTTCTTCCAAATATGCTGTTTTGAGTAATAAATATCTGTGTGTTTTATCCTCTGGCTCAATTTTAAATTACACTGAAAATGATCTCTCTTCCTTGCATTGACAGTAGGCTATTTAAATAGAGTACTATTGTGTACAACTTCAAATCTGTCCAGGAAGAGTCAGAGAGCAAATTTAACTATATTTCTGAGACTGGTACTTCATCAAAAGCACTGAGTGCAAGCTAAGATAAAACTGGAAAGCAACAAGTGCCAGAAGAAATCACATTAATTCATTTAGTAAACTTGAAGAGAAGTGACATTTGTAGAATTTGCTGCTGCCCCTGTTCCTCGTGAGCCATAATTAACTCCTAGACAAGAAATGCTGCTGAATGGATTCAGATCCCAGAACCACACAGATCTGCAGGGAGGTGGCTAGCATGATTCCTTCAAAGCATATTTAGGAATCCATTTGAGGCAATCTGTTATGGCAAGGGACTTTTGCATCTTCCTCCCATGCGTCCTTCTCTTTCTTTTTTCTGCGTTTCTGCAACTAAGAGGAGCAGCAGTCTTGAGTGGCAGCAGTCTCCCATTGTGCCCCTCTTAGTGTTACCTATCCCTGTTTTCCTTGCACTCCTCCCACCTCCTGTTTCCCTGAAAAGCTGTAGTTGCAGCCCCTCCTGATGCTGAGGGTTTTCTCCAAATTTTTATGTTTCTTTCAGCTGCTTGGGAACTCCTGATTTGGATGTATATTTTGTAACTATCCTGCACAGCTCTGTCCTAACTTCCCAACTGTTCCTACAGTGATTATTCTTGCCATTATATTTTACTTAATTATACAGATTAAAAGAAAAAAAATCATTAAATAGCTGAACAGCATAAGGAGTGCTAAAAATTTGAGAATAATTAGCAAATTATCATTCCTTTCTATGAATGTAAAGCTTCTGGATAAGCAAGCACATTTTATGTTCAGTTGAACAAGTATTTACCATCAGATCAAATGCTTAATAGCAGTGATAAAGAAATCTGGCTGCACAAATCCAATCAAAGCTGGGGAGAATCAGCCACAACAGTAATGTTGGTGACGACAGTCTCAACTATGAGCACTTTCATCTGGAGAAAAAACAAAATTGATAAAACTCTGCTGAAATTGCATGCAAGATTAATTCATATTCAATTGTGGGACTGGGTCATTGTTCTGTGCTCACAAAAGGCAAAGTGTCTGCTTATTTAAAAGAAAGGGATTGATGATGACCTTACAGGGAAGAGGTATTGAAAACCTTTACCAGAGTGAAGTCACACATATAAATGGTGCTTAACACAGCTGCAGCTACCATCTTTCTGATTTTGAACCACATTAAATGTTAGACAAGTCAAGGGTGCAAAGGAGGGTCTGCACCTGCTTGCCCAGTTCCTAGAAAAGCCAGGTCAGCCATGCCAGAGATACTAAGGTGGTCTTTGGAAAAGGAGCTGAATTTGGCATCCTCCTTCCCTAACATGCCTCACACAGAAGCCCAGAATGGCCCAGGCTGGGAGGGACCACAGTTCCTCCTCTGCTCCAGCCCTCTTGTTCCAGCAGGATGGGGCTGTCTGTTCCAGGCAGCAGGACTGCCCTCTCAGGGCAGTCTGTTCCAGTGCTCAGGAAAGAATTTCTTCCTCATGTTCAGGTGGAACTTCCTGGGCATCAGTTCCTGTCTGTTCCTCTTGTGCCATTGCTGGACCCCCATGGAGCAGAACCTGGGCCCTTCTTGGACAACCTCCCTAAAAAAAAAAAAAAAACCAAACAAAAAACAGGAAGAACCAATAGTATAACCCTGCAAAGGATAACTGGTGATGTTATGTCTGCATTTCTGGGTTGTTCAGGTATGCCAAGATAATTACCCCTCAGAGGGTGCATTCTGCTCACTCCTGCAATGCCACTGTAGCATAGTGTTATTCAGATTAACAAAGCTTACCCAGTTCCATGCTGGGGACAGTTTTTGCCCACTTTTGTGGCTTGGTCTGGAATAACAAATCAGAAAACAGGTATGGTTTTGTGTTTAGCATTGTCACACCAGGCTATCACTGTTGGAGTGACCTCTGTCACCTCTGAGGAAAAGCAGCCCTGCCCAGCCATGCAGCAGCTGCCTGGCTGCTCCAGAGAAAGCTGTGGATGAGAGCAGCAGTGGCAAACATGCCACCAAGGTGGGCAATGGCCTTGGCTCACCTGCTCAGCTATGGAGCCAGCATGAGAAGCAGCTGTGCTGCCAGGGCAGAGATTGATGAACCTCTTGTTGGAAGTGTCAGGGAAATCAAAGCAGGAAGAATGTGAAAACTCCCAGCTGGAATACTCCCTAGACTATGAAGTGGAAACCCCCCTTCTTTTACAAAAGTTGCAGCGATCCTTAAAGACCACACTGATGGAGAATCAGCTTCAGACTGCATTTCCCTGAAAACATATGTGCCCAGGCAGTTACCAGGGACATAAGGTAGTCTGCCACTTCAGTTCTGACAATGAAACCCATTTAACCAGTTTATTCACACAGAGCTCTCATCCCTATTCATTCCAGGCTTGTTTCACTCAGCACAAGCAGGGCAGAACAGGACTTTTGCAGGGAAGCATGTCCCATTTGAATGATCATAAACAGCAGCAGGAAGACAGAGTTTCTGGGCAGTCTTAGAATCATAGAATGAATTGGGTTGGAAGGAGCTTTAAAGATCAGTGCACTCCAACCCATTTGGCACAGACAGGGACACCTTCCACTAGACCACAGTATTCAGAGCCCCATCCAACCTGGTCTGGAACACTTCCAGCTGCTCTGGGCTACCTGTGCCAGGGCCTCATCACCCTCACAGTGAACAATTTGTTCCACATATCCAATCTGAACCTGCTCTCTGTCAGTGTGAAGCCATTACCCCCTGTCCTGTCACTCCTGACCCTTGTAGATTGTTTCTCTCCATCCCTTCAGGCACTGCAAGGCCACAGTGAGGTCACCCCAAGGCCTTCTCTTCTCCAGGCTGAACAATCCCAATTCCCTCAGCCTTTCCTCCCAGCAGAGCTGCTCCATCCCTCTGATCCCCTTGGTGTCCCTGCTCTGGCCTGGCTCCAGCAGCTCCCTGTGCTTCCTGGGCTGGGCCCAGGGCTGGATGCAGCCCTGCAGGGGGGGCTCAGCAGAGAGGGACAGAGGGGCAGAATCCCCCCTGCCCTGCTGCCCTGGGGCTCTGGGTGCAGCCCAGCACAGGGGGGCTCTGGGTTGGGGCAGGGTCAGCTCTCACCCACAGCAGCCCCAAGTCCTTCTGCCAGGGCTGCTCCCTCTGCTCATCCCCTGCCTGGATTGATCCCAGGGGTTGCCCTGACACAGATCTTACCAAACCTTATGAGTTTTCCATGGAACTGGAATATGTTGATCTTGCACAAGCCAAGAACATCACAAAATAGTGATGCATATCCCTGACTGCATGTACATGGTGATGTTTTATCCTTTGTGCATTGCCAAAACTTGAGAAATGCATCATCCCCCGTGTAATAAAAGAACAATGAAATCACAAATCCTCACTGTTCAGTAGCTTCTGGTGCTACTGTCTTTAAAAGTTGCTGCCTGTTGTATCTCTCTGTCCTTCAGCCTTTTAATTACTTCATCAACAGTTGTGTTCTGGGCATATTTGTTGGTTTGGTCTTCAAGCTGTTTGACTACAAAATTGAAAGATCATGCATGAAGACAAGTCACTTATTTTGTAGTTTCAAAAATTTGATTCTGTAATAATGAGCAGGAACTGCTGTACTGACAAACAAGACATAGCCATGGAAGAAACAAAATGATAGGTTCATCAAATTAGAATGCACATTGATTCCAAGGCCTGTGTTGTGCAAACATTTCCTTTACAGAAAAAAATTAAAGAATGACTGATACTGTTCTGAATTAATTCCTTTGCTAATGGAGATGCTCAACCCCCATATCACAGACTTAGTTTCTAATGAGCCCAAGTTTCTCCATCAGCTAAGGAGCCACCTTGATCCCTTAATACCTCCTCAGTTAGCATGAGATGGCTAAGCTAACATGAAAGAAGTTAATGAAAGCATTTCCATTGAATTTAAAAGGAAAAAAAATATCCTTTGACATTTTATGTCCTTTAGGATCCCAAGTAAATCACTTCCATGCTTTTTCCCTTTGGAGGAATGTTCATAATACTTTTCCTTCTTGGACCCTATAAGAAAGTGCATAGATATTAACTATATACCCTTCTTGCTGAAATACCACAAGCTTCATCCCTGAGCCATTAAAATATATAACAATTAAATATTTAATAATTTTTAAAGACAGAATGAAATTAAATTAAAGTGTATGCAATGTGTCCCACTTGCATCTATTTTACATCCATTATGGATTTACTATAACCCATGAAAAGGAAAGTTAGAACAATTATTTTTGTTAAATTTTAGAGCATGTATTTCCATATAAGCAAAATGCAGAAATATTCAGCAGTCTCATTTTATAGATTTATTAAGTGTGTTTTATAGTATTCCCTAAACTTGAAGATAATCTTAACATTTTAACACTTGTTCTAAAAATATGCTAATGAAAAGAATTTTGCTTTGATCTGAGCAGCACATAGCAGATTAACTCTAAGCCTCCAAAACAGGGATCAAAAGATGACAGTGACTGGTGACTCCCTCATGAGGATCTCAGATGGACTCATGTGCTGGAGGCCCCTGGACTTCTGAAATATCTGCTACCCTGACTGAATGGGAGACGTGGCCAAAACATCACCAGCTGTTCTGTGATGCTCCTGCCTGTCAACATGGGCCTAGCCACTGATATCCCTGAGAAAAATGAACAGGTAATTAAAGCACAGGTGATGAAGACAAACTCAGATCTCCTTTATACCCTTTCTCCCTGCTGAAGTTCAAACCTGAGCCTTGTGTTCTGGAAGTGAGTGAGTGACCCTTGCAGGGTGTCATTTAAAATGCATCTTCCCTGTCAGGATCTTGTTCACAGAGGAGCCCTCTTTGTCCATCAGCTTTATAACCTAGGAGGCAAGCCTTAGACCAGACTGAAGAAAGGAACTTCCAGAAAAGCTCACAAAAAGGGATTAATCACAGCCACTTAGCAGAGGACCTAAAATTACTTGGACTTGGGTTATGCATCACAGGGTCATATAGGAGACAAAACCAGACACCACAGATCAAGCATGCTGGTTGTCAGCACATGAATATATGAAATGTGGTATAAAGAGCAGGACCTGGAAATCTTTATGGACAATAGTGTTTAGATTTGAAGCTCTTGGAGATTTGGAGATTTTTTTATCCCCTAAGAGTAAAAGAGCTGTTTTTAATTGGTTGAATAATGATTACAGCAGAACAGGGATTGTCCAAAAGATCATTAGAATGTGTCAGTGACATCCTGTTGATGCCACAAAATCCAGTGAAGGGAAAGTCTTTCTATATTTTATCCTGGTTAATGCAGAGAAACTACTTGAAATGGTTAAATACACCTTAGGCAGGAATGATGATGGAATGAAAAAGTTATGACATTTACAAAAGGAAGGCAGGAGAAGAGGGGGAAAAAATGTAGATTTCTACTTTCTTGAGGAACTGTAGTCTCATGGGAAATGAGTCTAAAAGGAAAATAACTTGAGGATAGCTGGAGGTGCAGCAGTGAAGCATACCAGCACAGTATATAGGGCCAGAATATGAAAGCCCAGAACACAATGTGAGATTCAGTATTAAAAAAAAAATCAAGAATAATAAGAATTCGTATTAGTGAAGCATTTGTAGAATGAGAGGGATCAGGAAAAAATCTGGCTTTATATTCAACAAAGAAAGAGCATTACCAACAGATTGCATTAAGGGTATGAAACACTTAGAGCCTCTTTTGTATCCAGCTTTGATAAAAGTCAAATATCAGCAGGTTTCTTGAACAACGAATATCAATAACAAATAGGGAAAGAACAAATTACAGAATATTGCTATGTATTCATATTAGCTCTTAAAGAACTAACTAAAATTGTCTCCTAAATCTATGCAGAAATGCAAAGACACTACCTAGCTTTAAAGAAAGGGAAGAAGAAAAACTGGAGACTTACTGACATATTTCTAAGAAATCTATTCCTGCTTTCAGGCAGTAATTACAAAGTCACAAAGAGTTCAAAGCCTGTTAAGAGACACAAGAGTCACTGGGGATCCTTGAGATCTATCCTGAGTTCGGGCAAGCTTATATTTTAAATTATATTCCCCTCCTACATGCAACATTTTCACCCTGCTTTCCTAGGAAAACAAGAACAACACAATCAGCTTTTTCTTCCACATCTGTCAGCTTTTCCCCTGAATTTGGTGTCCATTTAGCAATTTCAGTCAAACTGAAGAGTGCTCTGTGCTTCAGACAGTTATTACAAGTCTTGTGAAATTGACAGTCACAAAAGGGAGAGAGACTCTTCATGCTTCTAGCTGGGAAGGCAGATCCATTATTTTTTCCATGCATTAGCATCTAGCCAAGCAGCCAGCATATGTGCTCCTCTGGGCTACCACAGACTGTGTCTTGCCCAGCTGCTTGAAGTGTGCAGTGAGAGGAATGTTGTTTTTCCACCTTGAAGGAATAAGCCACAAGCTCATTTCCCAGCTGTGTGAGGCACCAAACTCACTCCCTGCACATTCCCATCTCACTGGGGCTGGCTCACAGCGTTCTTCTCTCAGGCCTAACCAACCCAGCCCAACCCTCTGCTCTCACACACCAGTTTTGGGTGCCAGGAAACTTGTTGAAGGTGTGGATAAAGCTCCAGATGGTGGCTGAGCAGAAGATGGGGATGGAGATATTTATTAGTGAGGTGGCTGGTTTATGTTGAATTTAGTGTACTGTGTCCTAGTGACAGAGCTGTATTCCATGTTGGTGAGTCATCTGCATTTTTTGTATCTTGCCAGCTCTCTGCTTTGACAGTCTTCAGTAAGAATGCTGTTGGACCTCTGTAAAAATAACTTTGAAGAATTTCTGAAAGCTCTTTTGACCTCAAGAACAGGAAGGACAAACTCAGCTTGCAGAAAAAAACACCAGGTTTGATTTCTTGACTGATGTACAACTCATATTGGAGCCAATCTTGGAAGGCATCTGTGGGAACACTCGGTACTCAAAAAATATTACATAGAAGGAGCCAACCATAAGGTCTTAGATATATCCTAGTGTCTTGCAAAAACAAATTTAGAAATTTCAGAGCCAGAAGCAGCCTGCTAGAAGTTTTGAGGAATAATGAAGGTCATGTGGAACAGGCTCTTTCACCTTAACCACTCCAATCTGTTAAAGAACTTACAGATGGAAAGTTGTGGAAATATCTTGATTCCACCCATTACAGACCATTGGTCCAACATCACCACTGTAGTAGAAGAGGCCAGATTTGGTTTCCTAGAGACTTCAAGTAATATTAATTTCCATTACTGGTCACAAGTTCTCACTAAAGAGAAGAGCTAGGGGACTTAAGAAACACAAAAAGGTCACATCATTTAGGAGGAAAGGAGGAAGGCTGAGGAGAATTGAATCTTGCCCCCTGTCTGAGCCAAGACAGGACATACTCCTGTCTTGAGACCTATTGACAGAAAAGTGAGCATTGCATAGGGTTCTGTTTTATGGAATTCTGTTTATGGAATGCCAAAACTCAAGGAAATATAGGGAGTGCCTCCAAGGACATATCAGAGTAAAGAATTATCTGGGTCAAGGGAAAGGAAATGCTTGTGTCCTAGCTCTAACCCCACATGGAGGTTAGCATGCAACTGCAAAAGAAATACTTTTAGGAGAAGCTCACCCCATAAAAAGGGACAATGTGTTGGTGTCTGCTGTGTTCCCCGTTCCCCTATGATCAGGCAGGCATTTGCATATATTCAAATTAAAAAGAGAGGCAAGTCAATAGGTGGTACCTGTGTGTAGCCTGGGCACCACTATTGGTGCCCCAGGTGCCGTGGGGGTGTGGCTGTGCACATGGGGTGTGACAGCAGTCACAGCCATCAGATGTGTAACAGCTCCTGATCTTCTGAGAACATTCAAATCCAGGTCCTGAACCATGAGCTGTGCTGATTCTGCTGAAGATCACAAGCTTTCTCTTCAGCTGTCATCGCTGGCAAAACCACAATTTTTGAGTGAGGCACTGAGAGATAATCCTTGTGGGCCCTGTAAAGTGAGCTCAACATTTGTATCTGAATCCCAGAGTCTTTGGTGAATGATCTATGTGTGTTTGCTCTCCTGTTGCAATGCTTTGAGAGTTGTAAAATTTTGAATACATCTGTGAAATGAGAGATCAGCCCAGGACAGTACTTACCATTAGAAAAACAACATATATCCTCAGTCTATCTGAAAGTCTAATTTCTACACATAATTTTTCCTTATATTAAACAGAAAATTGTCTATAATAACAGTAACTTTTGAAAGCTCTGTTTGCCTTTTTTCTTCTCTTCAGTTCATTTCTTTTGATATATGTGAACTGCTACCACTTAAATTCTCCGGGAAGAACAGCAATTTTTAAGTTATCCAAAATCATCTTATAAAATATTCTATCAGAAGAGTTATCCTTCTATTTATTGTATAACCTGGAAAAAATAAGAATATAAACTAATTGGGGAGGTTAAGAACAGTATATAATACAAATGTCTTAAGGCAAAGATGATCAAGGCAGTAAATTTCCTTTCAATACACAGCTAAGGGCATTACTAAGAAAGCCATCCTTGGGAGCTCGCCTTTCCAGGCTCCTTCTGTTAACTACAGAGAAAACAGGAACCTAATTTAAGCACTGTATCATTACCTGGAAGAGCTCTATTACCTCTAGAAGGAGCCTAAGGATACAAACCTTTGTGAATACCCTACATAATTAAAGCTTAAATTGGATGGTGGAAACTGGAAAGAAGCTCAGCTCACCTGACACTGACCTGTCAAATCAGCTGCATTGGTGGCAGAGGGAGCTAAGATCACAGGCACTGCACTAATAAATCAGTTGGAAATCATGAATGAAAGCCCTTGTTTGCCTTCATTCAATGCCGGGTGTATGAATATAACCTGAAATCCCTGGCAGGCAAAGTCAGTGCTCCTGGGTTTAACCAGGCATGCTGTTTGCTCAGCCCCTCATGTTATTCTGAGGGAACTTCCAATGGAGAGGTGGAGCTAGTATTCCCTGTTAAGTGATCCTCTGAAATCACTTCTGTATAATTTAGCAGCACTCAAGGATCAGAGCCCTTGTTATCACTGTGTCGCTGCTTTCCTGAGCTGTTTCACCTTCCAGGATTTCATTCATGTTCATGAAGCTTTGGAGCAGTCTTGGAAGAAAGCAGAAGGCTCCTGTGGACACATGGCACTCTCTACACTTCACTTACTCTATTTCTATCTAGAAGACACTAAAAAAAAATACCTGTGGTAAAAAACCCCACTTGTAGCTGAACATATCAAGTACCTCCTTCCTATGCATTCCTTCAGGGGAAAAATAAGAAGAGAAAAGAAATTAAATCTTTCATTTCTCTTCAGAAATCCAATCCACACCATATATACTGCAGGAGAGGAAGTGTCGGGGGGTGACAAGGAGAGGAAAGAGTCACCATTTTCCAGCAGTTGTGAAGCTCTGTTTAGCTAAAACAAGTGTAGCCTTTACACAGAAAATGGCTGTGAACACTACACAGCAACACCTGCTTTGTGATTCTAATCCATAAAAGGCTTCCAAACGCCCTTAAAAATTGTTCCCTCTTTTCCCCTGTCTGAGTGCCATCTCCCAGGAAGCCATCTGGGACAAGCATGCCAGTTATTCTGCTTAGCGATGGCAATATTGTCCTCAAGTGCCTCCGGATGAGTCACATCAATGCAAAAGTCCAATTATAGCAGGAGCCCCCCAAAGCAGAAGTATCATTTCAAATAAATAAGACTGATGTAGCTGAACCACTGGAACTCAGAATGTAATTCAGTCACTTCATCACCTTTTGCTCAAAACCCCTGCATCCCTTAAAGCACCCGTGCTAAATCCCCAATCTGGTTACAACATTCCCAGCACAGATGTGATAGTCTTAAGCCAGTGTGTATGCATTTAGAGGAGTCAATTACTTTCCTATTTTTTCTTTCCTCCTTATTATTTTAAAATACAGCCTTTTTAAAACTGGTATTTCTTACCATATTAGAGTAGCGAATGAACAGTGCCATCCACTGTTTCTCTACATAATCCACAACATTTTCCTAGGATGTCTTAAATAAGATTTAACATAAAAGTTAATGCCACATTTGGAACTAAGAAATATAGATTGATAAAAAGGTATGAGACAAAATGCATGTTTAAGGGGTCAGGCTAAATATAGAGTGAGAACTCTACAAGGAGATTACAACAAAGGGGATTTTATGAAATATTTCCTCACCCATGGGTGAGCCATTCTAATCTAATTAGCTATACCAAATACTACTCCAATCAAGTAGGTAATTTTTATCTTGCTGAGGGTAAATTCTCTTTTCGTCTTATTCTAAGAACTACATCTCTTCTCCAGAGCAGTAATCAGCTGCCTAGACCATGACCCTGATGAACAATATGGCTAAGAATGGGTGCCTTAAGACATGTTTACTACAGAATAATTAATGATATGGTGTGAAGGAGACCCTGTTTTCTAAACATGGCCAGTGCAAGACTGGATGTGTCCCTGAATGCCCCTGGCAACAAGGCACAAGCCTTGTCTTTCAGATGTGTAGTTCAGAGGCTTTTCCTATAGGAGGATTCCAAACTCATCCCATCCATGGCGTTGCACATCTCACTTAGCAGAATACCTGCACTTTTCAGCAATGCCACAGCTTAATAATGCAAATATGCAAATGTGCTCCATGTTCACCCCCACAGAATCAGCAAGTGTCATTCCCACATCTCCCTGCACTTTACTGGAGCACAGTCTCCATGCCCAGCATTTTCTTAGACTGATCTCACAAGGCTTCTCGTTCATCCTGTTAAAACACAAGCAGAACAGCCATTGACCACAGTGATGAATGAATTAAGCCATAACAGTTTGCCTTTCAGTACCTTACTCTATATTATTTTCTTAGAGGTAATGTTTTGAATTTCAAGGAAGGGCTGCTTTCCAATTCAAAGTCGCTACAATTCCTGACTTTTCTTACGGTACAGATCTCTCATTGACACAAATAATGGTAGAAACATTATTTAGAAAATTGTATAACTGTCGAGTCTCAGGTAATTCAAAGGATAATTACTTGTTCATGATCAATGACTAATTATATACTACACAACACAGAGCCATAAAACTGACAAATGGTGAAAGCACATAGTTATTGCACACTGTGCTGGGAACATGACTTTCATGAACCCAGTGCATTACACCCAAAGTTTTCTCTTAAGATATTTATAGAAAGGAAAATGTGTGTGGCAGAATTGGTTGCACTGAGCACACTCAGGCTCATTCATATTTCAGGATAAAAGATTGTTTTCCAAAAATCATTTCCTATTGATGTTGTTGTGTTTGGTCCTCACTCCAAATGATCAGCAGGACACTAGGCTGTGAGGGTCAGACTGGAAATGATTTCTTTGATTTTTCTATTATGTTTTCAAAGGTAAGAGAGAGTTCTACATCCTTCTGAAAGTCACTGGCTGTAAGCAGGGAAAACCCAAGCTCCTGAGAGTGTAGATTAGACCTGATTATAAACTGACCTGATTATGCAACTGAAATGTAATTGCAATAAAATGCTTAATATAATTTTCTGGTTTGGGGGCATGGATATTTTGACCCCATGCTACTCATGCTTGTAGCTCTTTGGACTCCTCAGGGTCTCCTTTGGGGACCCTGTTTAGAATGAAAATTACATTTTATGTTGAGAATAGTAAATTTCCATTTCTTGTTCTTAACAACAACAGTCTACTGACGAAAGGCAATAATTTTGATTTCTTTGTGTTTGTTAATGCTAAATAATATTAGATAATGTCATGGATCTGCAGCATGGATTTGCTTTGTTGAGAAAAGGCTTTTCTCACCTCTGAAATGCTGACATCATGTCAAACTCACTAGTGTTTCCAACATTCAGAGCCTAAATAATTTACAAGCTTATCACGTGAGGAATGGGGAATCTCTTCCACCAATCTTCTCTTTCTGATATGCTTAAGGCAAACCAAAAGACTCAAAATCTCCAGCTATAGCTGCCTTATCAAAGGACAGAAAGAAAGTTATGGTGAAAAAAGAACTTACCTTAAACCTGTTACAACTCACACACCATCAACTTGCCTCCCAAATTATTGATCTGGCAAAGAGGGACAGCACAGCTGTAGGACTTCTATTAATCGTGCCTGTACACTCAGGATCACAGGACTGCAAAACCTTCTGAAAACCTTTCCAGTCTTCCACAAATTTATCTGAAAGGATCTCCTCCACCTAAAAGATGAATGAATTTGTAATGCTGGTAAGAAAAAAAAGTGTTCCTGTAGTTTTGATAGCATTATCACGTGGAAAAATGAACTAAAATGACAAATTTTACACTTAAAATAACCTGGGTTATCACTTACAGTATTACAAGCTGGAACAAGAAAGGCAGGTTTCTTATTTCATATCTTCCATTGAGATATTTGTAAACCATCTAAGCTAAACCAAAATTATGTTCCCCTTAAAAAAATTAGCTTACTAATTTCAAGGCATTGTGCAACATCAGGCCCAGAACTCACCCATGAAAATACTTCTTCTGAAAACAGACTGGAAAGGCTGCAGGAAATCATCCCCTCATCTCCCTTCATAGATGTGCTTCTGTAAGTGACTGAAGAAGCAGGTCTGTGTCTGCTGAGGACACTGAGCTTTTGCTGTCTGCTCCTCCTCTCAGTCCTGTAAAACAAAACCCCCTAGGACTGAGTGCATTGCAAATGGCACTCAAGCCACTCAGGGCATAATTTGAAGACAATGGCTTTTATCAAGGGAAAATGATGATGAAATTTGGCCTACTGAACCTGCTTTAGAATCTGTCTGTAGCTATAGCACTTAGATTAAAAATGTTTTTCATGCAAAAATTTGGTGTGTTAAAAACAGAAGATTCTAAGAAGAAACAAAACCGGGATCCTGTTTGGATAAAAAATGTCTCCGCATAACTGCAGATCTGACCAAACATTGTAGTATGCAAAATTTCAGGTGACCTTGAAGGAGGTCAAGAAACCCCTTCGGTTGTCTTAGCTGGCTGGGGACCTAGATTGGTTCCAGGTTCTGGTTCTACCAAAAACCAGCTGGAATGGACTTGAGCAGCTGCATCAAATGGTGCTGTTATTGGAGCCACCAGAGTAGAAAATCAGCCTGTTTCAGCTCCTTATATACAAATATTTCAAAGCAATGCACACCATTCAGGGCTGTTCAATGGAACAGCATTTAGTATCTCTCTTGTGCATTTAGTATCTCTCTTGATACCTGTGTACTCCTTTGGTGTCTGTTATCTCTCTGGACACTGCTTTCTCTCAACAGCACTCTCCAGAGTACCTAAGACAAAGCTAAATATGGAGTCTGTTACACACTAATGCAAACCTAAAAGGGAGTTGATATTGAAAATTATGAACAGCTTCTTTACACTAGGTAGTAGATTTGCAACCTGCAGCTTAGGTTATTTCTTGGAATAATTCAGTGAGCAAAAGAGTGTTTATTTCTGTCAAGGAAAGCAGGCTAAGTGTTGCCTGTGGGTTTCAGCAAATAACCTGTCTGTACCTTGGGTGAAGGGTTCCAAAGGAAAACACTGTAAGGCAGCTGCAAATTCAGAAGTGTCAAAGCTGTGCCCAGGGAAATATGCAATGTCTGTGTAGTACACAGAATATATTTTCATGGAATCATAGAATATCCTGAGCTGGAAGGGACTCACAAGGACCATCAACCCCTGGTGCTGCCCAGGCACCCAACAATCCCACCCTGTGCATCCCTGAGAGCATTGTCCAAATGCTACTGGGGCTCTGGCAGCCTTGGGGCTGTGACCATTCCCTGGGGAGCCTGTTCAGTGCCCCAGCATCCTCTGGGGGAAGAACCTTTTCTGATATGCACCCTAACTCTCCCCTGACACAGCTCCATGATGTTCTCTTGGATCCATTTGAATCTATGTACATTATAAAGAATTATAGATATAATAAGAAATAGCAAAATATCAGAAAAACAAATCTGACAACACAAAGCTAAGAAATACTACTATGGTTTCTCTGCTTCATTCACATAAGTCAGCCAGAGATTCTGCTAGGGTTTCCAAAAACTTCTACCAACCACGAGATTGCTTTGCAACTGATGCTTCAGAAACAGAGTCTAGAAGGGATGATTAGTATTTTTGATTGCTAGAATTAATGTGAACTACTAACTTAGCTAAAAACTGTACACAGAGCATAACATTTTACAAAACCACAGTCCAGCATTTTGCCACAGTCATTATAAAAGAGACTAAGATTACAGAATTAAAAAGAAACACTTACTTCTGGTTCTTTTTCTTCAAACAAGTCTTTAAATTTATGATAGCCAAACTATCCAGTCTGCTTTGGATCAATTAATTAACTCCTGGAAGGCTCTATTTTTAATTTGAAATACCAGGTTCTCTAAAAGCTGATGAAGGTAACTACTTGTGGCCTTTTCCCCACAAGCATAAAAAAGAATAAACATTGAACAAAGCAATGCTGATTCCAGCATGTCACTCTACACTGCCAGATCATCCTGACCTACAATAACTGAGAGGTTGCACATGTTTCAGTAGCCTGCATATTTTTTCAGATTGTTTTTTTATTTTCTCTAAAGAAACCTGAGGAGACATAATGGGCAGAAAGAAGAAAAAGATGAATAAAGGATTTGGAACAATAACAGAAAAATTAGGAGTAAATAGTTCCTTCAGTGATTCGGTTTTCTTGGCTAAGCACTAGACAAATAGCTTTCTGTTTATAAAATTCACCCTAAGAAAATTCTGTTTCCCTTTAGTCCTCCACAGAGATCCAGGGTGGCAGTAATAATATAGAGGATGAGCAATTATTTACTTCATCAGTTGGTCTGGGAAATACTTTAAAGTTTGGCAATCAAAAGATAATGGTCTTGTGAAACTACTATCGGGTATTTGAATTTTCTTTAGAGACCCTTGTCACTGCATTAAATCATATGGAAGCAAAACCTGATAATGCACCTACCTCCCCCAGTAAATAACTTGGGGAATCTGGTACTGAAGATACAAAGACAGCTTGTACTTCACAAGAAACAATTGTACAGACTGGCTAGATCTTACCCATGAAAGTGAAATATGATAAAAGGAAATTGCATTTTGTTCAAAAATTACATAATATGGGAATCTTAAGACATACTACTTCAGGATTTATTAAATATTTTCTTAGTTGGCCACTTTGAAAGCTCAACTTTATTTAGTCAAAAGGACTTAATTCTGTTGCCCAGATCATTTTCTAAGTCAGTCCAACATCAGTGATGTGACTGGAGATAGATGGACTGATCTATTCCAACAAAAAAAAAAAAATCATAACATTATGTATAAATATAAACTATTTTACTTGTCTTTCTTTCACGGTGGGAGCCTCCAGATGCTGGGGATTAAATAGTTCTTTCTTCTGCCTGTCTTTCCACCATCTCCAAAACCTCTGCCTTTGTTAACAACCGCATTCAGAAATGTTCCTGTTCAGTAAATGAATAAAAATCATAGTAGTAAAGTGCTTTACTGAATCATTGCCTGAATGTTGTAAGCATTATTATTATTATCTACTGCAATGTATGAAACTGATTTTCTTTTCCTATAAATTGCTAAATGAATTCTTTCCCTCTGAGGTCACACATGTATATGTATATGGATGAAATACTGCAGAGCTAAAGTGAACAGTTTTTATGTAATTATATTAGAAAGGCACTGTGATCTATCATCTATATAAAACCATCTAATAAAAAATGCCAAGAGTGCTTCTGAAGATATGCCCAGTGCTTCCTTTGCTTGTGTCAACCAGACTGAGAGCTTTAATTTTTTCAGACTATTATTTGCTCACTCAATTTAGAAATACAGAGCCTACAAGTTAAGGAGTGCAATATGTAGCAAATCAAAGTAATAAAAAAATACAGCTTGTCCACCAAAGGGATGATCACCCAAGCCAGTGTGGGACACATATCATGGCACTCCATCATCACAGACAGAAAGGCATCCCAGCACAGCTCTGTGCAGCATGAGGGCTGTGGAACTGGCAAAGACAGGCAGCTCTTACCAGAGCTCATCTTCCAAACTAAATACAAAAAAGAATCCAGACTCTAGGAGATGCTAGATGAAGGTACTGCTGAAAATGGAGGGAGCTGTGGGACAGCAGGTTCAGCACTGCCAGTGTCACACATGGTGTTACAGTCCAGCTGTCAGATGGGAAACTGCAAACACAAACCTTTAACAAACATGAGAGCACTCTGTTTGTGTTCCATAATATTATCTTACAATAATTGCTACATGGTTCTGACTCTCATTAGCTTTGTCTGTCATGCTGATTTTTTCTCTTCATATGAAGAGATTTGCCTGTCTGTGATTCCTCCCCTGTTCTCAGGGACCAAAGGGGTGTACATCCATTCCTAAGTGCTATATCTGGGTGTACACACCCATGACACCTGGCATCCTTCTCCAAAATGCTCTATCTCAGGCCAAGGTGCAGCTTTATCCTGCACATTTTAATGCCTGCCCTTAACTGAAATGTCACTCACAACCCATTGGTCTCCTTCAGCATGTGATGCTTAATAGGTGTTCATGCACTGTAGTTCTAAGAGATAATATTAAACCCACTGTGAAACTTTTTAGAACTCTCTGAACACTAAAGTTTACCTCATGCCATGTTTCAGAACTGGAGACAAACCACATTTTTTTCTCTGGTGAACCTGATGCATTTAAGAGCAAGAGTAAGGAAACTTTCCAATACCACCTGAATTCCTTGCCCTGAAATGAACAATCTCCTCTTAGAAGAGACTGAGAGAAAAAAAAAAAGAATAATAATGCAGGTGAAAGGTTATCACTTGATACTGCAATTCTAAATTTCCAAATTTTCAGGAGATGCAACAATATGACTCTAAAAGTAATTTAAAAAATAATGTCTCATCTTCAAATGACACAAGTGGCAATGTTTTAGGTGACTGAGTGACCACATATTATCAACACAAGAACTAAAAAATCATTCATTTCATATAATGAAATGTATAAAAATAATAGATACAGCAAAAATATTTTTAGTTAAAAAAGCACAACTAATTTATATCAAATATTGCCCACTCAATTTATTTTCATACCTTTTGGTTTCTGTGTCTCCATAAACATAAGAAACTCTCTGAAAAGATTATAGGAGGCTAGAGAAGTTGTTTATTGCTATTTCTTTGGTGTTGAAATACTTGCCTCACAATTTTTTCTAGGATCTGAGGTTTTAAGTAAATCACAAAATATTACAAGACTCACAATAGAATATCAAAGGGTGCTTCACTCATCCTTTTATAAAACATCAATTGCATTCAACATTATAAATTCAAATTTGTAGTACAGCTAGAGGGAATATTATATTTCTAGCTTGCACATTAGAAAGCCCCTGTACTAGGCTGGGGTTTTGCTTTCAGGATATGGATTAAAAAGGTAGGGACCAGTAGCATTTTAGACTCCAACGCACAGAGAACATTTTGGAAAGAGCATCAGCTGGAAGAAAAGGGATCAGGCCATTACCTGTGAATTGGGCAGTGATGTGATGGAAAATTAGAAGGTTGCTGCATGGGCCTTTTGAAATTTTTTAGATAAGAACATGAATAGATGTAAGTCCTGGAGCAGAAGACATTCAAGATCATACCTACTTCTATCTCCTGAAAAAAAAAAGGAGCAGGAAACTTCCTTTTGTTGTCTCTAAAACAGGAAGAAATATCTTTATTTGGTTTATATGATTTTTTCACAATACCTGAAAATCTACTCAAATTTACATAAATTTTAAGAATAATACAGCAGCTGAGCAGGAGAACAGTATTTGTTAAATGTTACTGTGCAGATCTTAGTGTGAACAGAAAATATAATGTCCAAGAGGACTTTTCTTGTGTTGATCATGTGTGTCAGAATATTTTTCATAGAACTCCTTCTCCATTAAATGCCAAAGCCAGTCAGTATTTTATTTCCTTTCACCCACAAGGGAGTCAGCTTTTCTGGGAGCTATCACACTTTATGGTACAACACAGATAATAATGGTGGATGCAACAAAGGGACCCCAACAGCTGCAAATTTACACATCCCTCTATTGGAAGTAGCAGATACCACAGCGTGGTGAGTAACAGAACCAGGTAACAGAAACCTTCAAATAGATTTGTGGACAATAACCCATTCTCAGCTAGGTCTGTTTCTAATGAGGTTTTGCAGGGGCTGATTTTTAGCCCTGTTCTATCCATACATTTTAGGCACACACATCCATGTATATGTGTCTCTGTGTGTGTGAGGATGTATAAACTGAGCAAACATATCCCTCTCCATAGATATCTATCTAAATATATACATACACACATCCACAAATAATCTGAAAAAAAAACCCCTCTCCAAAACCCTCTCCAAAAGACTGGGTGACCATAGATAACTGAAAAATAAGTGGAATGGTAAGATTATAAAAAGAAAATTTCATTAACACAGCATGAGTGGGAAGAAGAAGGAAAGAACAAGGTTTCTAATGCAGTCCTGCAATGAGAAACAGAGAAAATAGGCCAGAATAAAAGGGGAGGCTTGATTATGAGATTTACAGTTCATAACATATAATCAAAGCATAAATTAATTGCCAGTATGATGCTAGGCACAAGGGACTCAGGCAGTCCTTGGCTGTAGAAACAGAGGAACACATAACAGCACCTGAGAAGTTATATTACTTATTTTTCTCATACCAATGTAACTTCTGTGAAAGCACCAACTCATTTCTGCCATATTTCATGAAATGTACAGAAAAACTAGCAGGAATACAAAGGCAGCCACAGGGAGGATTAAACTACTGGCCAACATGACTTAAAGTGAAATTGTAGGAGGTCAAAAATTTTTGGTCTTCAAGGAAGTTGTTACAGATTATTTGGTCCCCAACTGCACATATCTATATTAAAGAAACTTGAAAAACAGACTCTGGGTGTTGCTCTAACAGGAAACAAACGCTGGCAACCACCAGATGACTTTGAAGAAGATAGGAGAAAAATACTTAGCTGTAATAGTAATTAACAGAGGCGGCACATAAAAATAATTGATCCTACCTCATCAAGCGTAAAGAAAACCTGCTTTAAAGAGGGATAAACATCTTGGATGTATCTGCACAGCTTCTGAAGAACAGTGTCACTAGAGAAATGTTCATCTCCTTTAGCTGGGTCTATTTTGCTAGAGGAAAAAAGAGTTTGCAATGCTTTCATGTCTCACCCTCTTTCACTCACTATATTCTTCTCAGAGCAGGAAAAATAAATGACCTCATTAAGACTTTAGGTTTGATAGGATTCGAAATAAGAATGCACTTGGAGGAAGCATTGCCAAGAGATTTTTTAACTGAATTTAATCAAGGGTGATCTCTGTGTGGATACACGTCTCTTTTTCAATAAATATGTAGCCACAGGTGACTCACATAACAAATAGGAGTTTACAACTTACTTATGTTTGCTTTTTCTCAAAGAAATTGTCTGCTTTTCAAAGGTGGTCCCAGGATCCTGGAGTTTTTCCTCAAAATTGTTGCCACGCAATTTTACCTGTGGCTTTCAGGCTTTGTGTCCAAATCTGTTTTTTTTTTAAAAAAGAAAAATGCTTTTTAGAGATTTCCTTATAAAAATACCCTACGTTCCAATAAAAATTTTGAACTAGAAAATCACATCATCACTATGATGCCAATGTGTGCAACTCTCATCATTAGAGTAAGCTTGCATAGCTTTTCTTTCTTGCTAAATATGTAAACGGAGCCAACTTATTTTCTCCATTCCAAGTGCCTGACTGTGGAATTCATCTAACCAAATGTACATGCCTGCACCTGAGCGAGCCACTCTCAGGTCCCTTTATAGTCATTGGGGAGGAACAAGCCCTTTCTGGACAGGATTCATCTCATCCTAAAGCAGACATCTCTAACTGATTAGATGAATCCTGCCCATTGTTCCTCTCCAGTGACTATAAAACAGAGTCTAGGAGGGGCAGTTCAGGCATAGACATTCACATTAGAGATGTCTACAATGAGATAGTAGTTAATGTATCTCTTCTCATTATTTACACATAACAGTAGAGAAACTAACTAGGGGGAATAGGATATTGAGCTGTTTTAATGTTATGATGTACATTGTACCCAAATTTGAAAGCATCCAAAGTACTGGAAATGTTAAACTGCATTAAAAATTCTGGGAACTTAATTAGTATCATATTTCATAGGTAATTACTTTAAAATCAATAAGGACCTGTCCACACAACACTCCAAACCCTATCTCCTATTCAGTTTCAATGGTACTGCAGAAAGTTTCAAAGGCTAAATGCACTCCTGCTTCAGATGATTTTGTAGGCAGCTACATCCCCCAGGTATTTTTAGAAATGTGCTGAGTTCATACTATTGGCACCTCAGAAAAGCTTTTAAAACTCCTAATGCTCCTCAAAATGGTGGCAGGTGGTATTAAGAACATTTGCTAATCCAGGATGCAAAGGCCAAAACTAAAAAACTACCAGAGGTATGCCAAGTTTCCAGGATCTTTTACTAAAAATCTCCTGGTTTTGGACTGTCCAGTAGTTTGCTAAGCTCAGCCTAAACAGCCAGCAAAACTTCAACACAAGTTAGAAGAATCACACAGTTTATTGGTCAACTGCAACCTGACAGCATGGAGTGTGGAGGGAACCTGACTTTTTCCAGTGGTGCTGCCTGTGAGCAGTAGACGCCCCATGGCTCAGGGGCTGAGCATCTTCCACTGCCCAGAGCCCAAAACAGGGGCTGGGAAGGGCCAAGCACGAAAGACTCAAGATAAATGAAGACAGAGGCAGTGCTGGCATTCAAATTTCACCAGGGAGTAATTTCATTCCCTGCAGGGAAGGGCTTTGCCAACAATGCTGTTGAGGAATGAGTTATTAAAAAAAAAGCTGTGGGAAGGATAGATATTTCATGTCTGATTATTGTCTTGGATAAATGAATATGAAACAAACAGTATGAAATAACAGATTATTTTTAAAATTAAGGCCAAGATAATAACAGTTATTTTGAGCCCCCAGCTGAGATCTCTTCACACTCAAAAGTCTATGGGCTGCTAAATCCCTCAAATCACACTGTAGAGAGCAATTCTCCACTGAAAATGAGCAACCAGGCAAAGCTGTGTCAGTCAGAGCAGCAGACCTCTCCATTTCCACCTCCTTGTTCAGTAATCCCACAGCTGCTTTTCAGATTCAGCAGTGACAGCTGCCAAAATCCTGGGAGAGCTGGAGGGAGCTCAGGAAGAAACACCAGTGAGGACGTGTGAAGCTCTGGCATTCCTCACTCCAGTTTGTGATGCCGTTGATCAGTCCACCAGATGCAGTGGTTTTGCCTCATATTGCAGATTGAGGAGTGGATTGTGGAGCTCTTTCAGTACTGCCTGTGTCTGGCCAACACAGCACATTTCTCTTGCTGCTTTTATCGCAGAAAGGGATGAATTTGGTCCTTCCAGGAGCTGGGGTGGGGAGCTTAGGGAGGAACTCACCAGCATAAAGCTTTGGTTTTAGATAAAGCGAATCAATTGGAATAAAAAGTGAGAAGGAATTTCAGAGCATTTGTTTTTTTAATTTCAAAACATTTCCTCTTTATACTTATAAAACTGGCCTTCAGATTTCAGGCTGTGCTAGAAAGGCAATAAATAGAGTATTTAGATGCCATAGGTAGAAATACAGAGAAACAGAAATATTGCTCCACTGTAGGGTCAGATAAAAATGTGCATCTTTTTGAGGGATAATCCAGCATTTTATCTACTGTAGGAGGCCAGCTAAATTACAAAAGTAATAAGAATAATTCTGCATGGTATGGCTTTTTTGGAAGTATGCTTATGGATGTGTCCAAGTTCAGAAGAATATATTTCCAAGAGAATTGACTGATTAGAGCCATAACAGCATGGATAGCTGGCAAAACCATGTGATATATCATCCCATACTGGTCGTTGACAAAGTACTAGGAATTTAGGCATTTTTAATCATTGGTGCCTTAGCATCTGATACTTTTATACAAATCATAAATCAAAGAAATGAAGCATGAGGGTAACACAAAAACTACTTCTGCTGCTGAAACATGTCTTTGTGTTTTTAACTGATACTATGTTCATCCGAGTCCTGACTCACTGAGAATAATGATTTACCTAATATCACAAATAAAAGTCACCAATTAAAAATCCTGGCAGCCATGAGAAAAGAGTCTTAGAAGTGAGGTCCTCTGCTGGCAAAGCCTTCACATTGGTCATGTATGATTTGCTCCCAGCCACTGACAAGAGCACTCTTTACTCACACCTCTCACTCATCAAGGGGCAAAATCCACAGCAAAGCTCAAAGACACAATCTCAACGTTTCCCACATGGGAATGCTGAAAGATTTTGTGAATTTTATTCCTTCAGTTTATGCGGCTCTTTACACAGCCTCAGGTGATGATGTTTTGTTTCTAAATGAAGGAAATTTGGAGAGTAGAAGGGATGGAATTCAGGACTCAGATGAGTGATGCTCTCTGAGTGAAGAACACCTCAATGGTACCTTGGATGTGCTTGATTATGCTGCAGAGGGGACATAGACAGAGAAAAATGTGTGGGTGATCTGATGCTAAACCAGGGAAGGATAAAATTGTAGCTGAAGTCTCCAGGCAAAATTGAATCCACTTCTACAGGCCCTGAATTTTGTATCAGGAGCCCATAAGATGTAAATACCTCAAACAACTATCAAATGCTGTCATGCATTATTTCTTACAAGCAGGTCCCTGGTACAACAAATGTCATATTATATAAATAAAATTTTAAAACCATGAAATCATGTCCTTAGCCCATTAATTCCTTTTACAATTATTATCAAGTACTATTAAGTTACTTCATTATTAAATTTAGATGATGAGGAAAAGCTTTTGCTGTTGTTCCGTTCACCTGGTGGAGCTTTTGAATTGTATTATCTCAGAAATATCACCTAAGAGATACAGCATGCATAGGCTTGAACGTTTCTGTTTACAGCATCATTAAAATGTCACTATATTTTTCAGTGCTAGAATAAAGCTCCAGTGGAAGAATACATGCAGAAATCTTTCTATTATACAACTGCCCTTAGGATTAAGATTTACTTAAAGATTTAAACTAACAAGTGACATTAATTGAAAAAACCCCAAACCTCCATATTAGCAATTTTTTGACAAAGTAATATTCAATCATTGTTATATCCCACTGTGAATGATTAGAAGCAAATCAGATTTATGTGCTGAATGCACAAAGCAATATGGTTACTGCAGATGACACTCTCATACAGCACCTGCTGTTGCAAAATGTATATCTGCACTGAGCTCTGTGCAGCTAACCAGTGCATAGACAGAAAAAATTTCTCAACTTGTTACGTACATGGGCAATTCCATTCTTTCAACAGGTTAAATGGATAAAATGTGAGTTGTGGAATCATTAGCCAGTAATTCCTGATCTGGTTACTGACCTTCTTACACTGCTTGATTTGGGTGCCTGGGTAAGCTTAAAGAAATATTTTGGAGTAAAAATGCTGGGTAAGAGTTAAGTTGTTCTCCCTTTCTCCTTGACTGGCCATATGCCCTCGGCACTGTTGCCAACAAGTATAAAGTCTTTTCTGTCAGTTTTCTTCTCACAGCTTTTGGTTTCTGAGTACAAGAGATTAATCATGAGAGATACTGGACTAGATTTAACCAAAAGCCACAAAAAATTTCATTCCTATGGTATTTTGGCTTTGAAAAGGAAAATATGAATTTAGGAAGCTAGTCAGTGTATGACAGTGATCCCATTCAGGAAATCACATTTTGGGAAATGTCTTGTGGCCTAAAATCTGTCTGCTGTGATCCTTGAAGCTGGGCTGTAAAGTGTTTTCTCTCCATTTATATTCTGTACACTATTCTGCTCATAAAGAGATTTGGGTTTTGGTCACAGTACTATGCCTGGCTGAAGTAAAATAGTACATTGACTTGGATTCGGTAGTTGGCATGATTTCCCAGTCCTCAAAGAAACCTCAATAAAAATATTTACAATTTCAGAACCTAAGTTCAAAAGATTTTTGCCTCTTTTTGGTTTAAATTTGAATTCCCAGGTATGAAGTTGCTTTGTTATGCAGCACAGAAGTGCCCCTTCAGTTGTCTTTTCCAGTGGCTGACAGTGAGCATTACAGAATGAAAGCTTTCACCATAAGTTCATTTATTCACTTTAGTGTAGTTTTTTTCTTTCTTTCCCTTGCCGCACCCCCTTATTTAAAATGGAGAGACTTGTAGAAACACACTGTCACCATGCAAGTATGGTGCAAACAGTTGTGAAGCTGCTATTCCAGGAAATTTACATCATCCCACACCACCAGTCACTTGAATGCAAGAAAGTAATGCTTCCTTTAGGAAATTAAATACAAATTAATGAGCAAATGGAATTAGAAAGCAGTAATTTAAAGCTTCTACTCCATTAAACCTATGTATCTCACTGTAAGGGGAAAAAAAGGTTGTTTTTTTTTACCCTGCTGTATCAGCTTTTGCATACTGTGCCATATATACTGCAACACAGGCACAAGTAAGATGAATTAATGATGGTAGTCACAGGAAGCAATAATAAAGTTATAAGACAGCAGTGCTAAAAAATGTCCCCTAAGAAAATAATATGATTCTTACCTATTCATTAGCTCTTGAAAAATTTCATTTGGCAAAGGAAATATAAAGCCATTTATGACTGACTTCAAGTAATCCAAAGACACAAATCCACTCTGACTGACATCAATTTCTTTGAAGGCTTTTTCAATGTCCTGATAGGCTGAACACAGCTGTAATGAATACAATTTATAGTGTTTTGTTTAGAAAAACCAAGTTCATGAAGCTTTTAAAACAGTGGTGCATTTTTTACAAGACCTTTTCAAATATTCTTCGTTGTGAACTGATCAAATAGGTTACCCTGGCATGCTCTGACGGTCAGATGTTTAATTAATAAGCTCACTACACAACTGTATTCCCAATCACATGCTCTCAAATGACAAGTCAGACAAGTTTCTCAAATAATAACTCTGCTTCAAAATTCAGAGTTAAAAATACTTTCTGGATCAGCCTGCTTGATAGCACCTATCTTAATTTAACCATAAAGCCAGCCATGGCATAACCTAGTATCAAAGTTCTCATTATTAAAATGGGTCATTAGCACAATTAATACTCGACAATGTTAAAAGATGTGGAATAGTTAAAAGAGATGTTGTTCAAACATATCACACATTTCTTTGGTTGGTTTTTATTTTAATTCATGTGTTGTTGCAGAGGAGATATGTGGATGTGGGGTTTTTTTTGCTTATGGGACTTGTAAAATGCCTGAAAGTTGACTTACTGCAGATTTTAAAAAGGTTAATGAAACAATAGGAAGACTGGCCTGTTTTTCTGAAATGTTAGTTCACATTGGGCTGTTGAATAGTGAGAGCATCCTTTAGGCTTTTTTCCCCCCACTATTTTTTGACGAGTTCTCACCTGCTTGTAAGATTATTGTTCATTCCAGACTGCTGAAATTGCAGGGTGAAGATACAGGATAGAGAGAAAGCCCAAAATAAACATCCAGCACTGGGAGGGCTTGTAAGGTGAAGTGCACTGTGCTTCCAGTCCAGGCCTTCACCTCCCTATCAAAGATCTCACAGAATATTCTGAGCTGGAAGGGCCCCACAAGGAACATTGAGCTCAACTCTTACATGAACACAGGCCCATACAGGGATCAAACCCTCACCTTGGCATCATTACCACCCTGCTCCAACAGAGATGTACAAGAAGAAAGAGGGTCAAGATGTTGAAAGTCCCTGTAGCCTTGTTTTCCCTACTCTCCTGAATTTTCAAGGTTGAGAAAACCCATTTACAGTGCTGTATAACTGAGCCTGTAGCAGAATATTCCTGATTCCGCTTCTCTTCTCTTAGAGAGTCAGGATTTTTATGACATAAAGGCAAAGTGTTGTATATTGGAAAACTTTGTTTCTATGCACCTTCCCATGAAGGAGGTAGAACACAGTTATGTTCCACCATCACACTTCACAATCACCTACTGTTAAATTCAGACCTAAGGGCATGTGGAGACGTCATTTGCCATATCTATTCCAGCTCCACTCTCTCTATTCTAAGCTTGACACCAAATTTTAAAAACGTGTTTCTGCAACAGCACCTATCTGCTAATAATTTATTTCAGAAAATAATTGTCAGACTGGCACTGGTTGTTACTCAAAGTCATCAATCTGACAGAGTGATCTAGCAATTCACATCTTGAAACACAGTTTTGATGCCCTCCCATTTGGTGTTAGCCCAAGGAATCTGGAATTCCAATACACGTTTCAGTGCTGTGAATTGGAGCAAGACTGAAACACACAAAATGAAACAGAACTGCTGCTTTTGCTAATCAGCTGTAAACTCAAACAAGGAACCCTCTGCACGGAATTGCTTAATAAAAGAAGTGGGTATAATCAGCAGGCCTCAAAACTTGGCAAATTTCTTTTCTTGTGATGCCTGGCTCAGCTTTGCTGTCTGTCAAAATATTGCAAAGTATTAATGGTACTCCCATGCTCTGTGGGTGCCCTCTGAGTGTAACCAGAGTACACTCTGGCATGCAACACTCAGCTGGTGGGGACTGGAGGAAAGGTTTTGCTGGTGAAGACAAGGAAATCCTTTTCTGCTTCTGGTCCTACCCTTTTATTTTTCTGGAAGATTAGTGCTGTCAAGGAAACTGTCTTAGCAAATTCCAGAGCTCTGTCAGCTTCAAAGAAATAAAGCCATCTAAAACTTTTCAAGACAGCATTCATTAACTGGATATATCTTTGTTTAAAAACAGGCTAAACTAAATCTGAAACATAACTTTCTTATATTTCAAACTTGATCAGTAGTTCAAAATTCTTCTAATTAATCTGAGCACTTGTTGTGTTTTAAAACTTAATACAGTTAGCTTACAATCTTAACAGGCAACTTTATTAATTTTAATATCAGAAGGTACCACTAGAAAATAACTCCCTTTCCTTGTCTGTATGTTTCCAGAATGATCCATCTCTAAATGTATAATTTGAGAAAATGGAAGACAGAATCCTGAATGGCCTTTGATAATAAATGTGTCTGTTGACTTTCCCTTGGTCGGTTTAGGGAACATCCAGGCAAATTTGACAGCTACAAGTCCGTGGGCCCTGATAGGATGCATCCACAAATGCTGAGGGAGCTGCTGGACACCACAGCAAAGCCACTCACAATCCTGGCAGTCAGGAGAGGTGTCTGAGGACTGGAAGAGAGCAGATGACACCCCAGTCTTCAAAAGGGCAAGAAAAAGGACCCAGGGAACTGCTGGCAAGTCAGCCTCCCTCAAATCCCTGCCAGGAGAGGGAATGCCTTATTCTAGAGGCCATCTGTGTGCACAGGGAGGACAAGGTGATCAGGAGTATTCAGCAAGGATTCACTGAAGAGAAGTCATGTTTGACCAACCTGATCGTCTTCCGTGATGAAACTACCTGGCCAGATGAGGGGAGGAACAGTAGATGGTGTCTGCCTTGACTTCAGCAGGGCTTTTGAGACTATCTCATAATATCCTCCTAGGCAAACTCAGGAACTGGGGACTGGATGAGTGGACAGTGAGGTGGACTGAGAATTGGCTGAACATTAAATCCCAGAGGAGCATAAACACTGGCACAGGGTCTGTTTGGAGGCCTTCACCAGTGGTGTCCCCCAGGATTAATTATTTAATATATTCATCGGTGCCTTGGATGAAGGGCTTGGTGGTGGCCCAGAGCTGGGAGGAGCAGCCAGTCCCCCTGGGGCTGCACAGCCCTTCCCAAGGACCTCAGCAGGGTGGAGAGATGGGCAGAGGAGCTGTCTGAAATCCAGAAAAGGAAATGCAGGGTCCTGCAGCTGGGGAAGGACAGTGGAAAATGAGCTGTCTCCAAGCCAGCACTGTGTCCTGAGGGCAAGGAGGCCAATGCGGTCCTGAGAACATTCAAATCCTACATAAGGTGCCACTTTCTTGGCCATTAACATGAAGATGAATTTTAATAGATCTGCACATTTCCCTTCCAATAATGTTAGAATATGATGATATCTAAATTCCAGTGTAACTTATGGCAGGTCATACCTATACTCTGTAGCAGTTGTCTGGATCTCATAGCAGGCTGGAAAATTTGCAGCAGCTTCATCTGGATTAAATGGAAACCTCACTTTGCAGCTAGAACTCATTTCCACATGATGTTAACTTTACAGCTTGATTGCAGCATTTACTTTTTAGATATTTCCCTTGACTGACAGTGAAGTTGCTGCACACAGCTTTTAGAATGGAAAGTTATTCAGAAAACACTGCTGTGACTCAAGCTCATTATTTATGTTACTAAGCAAGGAACTTACAAAGATGTAGTTTTAAAAATGAAAATCAGAATTCTGTCACATAAAGAGGATCCATAAATTCTACAGTTAAAATGGCACCATTAGCACATCTTGTGTATCACAGGCAACTAACTTTCTCTTGATTTTTTGCATTTAGCCCCATAATTAGTCTATAAATACAATAAATCTTGTGTTTGATTAAACATGTCTTACAAAAACGTGTCTAGTTAGTCCTGATGAATTTGTTCTGAGAAGAACTGTGCCTTACTTTTTAATTTGAATTTATCTACTGAAGATGCTACACCATATGATGCAGACAACTCTTAAATTCCCTTCTCAAAGGTTAAACAGATTGTCTGCTAACTTCAAGCTCTAAAGGATTCACACCACCCCTTGAATCACAATTATGGTGCTTTGGGGTTTTTTTTGCACAGTTTTCCAACGTCCTGGGAATGAGAGCAGCTGATGTGAAGCTGTGTTCTGGTTTTGACTTTCAACAATAGATGAAAGCAAAAGTTCTATTCCTTTCAGACTTTTTCTGGACATCGTTGGGACATTAACCCTTTAGAAGTCCCTCAGAGCAGAGGCCAAGATCTCAGGGAAAAAAAACAAACCAATACCACCCATATATAACCCTCTAATTGCATCAACATGGGGGACAGAAGAGTCAGGGGAATTCTACTTGTAGTTTTTGGGACTATTTAAGTGATTATGAGAAGAGAACCTGGTTAACCAATTGTCAAATTCCATTTGGGACAGGAAAAGGGAGCTGCGCTGACATACCCTGTTTTCCTCTCTATTCTTTGGATTGTTTGCTAAAGCACAAAAGTATATTTAGCTGCTAAGATCATCATAATTCCATTGCTTTTGTGGGGTACTGAAAGACAGGAATACACCTTTACAACCTTAAATTTACTTAATAAACTAGTAACTTAAGTTAATTTACTTTAAGTTATTTACTCGCCTCTTGCTTCAGTTTCCCATTTGTAACAATCAACTGTAAACAATTAAAATTTCTAATGATTAATTGAAATGAATTAATTTAATAAAAATATAATCCTGGCCAACCCACAGGGCTCTTCTGTTTGTGACAGTAAACCACACACCTGTTTCTGATGCAGATAAAATATGGGTCTTTGCATAATTCATAGAGGAATTTAATGCTTTTCCCCTGAAATTCCCCCCACATCCTATTTCCCCTCAAGACTTTTCTTCATGTCTTGCTAGAGAGTGAGAACTATCTGAGAATTAATTTTCAAGGAAATTTTAAAGGGATTCAAATTGTATTAGCTGGGAGTTGTACCTATGGAAATACAGAATGAACGTAAGGGCAGTACTCTGACATATGTGAAACATGGTGGAAACATAAAATAAAATGGAGAGATTCAGTTCCACTTCGAACAAAGTTTTCATGCCTACAGTCAAAATTAAAGGCACTTCAAAACTTTACTTCAAAAACATTTGTGATTGGATTATTTGGGGATGGACACTTCGGTTTTACCATGAGAATGCCATGAGAAAGATCAGGTAAACAGTAAATCTCAGCATCAGGAATGATACTCTTGCATTTTTTTGGGGTGTCTGAAACTCTCTCCTAATCACAGTTTACTTTTTTGATCTACCAAAATAACCCCAAACTACAACACAAAGTAATACATCCACAAATTATCATGGCCTTACTACAAAATAGGAACGCTCTTCAGTCAAGATCCTCCATTTGTGACCCTTCCCATAGGGATTGCCCCATGAAAACAGTACCATTCCTTCCCCCAGGAACTTTCCACTGGATCATTTCTTCAATTCCTGCTGCTTTGAACCAAATGGCTTATTATGCACCCATAAATATCTTGGCTGGAAAGAGAATCCCATTTGATTTACGAATAGAAATGCAGAAGGAACGACTGGTTTAAAATTGTACTTTTGCCCTCTGTTCTTCATGCTCCTGTTTCTTACACAGGATCCCATGGCTAGGCCAGGATCACCACCATACTTTGCACACCATGAAACAAATCCCTGCAGAAGGGTATGGTACAATTTGGACGTTTAATGAATGAAGATTAAGGTGGCTTTGGCAGCAGCCATTAAAACTGGGCCAGAGCCTGTTTTCATTATAAAAATCAACAGAATTTTTATTGCCTTCACCTGGGAGTATGAAGAGAGGATAATTAAATCCCCAAATTCTTACTTCTAATCATGACAATGATTGGCTTGCTTTCATAGATTTACTGACCAAGAAAAGTATTACCAAAGGTTGGCTTTGGACACAGCAATCTCTTCCATCCTTCTCCACAGTGAGAAGGAAGAAAACAAGAAACTCTAAATTATTGTTCTCATCTACTTGCTCTCTGGATATGCTATTAACTTTTCACTTACTAGGAAGGGCAACAAACCCTGGGTACTTCAAATTAGCTTTTGGATGGCCTTGCTCTTCCTTTCATGAGATTATTTCCCTGTTTATTTCTATGACTTCTCTACTTATATAACCTAAACCATTTCACAGGTTATAATCTGAAAAAAACCACAACATTCCAGTACCTGTTTTTGTTCTATACCTGCTTGAATTTGGACACTGTCTCTGCATCTTTGCACAAGTTTTCCCTAAAAGCAACTTCAGTGCTGGTAAGACTTAAACAGGTATTGTTCCACATATTTTAAAGTCTGGGTTTACTTTTAACTTCAGTGTATATTCCATAAGCAACGCTTCATCTGAAATTATTTTTTTAGGTAGTAATTTTCAAAAACATTGAAGCTGACAATGCACATTTCATAAGCATAGAAATGGCTTCTGGTTTCCTAAGTATCAAAATATGCTGATTATAAGTACTACTATTCATTATTTTCTACTTCCTATTTTTACACCCATACGGATACTCCTAATTGATAAAATTGAAAAACAAACAAATATACCCATTATTTTTTTTATGAATCCAACCCATTGTTCAAGGAAAAGAAATCATTCTTTGCACAAAGATTTGCTCTGAAATTGCTGCCAAAGAAAATAACCTTGAGTTATTTGCCGCATAACTGCCACATGAGAACATTAAAGATGCCTAGGGACAGCTTCATCTTGAGCATGTGACTTTTAAGAAAAAGCTTTTAAGTTCAATATTTAAAAATTGCTGCTGTATCCTTTTTCTTCCTCTGATTGTTAAATTGAACCCAGTAATCACATATAGGAAGAATTTGGGTGTTTTTTGTTTCTGTAGTTCTGGCCATTTATCTAATAATGAATGATACATAATGATACACATCTAATATGTATCATCTCACCATAAATTCAAGATATCACTGGAATGTTAAGGAAATAGGCAAGTGTATATATATATAGATAGATAGATATAGATAGATATATAGATATGGATATTTCATGGTGGCTTTTCCCCAAAAAACTGGAGAATGAGGCGAGGCCCTGATGTGAAACCTGAATAACTTTCCTGACCATTAAGAGTAATTGACCAAGCCTAACTCTGACCCCTCAAAGTTGATTTGGTCTTAGGGAGAGTTATATTTTCCATAGAAGCAAATAAATCTTTAGATGGGAAGTCCATTCAAAAAGGGTTCACTGCTTCTTAGACAAATCAGGGTTTCAGAACTGTCAGACTTCTGGGGTTTTCCAGAAATTTTTTCATAACCTTCTGGTAAGGTACAACAATTCCTCCATCTCTCTGGCATTGGTCTAACTGATCTAAAAGAAATGCTATGCATGCAAACATGGATATATGGCTGAGTTTGTGGATCCAAAACACATCTCTAAAAAGAATATTTCCCCTATACTACGTAGTATATTTCCTCAGCCCAAAAGATACGTATGAGCCGTGCCTCAGGTCAGGATCCTGACAGAAAAACCCTCTTAATAATTACAGGACTGGTCCAAAGTCCATTATAGTTAATTGAGAGACTCGGCACCACAGCCCAGAGCAACCATAACAGGATTATGGGAAAAAAACATTTGTTAATTGATCCAAGGCAAATATTTGGCAGGCTCTGGCTTGAATCAGAAACAGCTGCAGAGTCCAAAAAGCAGAAATCAGTTCAGAAGACCACACTGTGAAGGGACAGCGGGAAGAAAGTTGGTGGCAGAATTTGGGCCAAAGAACAGGACTGGGTTTGGTTTTGTCTTTTTGGGTTTTTTATAACAAATCAACGCAGAAGTAAGAAAATTAAGAAAAGGTTACATTTTATCTCTGTATTGTGTCTGGCATCCTGTTGTTTCATATAAAAGTGACTCAGGACCATTATTATCATCTGTTAAGCTTCAGAAGTTTTTCTGATAAAACTTCATTTTAGAGCTTGAAGTCCCCAACATGAAAATTTGTGTTGCAACATTTTTATAAATTTATTACCTTTCAGATTGCAATGGCAAACATAAGGTTTATTGCCAAATAAAGCATCATTTTTGTTTTTTGATTGCCTGCTTTAGAAGAGTATTGCTTCTGCTCTATAATTGCCTCCACCAAATTATTTAACTGGTTTTGTTGATAACTAATTATGGAAAGTATCCCAACCAGAAAAAAATACACAAAGTGAAATAGTGTAGCCAGGAAATATGAAATCAGAAAAAAATATTTTGGCAGTCTCTCACAATGAAATTAATATACAAATTAAAAAAAAAACCTGAACAAACCCTCAAACAATAAAACACCATCCTAGTTTGCTTCATTTTATTTTAGGTCCCTATCCACCAAAGAATATCTCAGGTAGTATTTCCTGATGGATATCACAGACTCCAAAACCCACAGAAAGACTTTTGAAATCATAAGACACTAAACATTATTTGGAAAGAAAGCATGTGGAATCATGCAGTCATAGAATAGTTTGGGTTGGACAGGACTTTCAAAGCTCATCTAGTCCAACACCCCTGAAATGAACAGGGACATCTTTGACTAAAGTAAGTTGCCCAGAGCCCCAGCCAACCTGACATTGAATGTTTCCAAGGATGGGCATCCACCACTGCTCTGGGCAACCTGTGCCAGTGTTTCACCACCCTCACCACAAAAAATTTCTTCCTTAAATCAATTCTGATTCTCCTCTCTTTTAGTTTAAAACCACTACCTTTTGTGCTATCGCAACTGATCCTGCAAAAGAGTCTATTCCCATCTTTCCTATAGGACCTTCTAAGTACTGAAATACTACAAGAAGGACCTAGAATCTTCTCTTCTCCAGGCTGACCAACTCCAATTCTCTCAGCCTGTCTCCGTGGCAGAAGTGCCCCAACTCCACTTGGTGCCTCCTCTGGACTCACTCCAAGAGATCAAAGAATCATGGAAAGGCTTGGGTTGGAAGGGGACCTTGAAGCCCATCCAGTCCCATCTCCTGCCATTGGCAGGGACACCTTCCACTATCCCAGGTTGCTCAGAGACCCACCAGCCTGACCTGGAACCCTTCCAGGGATGGGGCAGCCACAGCTGCTCTGGCCAACGTGTGCCAGGGCCTCACCACCCTCACAGTGAACAATTTTTCCTCATATCCAATCTAAACCTGCTCTCTGTCAGTGTGAAGCCATTACCCCGTCTTGTCACTCCTGACCCTTGTAGGTTGTTTCTCTCCATCCCTCCAGGCACTGCAAGGCCACAGTGAGGTCACTCCAAAGCCTTCTCTTCTCCAGGCTGAACAATCCCAATTCCCTCAGCCTTTCCTCCCAGCAGAGCTGCTCCATCCCTCTGATCCCCTTGGTGTCCCTGCTCTGGCCTGGCTCCAGCAGCTCCCTGGGCTGGGCCCAGGGCTGGATGCAGCCCTGCAGGGAGGGCTCAGCAGAGAGGGACAGAGGGGCAGAATCCCCCCTGCCCTGCTGCCCTGGGGCTCTGGGTGCAGCCCAGCACAGGGGGGCTCTGGGTTGGGGCAGGGTCAGCTCTCACCCACAGCAGCCCCAAGTCCTTCTGCCAGGGCTGCTCCCTCTGCTCATCCCCTGCCTGGATCCATCACACACAGGGATGTGCCCAAGACAGGGTCAGCACCAGCACTTGGTCTGGTTAAACCTCATGAGTTTCAATGATTCAAAACTCTGTGAGTTTTCTTTTCACCAGACTGCTTCACAGGAGAACTGCGCTAAAGTGAGAGGAAGAACAACATCCCAGTGTCTGTGATATGACATTTTCCTGTTCACTGCCTAAGCTGCACAGGATGTGAAGATGTGCAATGGTACCACAATGTTTAAATAACAGCATTCCTCCACCCTAAGGGGAAAACCCAGTCATATTCAAGCTTCTTGCAGGAATTCAGCAAAGGCATGAAACACAGCTGATAAGAGATGTTTCCTTTCCCAAAGGCAGGGTTTCACTTGTCACCTGGTTATCAGGATCTTTTTCCCTGTGAGGGGCAGTAGCTCTTGGCTCTCTCCACTCACTGATATCAGCAGGAGGGGGAGCCAATTTCTCATTCAGAGATCACCAGCTTCAAATCAGCTGCAAAAGGGATGGCATCTTGGCTCCTGTAGGTATGTCCTGCACGCACACTCTTTCCTCTGGATGTATTGATTCTGCTGAAAATTATAAAAAAAAAAATAAATTCATATATCCTGTGTCAGACCAAGAAACTGAAGGGATGCAGCAGAAGGCTGTCCTAACCCCTCTTATAAGCAGAGTAAGGAAAATTCTTCTTTTCACTACTTCTTCCTCTGGAAGAGCCTCTGGGGTTCTCACTATCTCTTCTATGTAGCTTTCAGAGTGGAGTAGGCACACACATTGCCATGCAGACTCCCCAACCTCGTCCTGAATTTGAGGCCAGGAACATCCCCCACCAAAGCCACTCAGTGGGACTGCAGGCAAGGGCAGTCACACATCATCTCTCCAGTATCTTAACCTCCATCCTGAAACTCAAGGTGATTGGGATGAATTCAGATGCCGGGACTCATGCCTTTGGAATGAATTACCAACACATTTATCCTTGCATACCATTGCATCCATTAGTCAGAGGAAGGCTGAAGGCTGCAACTTGCATGCAGAAGATAAACTGTCAAATTACCCTGCTGCTGCAGCCTGCAGCCACTGTCACTCAGAAGATCACAAAGGCTCATCAGTTATTGTTATTTTTACTCTCACAGAAAAATCACGGCTGTTTCTTTACTTACTTTCAAATTCCTGGCCCTTCATCTTAAACCAGGTCATGCTGAGCTATGTTCCTCTCTGTCCATCCTGCCTGACTGCAGCCAAAAGGTCTGCAGCACCTGATAATGTTTTCCACATTCTCTGCAGTCTACAAATTACAGGTGATTCCAATGAACAGGAATAGAGTACAACCTTCCCTGGCACAGCAGGAAATGTTGCAATAACACTCCATGAGAAATGAGTGTTTTTCATTTACTCAGTGTTCTAAGGCAAATTTCTCTTCAAATGGCACTAGTAAACTTCAAGACTATTTTAGGCAAAGAAATGAATTTCTTAAATGGTAGGCAGAGGATGTTTTTCCTTCAATACTAAAACCTGGAGGTTTGCTAGAAACAAAAGATCAAGGCAGGTATACATTTCCAAATTATCAATGAACTCCAGAACATCAGTGAATTATTTTCCAAATATACCAAAACTTTTTTTTTTTCAATTCTGCAAAAATTCCCCAAATCAAGAAGAGGTTGAAAGAAAATGGATACATGGGATAAAACAACAAATATGTTAACATTCTAGCAACTGTAAGTGCCTATTCCAGGTCTGTTAAACACCTCAGCAGCCCGGACCTTAGAGTAAACTTAAAAACTGAGAACTGACAATAAGAGTAGTATTGGAAGTCTTCCACACTTACTCCGTTCTGTGTTGAATTGTTCAGCTTGCAAGAACAAAGCCTTGTATAAAAACATCACTTGTTTTTTTTTTTCTGCAGAAGCAACTGGGGAATTGAGCCAGGCTGTGTTCTCTCTGGCTCACATAACAGCAGCAATAGTAAAGATCCTGCCACTGCTCCTTACTCACTCATTTGAGGGTGACTGCCTGACACAATTAAACTCAGCTGTATCTGCTCTGCAGTGCTACTATTAGGAGTAAGGAGGAGAGTCTTTGTAGGGAGTCCTGATCATAGAAAAGTGATTTCAGTGCACCCAAGATTCTGTATTTTTGGGTTTTTCTCACCAAAAGAGTTAACAATCTGAGTCCAGTCAACATTTCAAGCCCAGTCCTCCCACTCTACACATTTTAGGCCTCTTTGTGGCTATAACTAGCCCCTGAGATAAGCAAAGGTTGCCCAAAGTAAGAAGCAGTGAGTCAGGCAGATTTGACTCCTTGGCAACTCTGCCTGTCAAAGTAGGGTGGAAGAAGACAAAGCTTATCTGGCTAAAGACATGAAGACAGAAAAATAGATTTTATTCATTAAAAAAAGTATTTTCTTTTAATTCTATAGGAATTTATATCTAAAGTTCCTATAGATAAAAACAAGAAAGGAATTTGAAATTCAAAGATAGGATTAGACTTCACCAGAGTATGGATTTCTCTTCTATGCCATGATTGGCAAAATATTTCCACCACAAATCCTAGCTGCTCATGGGGAAAGAAACACAGAAATCACGACTCCTTTCTCCCTGCAATCAGATTTAAGTAAAATGTATTATTTAATGAGTGAAGCACAGGTTTGGATGCTGTGGTGCCTGGCACCAGGGGCATGTTTTTCTGCCAGCTTGATGTGACCATTTGTCCTTACAGGTTAGAAAGGCCATGAACCCACCAGCTAATGGTATCAGAACGTTCCAGCAGAGCCACTGGAAGCACTGCTCCTGTTTGTTCTCTGGAGTGTTGCTGATATCACACAATTTCACCAACCACAAGGCCTTGCCACAGTGTCTTTGGCATAGCATGCTCTGTTGTCACTGACACGTGCCAGCTGGCTGCTGCTCCCCACCCCAGCAGTGACTGCATCTCAGCAGCATTTATCATGTAAAACACTCAGGCTTCCCTTGGGAAGAGGGAAGACAATTAATATTTTAAATATTGTCCTATTCTTCAGGAGCATGTAGGATATCCAGTGAAAACAGGTCCCCTGCAGGCATCACAAGGGGGGAGCTTGCAGGCACTCTCTTCTGCACACTGTGGCTGACTGTGAGATGATTTCCTGCCACAAATTCATTTTGTCACCCACACAGGTATTGCCAACCACTGTATCACCTGGCATTTTCCTCAGCAACTGAGTCTGCCCCACGGATCTCACCTTGGAAGGTGCACAGAGGAGGCTGGGAGAGACCCAGTGGTTCTTCTGAAGGAAACACAGTTCACCTCGCCCTTGACACAAGGATCAGAAGCAAAATCTGTGTTCAAACTTGTGGCTGCTGCCCCTCATTAGAACCATACAGCCGCCCTAATAAACAACATATGGGAAATCTGGGGTTCTTATCTGCCAAGAAAGCAAAAATAGCAAAAATTTTAATGGCAGCATCAAGAAATATGCTGCAAAGAATAAGCTGGGGATAGAGTGGTAAAACATGCTGTGTTCTTCCATTTTTGTGAGAATGTGTCAAAAATGCATAAATGAGTAAAGAAAAACTCATACTGTAACACCTGGTACTCTCTCTAGCAAAAGAACTGGAGCTCAGATGTGCCTTCAAGGCAAACCCTGTGACACAGCACAGCTTGGGATCTCACTGGCCCACAAAATGTCCCTGGAGGGTCTCCAAAACACCCTTCCTGAGAGTGTAGGAGGAGGAGGACCCTCAGTCACCCTGATTTCAGTCTGTCTCAGGACAGTCCAGAGCATTTTGCAGCAGCCTCTGTGTCTGACTGTCCCTCTCACTTCAGCCAGCACATCCACACAGGGATGAACACTCAGATTTCCTGCCCTCAATGGCAGCCTGCTCTACCACATAATGCAGGAGGAAAGGGGATGATGGGGAAGATTTTAGAGGTCCTTATCACCAAATGGGAGATTTCAATCTGCAAAGATCTATCAATCCAGCATATTACATGCAGGGAGATACAGCCATCAGATTTTGTTTGTTTTGTTAAAAAGAAAGAAAGGAAATAAATGCCTGAAAAATATTCTTCTCTGTGCTATAAACACATCAGTGCTCATTTTCTCTATATTCTACTTTGGGCCATTCTGTGTAAAATCTTTAATTAAAGTTTTTCTTTGAAATTGTCATCATCAAACCAGAAGAAAGAAAGTAAAAAATGGAAGGACACAGCTGTGCATATATGAAGTGCTATTCAGTACCAAATGAATTGGAACAAAATAAGTATCGTGACTGTTATGCTCTTAGTTTTGGCTCTGTATTCTCAGTAGCACAGTCTAACTTGTCACTTTATATTGATTCCATCTGTTTACACTCTGCAGAGTATTGGCTTCCTACAGTGAACATTTCCTATTTACCAGCTGGTAAAGATAGGCCCAAACCAGATAGAAAAGAATTAGACTATTTTCAGAGCCTCATAAACATAAAATCAAAAATTAATGGGGGAGGGGAGATAAAAGTAGAGGGAGGGAGTAGAATATATGGGTATGATGCTTGTTTCATATTGATAGTCCTCTACAATCCATTAACAATTTTTAGAGACCTTGAAATTTGTGCAATGAGCACGCCAAATAAATCAATTTTCACTCCTCTTTACTTTTTTCTTTACATGAACAGCCTGATTGTAAATGTGAATCAATCACAGTACTTCAGTAATCTTTAAATAGAAACAGTTGGGGTCTGAATTGGCTAATATAATATTTTCAGTCCCACTAGACAGCTCTGAGTGAAGGACTTCCACAGAAAATGGATGTGCACATGCAATACAGAGTCATCTTTGCATTCTGACAAACTTTCACAGTGGTTGGATTCTTTTCTTAGGAGACTATAGTTTATAGGGACTGACTCACTTCCAGAGTCTTATTGCTGCCATTAAAAAAACCAAAAAACTGTTGCAAGTTGCAAGCTCTTGAACAAAGTTGGGAGATTTTTAATATTCAGGAACACTGTGTCATGAAAATAGAGGCTCCCTCCAATGCCAGCACATCCTTTTGCAAGTGGGAAACAAATCCTGTCCCTGCTTTTGGAGTCTTGACCGCTGGGGCAGTGAATCATAGAATCATTAAGGTTGAAAAATACTTTCAAGATCCTCAACTCCAGCCTTCAACTGACCACAAACCGTGCTGCAAAGCACCACATCCACTCGTTTTCTGAACCCTCCCAGGGATGGTGACTCCACCACTTCCCTGGGCAGCCTGTTCCAATGCTTAACCACATCTTCAGGGCAGAAATTGTTCCTAATATCTAACCTGAGCCTTCCGGTGCAGCTTTGAGGCATTTTCCCCTTGTCCTGTCACTGGTTGTCTGGGAGAAAAGGCTGATCCCCACCTGGCTACACCCTCGTGTCGGGGAGTTGGAGAGAGTGAGGAGGTGACCCCTGAGCCTCTTTTGCTCCAGGCTGAGCAACTCCAGCTCCCTCAGCTTCTCATTGGACTCCTCATGTTCCAAAGCCTCCACCAGCTCTGTTTCCCTTCTCTGGACACACTCCAACACGGGAGCAGGAGAATGTCCAAAGAATGCTCCAACCCCATGGGAAGCCCAGGCTGGGGCAGATTTCCTGGCAGGAAAGGGTTGTGTTATGGGGAGTATGTTCATTTGCTTGTTTGTTTGCTTATCACACACGTGCCAATTAAAAACTCAGAGTTATGAATATAAATGTATCCTTGATAGATTATGTTCATCCAAACAGAAGCAGAATAAGGTTTGGCTTTAGACTAACCACTGTGATAGGTCACAAATAAATATTTCAGAGTAAATGAACTCTTTAGTGTATTTGAATGACTGTCTATGTACATCATGCATCTATACATCTTGCATTTATATTTACTTTAACTGAATTGTTCTTGGGACACATGGGTAGCAGTAACCTTGCCTTAAGATAATAATTATTTCTGTTAATATACTAAAATACATGTAACAGCTCTACTTCACAATGCTGTTGAAAAAAATACCACAGAACCTTGTAAAATAAATATAGCTCTAATTAGAACTTTGGAGGATATTTTCAATTCATAAATTCTGTAACAAAAAAGCATTTCAGCAGTTTCTTTTGTGATAGGAAACACTTAACATGAAAACGTAAACTTTGCTCTTCAGTTAGGTGCATATAGCCAAAATGAGTAAAAGCTATGGCATTAATAACAACTATACCAAGTTATGATTGATAGGCTTTTCTAGAGCGAGAAAAGATTGTCTTGGATACAATCTGTCCTAACAGCCTTGCGATATGTTAATATTTTATTCAGGCTAGAGTGAGGATATATTCAGATGTCCTACTTGGTGGAAGAGACGCAAATGGGTTGCAAATACAACTGCAACCCTGAGGTGCAATAACAGCTGTGAAATCAGAAAGATTTTATTTCCTTCTCCCAAATTACAGGCCAAGTCCATGCCAAGCACAGCAGGAGGTTGGATTTTCCTAGGAATTTACATCAGGTTATGTTTAATGTATTTCTTCTTCTATGAGCAGTTTTAGGGTAGAGCCAACAGACTGTCACACAGTGCTGTGAAAGGCATGGAATACTCTTCTGTGTTCTGGTAAATAATAACTATTATTTAGTTGCTAATGATAGTGATATGTGACATTAGGTAAAGTTGCAAATGCCCAAACCTACTAAAATACCATGGTGTTTATAAACAAATTTTCATGGCTCCATTTGTGCAAAAATAAAATAATAAAAATACAGATTTACCACAGTCACATGACCACTTTCTCCTTGGTTTGTAAGAGAGGGTTTGTGCTGTTCAAATTTGTGTTGAGATTTAAGTATCTGGATACATCCATGTAAAAAGAGAGCAAAATGCCTAAAATACCATTCTTGTGATGTGACAGTATATTTTACACAAGCTTTGCAAAGGGCTGGGCAATTACAGAAGTTGTGCTGCCATGGAGAATCTAGTCTCTTGAAAAAGTCAAATGTCTTTGCTCAAGACACAAGCACATAATGAAATAAAATTGTGGGACTATGTCACTCCTACACCAGAGATTTGTATCAAGACTGCTTGAAAGAGGAGTTCTTAGGGTTTTGATGCTAAAAAGGGATTCACAGTGGGGATATAAGAGGCTTTTTAAATATTCATTGAGCTGAATAAAAAATGCCCAAACAACAACAAACCCCTTAATCATACAAGTATGAATAGATCTTCATGAGACAACAACAGGGCAACAACCTTCAAAACTTGTTACTAAATTGATATCAGTACATCAAGAATATAATCTGCTTATCTGAAATGAATTACTACCCCTGCATGGGGTTTCTGTTATTACCCTGGTCAACATACTTTCTCCTTGAGTAGCGATTCCAGCTGACTTACTGTCATTGTTAGGCAGCTGTGGCTGCTCAACCTGAAAATAAATACAATGAAAAAGGACTAGGTGAACATAAACCACAAGTTATCGGCAGACAAAAACCACAAGTGCTCCACAGTACCCTTGACCAGTGTAAGAACATGAGTGGCCAAGTTTTGTTTTATCGTGTAGACAACTACAAATGGAAGAAAGTGGCTTGATCCTGCCTTTTTTTGTGGCTGCTCTTTGCAGCTCTGCTCTGCTCTTGGAGAAAATCACCACAAATCTGAATCCCTGAGAAATGTGGCTCCTCGACCACAGGTGTGGTACTGTTAGTGTAAAATACCTTCTCTTGAAGGATTTTTTTTGGCTGCCATACAGAGCACAAAGAACCATCTGAAGCTTGATCTGACCTTTGGAATGACAGCGTACTCATGAGTCCCAAGATCAAGAAATTATAGCACAAGTTCTCCCTTCTGCCCTGCTCAAGTGTTTTTCAGACTGCAATCATGTTTTCTCCTCCTCTTCTCCCCAGCATACACCTCCAATCCATTTGTCACCAGTTACTTTTAAAAGGTGAAAATACATCACCTTACTTTTGCTTTTGCTTTGTGCTTCCTCACCCTATTGATTTGCATCAAGCACCCTCACAGGTCATTTTCAGAGTCAACTACCAGCCAGGTTTACTTTTGCAAGTAGGTTCTACTGGTGCCAAACTGCACCCTCTGCACATCCTCTGCTCTCAGTCTCAACTAACTGTTTCTGAAATCCTTGTGCAATTTGAGTTGGATCTCTTTTTTGGGGGATGAAGCCCTAGAAGCCAAGCACTGCTGTCTACTCAGCCTCTGAATTCTGAGCTTTAGACAGAGAGCATCTCTGAAAATTCCTGCTGTCCCCACTCCTGGAAAACAGCACCTGCACTGCCCTCCCGTGGAAAACTCACCAATCTGTGCCTGGTAGCCCAAGCAAACCCCTGTGCTGGCATTTCAGCCTCTGTACAGAGCAGACAGCACCAGAGAAGTTCCCTAACAAACCAGAGGGCCAAAGGACAAGATTGCCTAAGCATGATCCTTACTCTCCACGGTTTAATGAGTTTAAGAGGAAGTCAAGAGAAACATATATTCTCCTTGAACACTGGAAGAAAATCCAACCCCAAGCATACAAAAAGCTTTACATTTTATTATATTGCATGTAATAAAGAAAAGATTAACCTTTTATTCCAGGAAAGTTCTGTCATTTGTTATTTAATTAGTTTTCACTAATTAATTAGAATTTTTAAGCTCCTCTGTCTCTCTGGGAGAAAGTGGCTTAGGTGCCTCCCTTTTTCTTCTTTTCTTTTGCTGCTCCTCTTCTTCCTCCTGCTTCCTTTCAGAGTCCTAATCCCATTTTTGTATCCTCAGTATTACACTCCCTCATTCTCTCTTTGTCCGAGAGTTTTCTTACTTTGCACTTGCTGGGAACAAAGTTGGACCAGAATTTACAGAATATTTTTTGAGGTGACCCCTTACTGAAGGCCAGATCATATAAACCCAGAAGATAAAATATAGGAAAAGGAATTTCCCTGCAGATCCTCTTGCAGAATTTCACCCTTTATATTTCACTGGAGGAGTAAGAACTATTTAGTGCTCCATTGAGAAAGCTACTGTGACAGCACAGATTTGCTCAGGGTTTTTACTTTCATGCAGAGTACAACTTTACTTTCCATTTTACTTCAGTGAAGGAAGAATCCATATTTAATGCCAGTTCGCACACAGCTGGTGTCTTCACAACTTTGTTAATGAAAAATTACTTTAAACAAAATGAAGATGAATGAGAATTATTTATTACAAAAATATTGAATCCTGAAACATTATAACTTTTCCATCAGTGGGTCCCTTGGCTTAACTTCCCTTTTTCACTTAAAGATATGCCAAGCTGAGTGGCATGTTTTCAAATCACAATTAAAATAAATCAGTTACAATTTCTTCCACATGCCACAACTTTCCACTGTTACTTTAGAGAACAGACTGATTACTCTCAAAGGCTCATATTTTTCCAGGACCAGATCAGTGGCTTAGCAGACCATTCCTTTCATCAACCTGGTAACATTCCTATAGGAACTACGCCACTTGCACATACAGAAAAAGCAATTTTTGGAAAAAGTGTAGCATATGTCTGTATCACTAGAAGCTCATGTTGCAGCTACATTATGGACTGAGAGCTCCACAACCCACAAGTGATTCACAATTACAGCTTAGGAGAAATTTGCAAACTACAGAACTCTTGCCTACCTTTTGAACATGCTGGTACTTCTGGCAATTTGAGGGAAGTTTGACAGGAAATCAATATATGGCATGGTAACTTGGAAAATATTTGGGATCTGTATTTTAGTATACATGGATAAGACCTAAAGACCTAAATTGATGCCAGATTTTTTAAATGCTTCATTTGGACTACTAGTTCCTCAAACTGAGCAAAAATAAATTTCTTTTATAGTTTTGGTTTTATTTTGCACATTATACATTGTTACTTCTCAATGATTTGTCCAGAATTAGGCAGGACATTAATTTAATATTGGTAAATCCCTCTCAAAAAACTAACAACTTACAAGACTTTCCATCATATAAGATAAATTTTTTTCAAAGCTTTAACTCTATGAACTTTCATACGTTTATATGAAAACATGTTCATTCTCATCAATTTCAATGATACATCCCTCTCTTCTACCAAAACACTCTTGAAGTGTTTCAGGAGGATAGGTGTCCTCCTAATGATAATTTAGTATTAGCAAAGAAATCAACACCATTAACCCATTACAGACTGATTCGTTTAAAATGCAAATGTAACAGAGCAGTTCACCTAAACAAACAAACAAAGGACAGTCAAGTACTTCAGGAAAAAAACAAACAAACAAACAACTTTTTCACCTCCACATTCAGGACAGAAATTGAAGCATACAGTGATGCTGGTGCAGACTGTGCATCAGAATCCTCCTCTGTTTTTGATAGGCCTCAGTTCTGATATCATATAAACACCCAGTGCTCCTTCAAGTCCAATCTGATGGTGGTTTATAAGGTGACAAATTCCGAAAGTGAGCAGGGAAGCTCTCTGTGCAGACAAAAACCAGCTGGTCTCTGACTCAGAGTTCACAGCCTAATCTATGCATATTCATAACACCGCATGTATATGAATTTAAGCTGTGAGATCTTCTCTTAAATCAAAAAAATCTGCTGGCAAACTGCAGCTCTTTCACATAAAGAGACACATTGCACAAACAAAATCTCATGCAAACATTCCAGTTGTCCAATTTAGGTCACATTACTTTTGCAAGTTTTCCAAAACTTTCACTTGAATAGGTTTTGACCATGTCTTGCACTTTTTGATGTTATTGGTCTGGAAACCTGCTCCCACTTGCAGTTTTGCTCTTGACATAAACAGGGACAGCCTGTAAACAATTACCAACAGCAATGACACGATGTGGCCCTTCGAGCACAGCATCACATTTCACATCTGCTACATAGAAGAGAAAGGTTTCAACAACTCCTGAACTCACCCTCTGAGACTGTCAAAGTCTGACCAACATCAAGCATCTGAAATGCTTTCTTTTTCCACTTCATCTCCTTTGTCAACTATATTTTGAAGGTCTGTCCAATGTCCCAGGAGAAAAATTTGGGATCTGGGACAGAGGTCACAGATGTAGCTGTAAAATGTATTAGGCAGTCATCCAGATACTCCTAAGTTTGGCAAAATCGCTTTTTTTTTTTCTGAGAACTCAATATTAATCAGTGAATTTCTATAAATTTATTAATGTATAATGTAATTTCCTAAAAATGTGTATGCAAATCAGTTATTGATAGGTCCACATCTTTGAAACCAATAAATAGCCAAACACAACTGTAAGTTAATTAAAGGTTCTAGGGTTTCTCTTCTGATACTTCTGACTAAACAGTAAGTTGGAATACACACTTAAGTTTTAAAAGTTAAAATAATTTTGAGTGCCCAACTGTGCTCCATGAAAGCAGCACTCACACTTCAAACAACAGAGAGAAAATCATTGCCCTGTACAATTTAGAGACTTTATTCAGTTATTGAGCTTTGGGTAGGGATGCCATGTAGCAGGGGGGTAAAAATTCATTGTCTGCATCAGGGGTCTGTGCCTGGTACGTATCTCAGCTACTTTCCCACTAAAAGCACAACCAGCCATGGAGAGTGAGTACCTGGAAGTGCAATAGAGTGTACAGGGATGATTTATTTTACTTAAGACATCTCTGGCTCTCATGGATTTGGCCTGATGTTTCTGTCGGATTCATGATGAGCCAAATTCAGCCATAGCAATGAGCATTTGTTTACCTTCTACTTGGATCAAAGGAGGTTTTGAACACAAATTTGAACTCCAGGGCTAGTTCATAGATATTTATGTTTTTTTCAAGCTTAGGATCTGCTCTTAAACAAAACATAACTACCTTCAGGAGAAGTTTTGTTTACAAAAAGCAAGATGGCAAAATGCAGCTTTTTGTTATTTACAGCTGCAGCTTTGCTGCAGTTTTAGAAGAGCCAATTTTTTTGTTATGCTCACCCCTTCCTTACAATGAAGGTACACAATCACAGATGCCTTGCACATTTCATTTCAACTTCAAGGCATTCTGACAAAAGAAAGCATTCAAATTCACAGCTGGATACAGATCCAGTGAAATCAATAGAGCTGTCACAGCTTACTCCTACAATGAATCTGACCCTGCATGGCAAGGAGAGGAGGAAAAGTGACACAAACTGTGATGGAGGAAGCCTCACATGATAATAATTAAAATTACTTGCAAGAGAAATGTCCAGATTGGGATTACCAGCAAATTCATACTTGATTGGAATAAACTGTAACTCTTGTTCAGAAGATGAGCTTTCTTTGGTAAGTATATTGTCATTCCAAAGGAGTTGTCAAAGGATAAGATGTGTATAAAATCCATTATAATCGCAATCAGTGGTCCTGTAGTGACTTCAGAACAGAAATTAATCCAAAGGACACACCTCTCAAGTTTCAGTGGACTCAAGAGCAGGGAAGGAAATAAAGACCCTGTTTCCTCACATACAAGCAGGAGGAACAAGAGCTATGTGAGCAGGGCCATGGCTCCCTCTTCCACACTCTTCCCATCTGCAGAATTAGATGGGTTTAGTTCATTCCACAGGATCCAGCAAACACGATGTGCCTCACAGATCACTTACCCCCAGGCAGTGGAGAACGTGTGTCCCACACTCTAAACAGGAATTTTGACCTAAAGTTCTAAGACTGTGGACACAACCTGCAGATGACTTAATTGAATGTCACCTGCTGCCACACAACTATTTTGTGTTGTGAGTAAAATGAGGTCGAAGTGTGATGTCTTGGCAGGCACTGAGTTCTATGGTCTGCAACCTGGCCATGGGTTCCCCTGGGTTATGAGACTACAACAAAGTACAGGACACCAAAAGAAGCACAGCAACAAGAGAGACACAACTGAATTCTTGACATGGAATCTAATTTGCTAAAAAAAGAATAGACTGAGATACATCTTGCTGACAGTAGTGACCAAATACCAAATGAGAGGAGCTCACAATTTCTGTGGTTGTGCTGGGTGCTATCTCCTATGTCAGCACTTTTGGATATGCAGTTTAGAATAGGAGGCTGGAGTTTTACACTAACTCCTTTGCCACAGAATTTTACCTGGAAATGTTTTCTGCATTATCTTGAAGCCTGTGTACATTAAAGTACTCTAAATATAATTAAACCCACCACCTTTTAGTTGAGAAAGCCTGCTGTTTTATTAAGCAGCACAGCTGCTTTAAATGTTGATATTGAGTTCCAGGGTTTTGGGGAGAAAAATGCATATACTAGACACAAGCTCATTACAATAATTACTCTGTTTCATTAAGAGATAGTATTAATTTTCCAGGAAATCTGCAGCAAACTGCACTGCAAGTACAAACAGAAGAGTGAAGTGGGAAACAGCAATCAGACATGGCATTTCGAGAGTAGTGTCAGAGTGGCTCCACGAGGGCAAAGCTGAGGGATCTGCATCTGCTCTGTGCAGCCACCCAAATCCAATGGCTCCTGCAAGCAATGCTCCCAGCTCCAGGGAAGAATCCAAGAGAGATGGGAAATCTAGGGACCAAAACCTTGGCAGAGGCCTGGTGCCTAGAATTTCTCTTCTGATTTTAGACAACAGGCTGCTCCAAAGCTTATTCAGGTATGATGAGGCATCTGTTTTTCCCCCTGTGTAAAGGGTTTTAAGTGCTGACAAAACCAGGGTGACCCAGGTGATGGTGCTATTATCCAATCTTTTCCATACTGTTTTATAGTCATTAGTCACGTAACATTTTTGAATATGGACATTCTTATGCACTCAATCACAGTGTAGTTCTAGTGATACTTACAAGGTTAACCCAATCAGACTTCAAAGGAAATATTTAAAGACCTTGTTTTCTCTATTACAAATGTAATTCAAAATCAGAAATTTAGTTTCTCTCCAAGCTGAGTGACAGTCAGAGACTACAACACATTTCCTCCTCTCTCTGATTTGTGCCAATCAACTGCACTGTGCTCCTGCCATTCAATTATCACAGTACAGAAAGCAAATGTTAACACAGGGAATTCTGTGAGCTCTGAAGCCTTTTGAGTTGTTTTCTATCCTTTGTCTCCCCTGTCCAGCTGAGAAGGGGGAGTGATAGAAAGGGTTGGTGGCATCCAGTCAAGGTCAACTCACCACTCTGTCAACTACAACTCAGTAAAGGGAGATATGAAAAAAAAAAACCAGATACTGCACAGCCAGGTGAAAAACAGCAGGACAAGAGCAAGACTTCCTGGTCAGCCAGTGAAAGTGCAGCACTGTGCGGCATTTTGCATAGGTAGAAAAGCTCTTCTGCCTCCCACCCTGAAAAAATTCACCCAAAATGAATGAACAAACCACAGTGGCTGATACACGGCACTGCGACCTGTGCAGGTTTGGCTCCTTAGAAACCATGAACAGGGAGGGTCCATTTCTAAGAGACCAAAACCACCAACGCCTGCAAGACCTACCCCATCATAAATATGGTCAGTAACCCATGTTTCAGACAACAAAAATGTTTCAGATTAACACACACATGATGGTTCTGCTATTGCCTCCTCAGATACTTGTACCAACCCAGGGAAATTCAGAGACCTTTCAATACTACTCATTTCCTTTTACTGCATCATTTTTTAATCTATTTGTTAGCAAAAAGACAGTCCATAAAGCAGATGCAGCAGCAGCTCTGTGGCTCTGTGACTACAACAGGAATATGGTAAGTAGTATCTGTAAGTAAGTAACATCCTAATGCTGCTGAAGTCATTAGCAAAGATTTCTTTGACTCCAGAAAATCAGGATGAAGCTCTTAAACACTCCTGTGAAGTCAGCTGGCATTTTTCTGGACTCTAAAACATTTTCTGGTTGGAGTATATGTGCAGCAGGTCTAAGCTTGTCTTTCTCAAAGACCCTTCAGAAACAGCACGTGATCCATAAGAAGTCAAAGTTACTGATACAAAGCAAACAGATTTCAAGTTTCATCAAATACTTAGCCTGGTTCTCTCTCACTTACATTGCCTTTATACTTGCAAAATATCAGTGCATGAATCAAGAATAACTTACCTGCACTGAATAACTCCTGATTTATGTGTTACTTGGAATTCACAGCAGTGCATAAAAAGTCATAAATCAGACCCCACTGCTTATATTTTTAAGTACATTCCTACTCGTGTGAGAGCAAGATCCTCAGTTATCATAAATCAGAACAGCTCTGCTTGCTTTCCTATCTTAAGAAGAATTACAGCATTTATAGCCACTAAGAGATTTGGCTCTCATTTCAATAATTTAAATGATAGGAGCTTCCCAAGTGTCTGTATGCATAGTTCTGCAGCCGTGCCATGTTTCACCATAGCTACAAGATGGATGAATCTTGCAAATGTTGTATTTCTGGTCAGCTTAGACATAAATGTAGACGGTCTCTCTGCTACTCCTTCCCCCTCACACTTTTCCCCTGCTCCAGTGTGTGTCCTTCCCACTGGCTAGAGTCCTTTACAGAGAGCTCCTTCATGGGCTCCTCTCCAAGGGCCACAGCTCCTGTCAGGAATCTTCTCCAGCACAGTGCAGCTTCCTTCAGGCCTCTGCACATGCTGCAGCTTCCTTCAGGCCGTGGCTACCTGGAGGTTAGCAAAATGTGGGTCCAGAGTGGTGTCAGCCCCAGCACGGTCCTCTCCATGGCTGCAGTGAAATCCCTGCTTCCCCATGGGTCTGCAGGGGAATCACTGCTTCAACGCCCAGGGCACCACCACCACCACCACCACCACCTTCTCCTCCTCCTCTGTGACTTTGGGATCTGCAGGGTGGTTTTCACATTGTTTCTTTCCCGTCACTCCTTTCTCTCTCTCAGCACAGCTTTGCACACCTACTTGTACTATAGACACACAGGGCAAGTCACCCTGAAATCCAAATACTGGGTGAAGCAGGAGTTTCCTGCAAAATTATTCCCTCCTCCCAACTCTTCCTGGAGCTGTGTATTGGAAGCAGGCAGCATCTTTGCCAGCCAGAGGAAAAATCCTGTTCACCAGCCAGAGGAAAAATCCTGACATATAAATCAGACTATCCACAGTATAGATGGTGTCTCCTCGCTGCCTTCCTTTCAGCACCTTGCTAACTCCAGTTATAAAATCCTTAATCAAAGTGTTCTCAGTCTGCAGTTGCTTCTTTTCCCTGTTTCCATGGCTTGAGAGGAAAAGGATAATTCTAGAAGTATCAACTTCTTACAGCCAGCCTTTGCCCTACTCAGAGGAGGACCAAACAACTTTCCTCCTTTCTTCATACAATGCAGGGAAAACAGCAGCAGCACTTGCTTTATGGAACATACAAAATGGAAGAAAATAAACATGACAGCACTCTCTATAAAGAATGAGCAATCCTACAGATACCATGTTCTCTCTCACATGTCATCTGTCCCTGTGTGACAGTTTTCTGGATTCCAGCACATGCCATTTGTTTGGACAAACCACCTCCAAGAGACCTGCCCAGTAATGCAGCAGACTGAAATCACCTAGAGGAGGAGCTATTCGTGTTAAAGAAAAAGAGAATTTTGTATGTAGTGACTAAGTAATTTTGTGTCCCAAAGGCAGAAATACTCACAAAGTGAAAGCCAACCTGCAACACATCACATAATGAGGTTCAGTAGCACACAGGCAGCCTCCTGGTCTGCCCTGCTACCTCTGGCACCTCTTCCATGTTGTGTGGCAGCTCATTCTGATTATCAGGACATGCTGGGCTGCAGAGACAGACTACTGGCCTATAAAGGTCCTAGCTATAAAACATCTCTGTTTCAGGTACTTCGGTGGAAAGCTGAAAGAACTCCTGTCAAGCAGAACTGTGGATCAAACTACAGATAAAGCAGATTCCTCTTCACTGGGGGCAGTTAGGGATGATCTCCTGGACATTCTAAAGGACTACTTAAATCACTGCAGTCCAACATGAAAAAAGACTAAAAGGCCTTATTCTATGTCTGTCCCTCAGGTTTGGTATATTTTTTTTAATAGGTTGAGAGAGATTACTTGAAAATGTGGCTGTAATATACTATACTGTATAAATACTATACTATAGACACATTCTGGAAAAAAATGCAGTGCCTTGCAGGATCCAGACACACTGGCCCTGCATCAGCAACCAAATAATAATGCTGTTTTCCAACATCCATTAACAGATTCAGTATTTCAGTAGTTCTTGATACAGATTAATGCCCTACATGGCACATTAAAACTTTGTTTCCCCCAAATATTGGTGTATGTAGCCTACCTTCAATGTAGTCCCTTTGAATTCAGTGATAGTTCTCATTTAGAGACAATAACTTGAGCAGAAGGGTGTAGGATCACAGAAATGTAATAGCTGTACATAGCAACATAGTTACTGCTAGATAAAAGAATAGTTTTGAAATTACTTCTTTATTTCAAAGACTTCATGTAAATTGCTGCAGATTACTCAGTAAAAGAGTGATCAAATGATCCATGCTTGTATGGTTAAAACCTAAATGTTTACAACTTGAATTGAGCCATGCCATATTTTTGTTTATATTCCTTTTTCATCCTGTTTAGAGTACACAGGCTTATACAGATCTTTAACACTAAAAACAAATCAGAACTATTTTAGCATCTATTCTCTCTGATATTTACTGAGGAGGGAATAAGGAATGTGTCTGAAAGGGTCTGGCTGCTAAGAGACCAACCCCTCAGCATGTATGGCTGAAGCAGTGTGGTTAAAAACCTGAAACTGGAGAGCCACTGGGGGTCTTTCTTTGTGAGTTTAAATCCTACCATCTATGGAATGGTAGCAATCCCAGCTACTGAAAGTCTCCTGCAGCATTTCCAGGACTATCTGTTTCTGTAGGGTTAGAACTGCCTTTGGGGGGAGGGGGGTGCAGAATAAGATGCAGAGGAAAACAAGAGTGGTACCTGGGAAAAATAATATTTGTTTTTTTCCTTTTGAAACAAAAGAGCAGTTTTCCCAGTGGAGCTTGAAATCTAAACATTTTCCTTAGTTCTTGTTTTTTTCCATTTGGTTCTCTTTTTCTGAGTCCTTAGAACTCTCCCATATTTAATGGGTGACTCTCCTCCAAAGCCAAAAGGAAGCAGATGTAAAGCCTGCAAGGGCTGCAGTCTTAACACACTGTAACACCAGCTGCGAGGATTAAATTGTCATCTTATGTTCAGTGCTGGCAAAAGCTGAGTATGTGACAGAGATGGTGACAGTGGATTGAATGTCTGCATGGCAGTTACTTTGAATATCACTCGTACCACACACATCAAGCCAGTCGGCACATTAGTGCCTGTGACTGGGATCAGACTGAGCAGTCATTACATTGCCTTTCTTCCTTCATCTTGTGTGCTGTCACACATTGCAGCACTCCCTCCTACAAAACAGCATGCCTCCCAAAAGCAGGTTTTAGTTCCACACGCCATGTGGCAGAGGGGATCTGTCTCTCCTTCTTGCTCAAGGACACAGTGCTAGCTTCACAGACAATATTTCGCAGGTGAGACTCAGCCTGGGTGTGAAGCAGGCTGCTCCCAGGCAGAGACCTCTGGCCAATGGCAGGGCTGGTGCAGAGGAGCTCAGACAAGGACCTGGGAGGACACCTCCAAGCCAGGGCAGCACCTGGGGACGTGCTTTGGCTCTTGGCACAGCCCATTATCTGCCAGCACCATCCACGTCAGTTCCAGTTACCGTCAGCCTGTAAATCCCAGCAGCTGAGGAACCAGCACACATTTACTTCTGCTGTCTCTCCTCCGTGGTGGCCATTCCTGGCAGAGAGGCAGCATGGACAGCTGGAGGTGGCAGCTTCTCAAACTACTCTAGCTTGCACTGCCAGGGCTTATCATCTGTGCACAGAGAGAACTCCAGCAAAAGTTGTTGCGTGGCTTTACAATTTTGCCTGTGGATGAAGTAGCAAAATCCAGAAAAATTGTGCTGGCATGGTACAGCTCACCAAAAGAACCTAATGTTCCTGCATTAGCTCTTCACCCTTTTTAAAACCAAATTATGCTAAGGAGTCCTTAGCTGCTAATAGTTATTCTGACAAGTCAGGGCTCTAAAGCACACAGACTTTCCCTGCATTTTTGCAAACTTTTCTCACATTCATTTTTAAAGACCACACAGCTCAGATGCTGTCAGAAGGACATTGGATGTTACATGCACCCAAGTGTGATTCAAGCTTGACAGCTGTAAGGGGTAGTTGTTCCAGTCTGCCTCTAGAATTTGCCATCACTCTCCCATCTTTAAGAGGGGTGGTTTTTAACTGATAGACCAGAGATCAGTGGCATCAGTTTTCTTGATTTCCTTTCCACTTTCTGAAGCTAAACCAGCAGTTGGTACTGGAGTCTTGGCACTCGAGGTCTGAACTTCATTAAGCTGAAATTCGGGTTATTTTTTTTTTAAATGCTCATTTTTGCTGATTCTCTCTCCATTGCCAGAATGAAGCTGATTATTAGTTGCATTTCCATTCTGCATGACACACACTATGACAGGTAGCAGAAAATACTCATCTGCACATGTTTTATGATTCAAAAACTAGAGGACACCAGTCTGCAGATCCTGCAGCAAAGAAATCAAATGGATTATGTTGTGAGATTATACATCATCATTTCTGTACTGTGCCCTTCTCACAGGTGTGCTCACTGGGTTTGGGATTTTTTAATATTATTTGATTCAGTTGATTTTCTGTTTAACCTTTTTATTTTTTGACTGAAGCAGCAGAAGCGGTTCCTTAATCCTCTCTTTAAACCTTTGCTGGTAGCTACTAAGTGGTGTTATTTATAGCCCAGGCAAGACTGGATGGTTTATTATAATGATGACTCAAGCCTATGCATCTTTATAATTATTTCCAGAACTACTGGTGCCATGTTGTGAGGCTTATACAAAAGTGCTGAGAACCTTTACTGGTTGTTCCTCAGCTTTCTTGTCTTTCCTCTGTCCTGCCCAACTTCAAAGCAATAAACACTTGAACCTTCAGGACTCTGACAAATCTGGACGGGGCACAAACTTTGCAGCAGTTCCCTCAGCAGAAGCAGTTCACCAAACTGGAATGTTGAGGGGACAAAAAAAGAAACTCTCTTGGTTTTCTGGTATTTTTGTTCTTCTTTTGCAATGCTTTGGTAGCAATGAGGCATTCTCTCCACAGACAATTTGGGCCAAGGGGTGTCTGTGTTTGTGCAGAGTCTTGGTAACATTGGCCTGAGTCCTGAAAGTTCAAGGAAGCAGTTTAATGTCCCTGGATTTTGATAGAAAAACTCAAATGCTTTTAAGTACCAAAGATCCAACAGCAGAATTTCAGCACAGGTAACGTGGCCTGGCAGCTGGTGGCCCTCTGCACAGGCAATGTGGATGGTCCATGTGGATGGACCTGGCTGTCAGAAATGTGGTTGTGGGACATTCCTGGCTTTTGGGCATCAGCTGCAGCAAAGGAAAGCAGCTCTGAGAACCAGAGCAGGATTCCCTGGTGCCTTCAGAAATGTTAGGTTGTATTGTTCATACATCCTCGGGATTAAGTGATTTAAGTAGATTTTTTGTGCTAATGAAATTTTCTTCTGACTCTAATCTGCAGAAACTGTGGGGGAATTTTTTCTTTCTCTGTAGCAAGAGGAAATTCTCCTTCTCCTATGTTCCTGCAGTTTGTTGTAGTTTGTCTGCAAAGACCACCTGGCCTGAGTGGGAGGTCTAGAAAATGAGCAGCCACAATGCACAGAACACATCTTTTATTCAGTAAGCAAGCAAGCACAGAAGTATAATGTGTAGTGCTTAATATTCATACAGTACTAAAAATATAAAAATAGAAATAAAATTTCACTGAAAGCATTTTCACTCACAAATATACAAGGAAAAGTGCTGTCAAGCCACATCATGCTACACCACTTGCCAGTGCTGAACTGACAGTTTCCCAACAGAACTGAAACACTAAAAACTAGTCCTTCCTCATAGTTTTTGGTGAGCCTGAACATTTGACTAGCAAAAAATGGGCCTCCTGCAGCTGAGAACCTAAAAAGCATAGATGTCATTACATAATAGAACAATAAAATAATTTGGGAGAGTACTGTAATGATAGTAGCCTCCTTCAGGCTGTTTGTGTAGAGACCAAAAAAAGATAAGAGAAATAAACTTGAATCCTGATTATAATCCAGATCAGTCATGGCTAACAATTCCTGGAACCTATTGTGCATGGATATTTGCGCAATACTCCCACCTGCTGGCATATCCATCAACTCTCTTCCTCGGATGCTGCAGTTCCCTTTGCCTGCTTTACACTGGCACAGATCTTCCCCTTAGGTCTGGTGGAGTCCAGGAGAACAACCCATAAGCAGTGCTAAGTGCCCTCAACATTTAGTGAAACTCGAGCTTTTTCAGCACCTTAACTTTTGGGGCTGCCCTTAAAGGGAGAAATTCACACAGCAAAGTGACATGGGTTGGAGACTGATTTTTCGGCAAAGTCCCTGCACCAGATTCCTGGCTTTTAAGCCCCATTTTGAGGGAGTGACCTAGAGCTGAGGGCTTAAGAATCTTCTATCTGCTGTCCCTGGGCATGGATCTGAACTGCCTCCATCAGCTGCCTCCACAGCTCTGAGCTGTGTCCATAAAGGCATGGATGGGATTTGGGATCAGGCTGACAATCACAGCTGTAAACCAGAACAAGCCCTGTCTCCCAGAGTGTGCCAGTGCACAGAACCTGCTCAAATCACACAGATAAGGGTGTGCAGAACCTAATGTGAACCCCACTTGGATTAGCTCCTATTTTGGAATGGGATTTATTTATACTTGGCTATACCTGCTATAAAAATAAATGTGACAATTAACCCCTGAGATCATTCTAGCATACTGTTTTGGCCTGTTACTTGTTTCCCTCAGAAATAAATTTTTATTTGGTTTACGGATGTTCATTTCGGTTCTAGTGACAAGCTTTTATAAAACACATTAAATAATCAATGTGGGGCTGAAAAGGTGTACATTCTAGTTGCATATATGATACATACCTTATACGTATATAATACATTCCATAACAGCTGAATGTTCTAGTATTGTCTGAGAAGTTCTTCCATGTGGACAGAGGACTTAAATACTAGAAGATAAACAGCTGTTCAGGATCAAAGATAATTGCATCTGATGTGGTTTACTTAGATTGTTTTTCTTTCTTTAAATCTTATTACACATAATAGCTACAGTAGTTTGTCCAGCAGGTAATAAATGAATGCATAAAGCACTTCTAGCTATATCTGGATATCATATGCATGCATTTTTTATAAATAAAAATCGAAAGTGAGGTCACATTTTCCCATCTTCTGTTTATAAACTAAATCAAATTTCTCATTCATTGAAACAGTGAAGATGTCTTTCCATAGCCCAACTCGTCCTGAAACACAGAGAAAGAATACAGGTCAGAGAGTGGAAGTAACAGGACACCAAATACCTACAATTTAGTTGTGCTGGGCACCAAGTATCAGCTGTGAGATTCTGATCAGTCTGGGCTTTCTCTGAAAGCTTAATGAGACCTAAAGCTGTTCATTGTCTCACCCAGTTACTCTGGCACTACACTTGCAAAGCCTTCAAATAAAACACATCTTCAGCTGTACCAGCCCAGTGTCACACAGGAAGAATTCATATTTCTCTGAGACATTACTCTGGCCTTAATCAGAAATGAACAGAGATTTTGGGTTGGGTGCTCACTTAAATGTGGATTTCTTCTTTCAGTGCAAGCTATGGCTGTTTAATAATTCCAACAGCTAAGAACACATTTCAAAATCACCATGCCTCTGGCACCTACTGCTTAGAGAACTATCCAAAAGGTAGAGAGAATGTGGGGTATAAAACTGACAACTGGAGTATAATATTTTCATTGCTAATTTCTATTATTTTGTGTCTAGAGATAAGTCCAACAGATGAATTTCCATTTCTCAACATGGAGATATTTGTTTGCTAAATACAAATTTCCATCTATGAAAGAGAACAAGTGCCATGTACTCAAGTTGAGCCACTGACACTTTAATTTTTTAACAGGAGCAATAGGAAGCTTTTGGGAGATGCAATATGGACACTGAGCACCTTCCTCATATGAATTAACCTATGGAACCCAACCAATGACATAACATAACCTGGTGACCCTGCTGAACCTACCAGCCAAAGGCAGGAGCCCCCTTAACAACTGTTTCAATGCAGCCCAAGATATATTTAACTCAAAGTCAGCCAGGGTTACTTGTGGTTGAATAAGCCTCATGGAATAACCAGACTGAGAGCCCCAATTCTCTTCTCATTTATGTTGGAGATAAAGACAAAATCCAGACTTGTTCAACTGGAATAAATGAAAGGAAAATTGGGACTGTGCTACCAGAGTTTCATCATAACAGCAAGAACAAAGCTACATGCAGGGAACTTAATTATGCATTTGATGCATAAGAAGAATACCCATTTAATTCAATTACCATTGCTTTTATGCAGAAACTATATAATTGAGACCAAAGACAAAACTGTCTGAAACATCTACATATTACTTATTAATCTGATGGTATAGCATGTGTGGCAAGGGCCATTTTATGAAAGCAGGGCTTTTGTAAAAATCCTGAAGGTATGAAAGGGTCCTGATTTCTTTTCGGGATCCAAAGACCAGAATAATCTGACACTGAAAATGCCATTTATTGTTTTCAACAATTTTCTCACATACTTTTAAAAGAATAAATTAAGAAAACACAATCATAAATATCTGATACTAACTTAAATCTTGCTCTGGCAACTATAACAGCACAAAGTACAGCATGAAACACAAAACCCTGTATTTCCCATTCAATAATGATAATAAAGTATTTTATTCCTTTGCTTGGTAAAAAAAAATCCTTTAATTTCTGAGTCTCCCTAAAAACATGTACGGACAAATGACAAGTTCTACAAATGACATACATACACAGTGGATTGTTTTTAATAATTCTTTTCTTTTTTTACCATATCAATTGATAGCTTGTCAAAAAGTCACCCACCTGGTTTATGATTTGAATCATGCAACTGCGTAAATTATGATGTGATAAGAGTCAAATACAAGTAACATATCTAATCATTGTTCTGCTTTCACAGCAGTTCAGGGTTATCTTCAGAGTAAAGATCAATGTGCTAAAAGAAAAAAAATATGAAGAACTAAAATAAAGCAAAATAATAAAGTAAATGTAACTAATGACAAATTAAAATATTTGAAACAAATTACAATCAGCTGTCATGTCATTGCCACCATTCTTTGTCACAGAAACGAACAGAGAAGGAACAAAGCACTGCTAATGAAGCTACATTCTGAGTAACAAAATATTGTAAAAGCCAAAGACAGCAAAGAAAAGAAATTCAAAATAAGGATATTTATACTAAAAAGCACACAGCAAACAAATGACGAAGTATCACATTAAGTGCTGCAGCTCCCTTCCTTCTCTATTACAACATGAGGGCCTTTTTCTGAAACATACGTAGACAGTAGAATTAAGAGGGTACATGTGGGCCAACAAGTAGAACACAACCCTGCTGTTTGTAAAGCCTTGCATCCACATGAGCACCTTAACCAAGGACTTGGGGATGTCCCAACCAAATGTGTGATAACTGAATAAATAACCAGCTAACACAGAATCAGTAGTCAAGAGGAACGGTAGTATTCGGCATTTTCATCAGAGATTTGAAAATAATTATAAAAATTGCAGCTGGTATAATTTGCCGATCACATGAAGGATGGCTGAAAGTGGTAGTATGGAAAGGGCTCCTATACACAGAAGAAGACCAAAGTATTCCTGTCATAACCGCTGAGTAAGGGACAATAACCTGCAAATTGCTTCCTCTGAGAAACTTTGTGGTGACGATAAACATGTGCTTCATGTGTGATGCTGTATCATAAAGTGCTGCTATGGGTGGAAAACAAGGGAAAGGTCCAAATAGAACTGGATTAAATTAGTGTATGAAGTGATTTTAGGTTAGGGTAAGGCATATGTAGGGGTAACATAGGAACTGACCATCTTGACTTGGTTGCCTCGTTTTTAAAAGTGATGTAGAGCAGCCCACAGAAAATAATCTGAGGGAGCCTAAATTCACTCTTATGTTTTTCAAAGGCAACTGAAAGGACTTGATTTCTTATCAAAGGACAGATGTATCAACAGATCACATGGCACCTGCAGGTTCTTAGAGAAAGAGTCTCATCAGAATAAACATCTGGAAGACAAACACATTTTAAACAGCTGAGTTAAGAAATTAAAATAAAAAGCTTATAAGGGACGCTGTGGTTCCTTGTAATTTTATGCCTTCCAAATAAGAAATATCTGCTATTCTTGAAAATCCTGATCTAATTAAACCCTAGGGCTCAGGTCAGGATGAACTGTGTAAGATGGTGTGGGCTTTGGCATGCCAGAGGTCAGAAGGAGCAGAGCAGAGTTCTCAGCACAAGGAGCTGAATCCATCAAAGTGAGACAAACTCTCTGATGGAGTGGTGTGACATTACCCTGTTCATCTTGGATTCTTCCATCCTTTCCAGTCACTTCTACCTAACCTGATTTCAAAACAACCCAGCCCCCCAATTGCACCAACAATCAGCTCCCTCCCATCCTTTACATGGCAATATTTTGCCAGCATCTAACACACCCTGGGGATTGCTTACAACTTCTCCAAGAAGAGTTTTGCTGTGGGTTTTAAACATACCCCTGCCAACAGGAAGAGCCTCTGCATTACAGCACTGATCAATGAGTTGATGGCAGTGTTCCACCATGGATTCCAACTGTGCTTTGTCATAAGAAACTCCTAAGAACCTCACCAGCTGCTCAACCATTGTCGCTAGGTCCTGCAAGAGACCATTTAAAACCTGGGTTACTTCACAATAATTAAAATCACATTTTTCATGAGTTTAAATATTGCAAAGTAAGTTATATCCTGGTGAGTGTGAAAAATAGAAGTGCAGAAGTTGCAGAAACACCACTGCATTGAAGTTTTGCCACCTTCCAATTTGCTGAAAAGAAACACATTCTGAACAATTAGAGTAAGACAGGCTGGCCGAAAGCATGGCCATGTAACCTTCAGATGCTGGAACAGGGAACAATTGAAAAGTAATTGTGATGCTTCCCACTTCAGGGAACACCCCACCCTGATCCCTTTGGAATACCAGTGCATTTCAGAGGATTTAAAAGTTACTTTGATTTTCACCTTAGTCAAATAACTGACTAAAAATGTTAGGAGAGCCCTTCTTCCTTTGTCAGCTTCTGGGACTGCATTCATGTAGATGGGAAGGATCTGGGGAGGTGGCCTCTGAGAATAACCATTAATTTACATCTCCAGAATTCCAGGGTTCTTCAGTATGAGTTGCAAGGACAAAATAGTAATACTTATCAGGAAGCAGAAGGATGCTGTGATGCCACCATCTGGTGAGCACAGTTAGGAATCCATTAATTATTCAAAACCATGGAATTGAAATGATTTTGACTAAACTTTATTTACTCTGATTGTATTACACCTTCTTTTAGAATCCCACTCCATCAGAAGGCTCAGTAAAGCTGGAATTATAATTTACCCAGCTTTATTGAGTCTTGTCCTGATTTCTTCTTCTTACAGGTTTAGAAACAGGAGCTGGGTTTTTCCTATGTTTGCATTAGTTGTCCAGTCAAATAAACATTCTGAAGTATTTTCATTAGCTGTCAAAAAGTTATTACTGCAACAAGAAATACATAGTATTTCCACTAGATTTCTGATTTGAGTGGATTTATTAGCCAGCATACTGTAAGGACTCAATAATTCTATCTACCTTATGCTACATGATCATACCCTCATTGTTTTCAGATTTGTTTTACAGAAATCAGTAAGAACAACCAAATAATTCCAATAAATGCCAAATACAGAGGACAAAATAGTGATTATATATTTTTCCCTCATTGATATGGCACATAGAGCAAGACATTTATTTTAAAAGAATGCCCAGGGCTGAGTGTAGCAAGTACTGAACAGTTTCACATCACTGCCTGCCCTGAAAGTAGTTCAGTGCCTATACATACAGGCAGACTCCCCAGTAAATTAATATGGATATGAAAATGTCTAAAGTCCATAGAAGCTACTGAAATTTTAAAGCCAGTGCTTTAAAAATGGTATCAGGCATTAGGGAGCCTAAATATGGACATAAGAATGTAATTTTGTGCTTTATGTATTAAAAACTAGGATACTAAATGTGATAAAAACACCATTTTGCTACATCTAACCTACCTTATGCATATCTTCATACTTGAGAAAAAGTACATTGGCATCCATGTGGTGTTCCCAAAACTCTTGCACATGCTCAAACCAGGAACCATACCCTACTGCAAAAACATTATGATTGGCATGAGGAAAATGAACACTTTGGTTATTAAGCTGTTTTCAGAAAGGAAAAAAAAAAAAAAAAAAAAAGAAATAACTGGAGTGGTTCATAGCCCCAGGAGAGCATCATCTCATTTTGACCCATGTAATGGGGGACCTAACCCTCCCCCCAAAGCTTTACTCATTTGTTTTCCAGTTCTCTGATTAAGTCCACATTTGCACTGATTTCAGTCAATTTATGTGTCTCTACCAGAGGTTCAGCCACTGGTACTTGGCATTTACAACCTCAAGAATCTCTTTTGTTGCCAGTATTACAAGACAACCCCTCAAGAAATGCATTCTACATTTTTCTCTGCTACCAGTGACTAAATTTCCTGTGCATTACAAACCTCCCATTTGTACAGTTATGGCCATGGAACATGCTGCGATGTTTTATTGGCTCTGGGAGGTCGTGATAAAGTCAGATGGCTGCTACAAGATAAAGAGACAAATAACTCTTGGGATACTTACAGAGAAAAGAGTACCCAACCTTTCTATCTTAGAAGACCTTCTAACGTGTCTTTTTTATGTCTCTGGTCTTGAAGTTCCTGATCAGGGGCTACAGGCAAACATTGCATTCCCAGGGAATGCAAATGGAAAACTGAAGGTGGGCTGGAGTGGGAGGAGAGCATTAATCCTGCTCAAGCTTGCAGGATAAGGAGCAGCAAAGGGGTTTTTAGGCCTGTTAAATAACCTCCCATTGGTAGGCTTTCCTTTTTTCTTCCCTTTGGTATTACACAGCTCCTTCAGCATCAACTCTCCTAAATTCCAGGTTTGCTGCTCTGGATCTACAGGAGATCCTGCTCTCAGAGTTCAAGGTACCTGGTGAATTCTCAGTGTCACATTAAGGTATCAGAGGAGATATTGCAGAAAAATAAAAGGCAGCAGGATTTTTTTTCTCTTCCTTTGCTAGAGTGTGGCAGTCTCTTGGTTATTATTCTCCTCACAGAGCTGCATTTTTCAGGCAGCAGCAGCCTGCAGCTGCCTTCTCATGGGGTCTCACTTGAGCTCACTGGTGCAGGCCGAGATAAGGCCCATGCAAACTAGAGAATTTTGTGTTAACTTCCAATGTATGAACCTTGAATTTTTGGCTGAAATTTAAATATTAAAGGAATTACCAGGAAAATAACCCCAAACCTGAGGACCAGAAACACTTGTGAGAAGTAGCTGATAGTGAGGCATAACTGAAATCAAATGATGCTGGGAGTATTCACCCCTTTTTACGAGGTACCTGGCAGCCTGAATACTGAATTTCAGAAGAGTACACCAGAGTTTTGCTCCGGTTTGGGGGGCAAAGTGCTGAATCCAGGGGGCCAAATACTGTAAGGCAAATATTTACAAAAAGCACGGCTCATAGTTTGCATGGACAAATCTCAATCCCCGCAGCGCTATCTGTAGCAACCTCCTTGCTGTATATGCAAAACAAATGCACCTTTATCCAGTTCACTTCTGTACTTGCAGAAGGAATGCAGAGATGAAAATAAATGTGTGCAGAGAGAACAGCTCCTTACACTTGTCATTCATAAACCTTCTGCAGAACTCCTGAAACGTTCCTCTGTAGCTCATGGTCCTTAGGGAGCGGTGGAACTGGTAATAAGACACCACCAGGTCTTTGGGATTTCGAGCCATGTATATTACCTGTGATGGGGGGAAAATCATCTTGTTGAAAGCTTTTTCCTCATCCCAAAGCACTGACACAACTGCTGCTAGCAGAGTCAAAACAAACATGAGCTCATTTTCACCTTTGAGTTGCCGTTGTGGAGGTCCGAAGGCAAAAACCGATAGGGCAGGTGGCTTTTGATGAGGCGAGGGGATGTCAGCTCCTAAAATAAAGCAGAGAGAATTGTTTCCCATTGACCACTGCTTCAGGGAACATCCTGAGCTGGCCTGAGCTGGCACACTTGAGGCCCTCTACTACACTGACTTCCATTCACAAATTCACTTCCTAAAATTAACAGGAGTTAGGGACTCAAAATCAGGTCAGGGAATTACATCTGGTTTTTAAATATCAAAAGGTTAGATAATGTGTTAGGGGTTTTGTCATATTGGGGTTTTATCCCTTTTGTTTCAAAGCATGTCCATTTGCAGGACCTTCTCAGAAAGAGAATATAACTGCTGAAGATTCTCAATATCAAAGTCACTTTATTTCCAGTGATGCCTCCACTAAAATCCTTGAAAAAATACTAGAAGTTCTGAAAACATGACCCCTGACTTCTTCCAAATTTTACCCTTGCATTTTATTTTATCCTCAGAATTAGACCCAAATCTGAATGTGTGAACATCTTTCAAACAATATTTTTTTTTGTAATTTGATACAAAATTGTCTCATGACAGAAATCATGCTCTGCTATAAAAAATGGAATAAATCCATATTGAATCAAGCTGCTAGCACATGGCATAGATAAGAATGTGTAATCTCAAACTAAACCTCTTACTATTGCCACCACTGTTTTGCAGCAGGGTAGCACTGAAGTCTTGCTGGATTAGGCATCACAGATGAATAGGAAGAGCAATCTCTGACCTCTAAATACTCTCAGCCTAAAGTAGGTGGAAGCATGCCGTTGTCATTGACCACAAGCAGCTTAATTCTATCCCTGCCAGCCTCAGCTTGCTCAGTCCAAGCAGCACTGCAGCTGTTACCAGGATGGCCCTGTAGAGTTATCCTAATAATTCCAAGACATGCCTCTGTCAGAAGTGGCTGCAGCAAGGACAAGATCACACTTATGTGCCATACATCAAGGGATTCTTAATACTGCATGGAATTTCATGCAGGATATTCCAGACCCCTCAAGCTACACCCTACAGTGTCTGTAGAGAGCCAGGATCTGTGGATTTAAAGACTGAGATGTGTAAAGTCAGAGCAATGGGAATACAGATGCATGGATAGCTGCATTTTTAGTTACTCTTTTACAAATTCAGGGAAGGAATCAAAGCAAATTTGCCTCATTTGGCCAGCTCCCGTTTACATAAGCAGGAGAGGCCTGGAACTTTGATTCCCACTGGCAAGATATTTAGGACATGGAGACACATTTAAAGTATTAAACAGAACACAATGAAGCTTAATAAAAGCAATTTAAAATGACCTATTAGCACTTTGAATCATTGCAACATTCTAAACAAGTCCAGTGACGAGGACACAGGATGAAATGAAGTGAAAAACATGGAACTGAGGAAAAAGACACCCAAATGCTGAAGACTTTCTTTGCAATAAATTGTACCTTGATGATGTCCAGACCGGGCTGAGGATACTCTAGGACTGGAAGCTGCTCATCTATATTCATTAGTCCAATCTCATCTGGATCAGCTCCCTGACTCACTAGATACACCACTTCCTGCAGCAAGCCTGTGCCTGCACAAACCAAACAATGAGAGAGAACAGATTGTATTACAGTTCTTATCTAAACACAGCCATATGAAGGGAGACTAAACAGAGAAATAATGGCAACTTTTGTCCTCAACAGTCTGCTGTGAGCTAAGTCTATTACTACAGTTTTATTGTAGTATGTCAGCTCTCTTGGTTTTTTAAATACATGTAGATCTTCCATGCAAAAGACCTGAGATTTTTTTTTCTTCAGTAACAATTTAAATACACTTCTGTTTCCAAATCACTTAAGCTGTGAATTGCAAAGCATTTAACAAAAGGTTTTACCTCTGTAAATGTTACTTTGGCAAAACACTACTATTTCCATTTTAGGAACTAAAAATGAGGTGAACAGAGGTCATCCAAGTTCACAAAATGCATTAGTGGCTGTGCTGAGAGACCTTTATTCTAAATTGAAGGCAAGGCCCCTGTTATGCAATGATTTGAGAGTCTATTTATGCCTCCAGGTTATGGAGTGGATAAAGCCCCAAATACACCCATACATCAGTCACAAGCTTGAGAAACCTCAATTATGCATCTCTCCCCACTCTGAGGACATTTACAAAGCACCCATTAGATATCATGGCCAGTGATTGCACTTTGGAAAATTAATAGGTGCTTCAATTAGGGCTTTGGACAGGGAAACTATTCAAAATGACTTTACCTTCAGGCAGGTAGGGAACCCTCAAAACAGAGATATTTGACAGAGGGTTATGAAGAGAAAGGCTCTTGGTGAGATGGAGGAACAGAATGGGGAGAGACCACAATGAGCCAAGGGAGAGACCCCACAGTTAAGATGAAAAGATCCCAAGAGTGTGGGACACCCTGGAAACTGCAAAAGACAGACCCATTATTTAACCCATTATTAATTATTTACTGTGAGCAGTAAGGGAAATGAGACCAGGATTTATCCACTCTCTCGTGTTGCCTAAAGGAACAAGTAATGGTTCCAGAACTGGTTACAAAGCCCAAGCCTGCTCCTCCATCCCAGCCTGTGGAATGGTGAGCTGTAAACTCTGAGATCAATGACCATTTGAAAATAATTTGTGAGTTGCAAGTCACTTTCAACAGTCACTAGTTAATTCATGTTAACTAACAAGACTGTACACACAAACAGGCACCTTTGTGTATGTATGTTATACCAATCCTGTATGTTGTTCCAATAAAAAAAACAAAAATCAAAAAACCACCACCAAAATATAAGATCTAAAACACTACTGCATCATTATTCTGTTTATTTTTTAATCTGAGACAGAAACAATTAAGTGAGGCCAATGGTTGGAGTGAACACAGCCTGGATACAATGTGAAAGAACACACACCTCCAAGAATTGTCTTGGATAGCAAGCACTTCAAGATTCCACTGTTCCCTTACTGATTGATGGGTAAATTCAAAAGGACTGGGACATGAAAAAAAAAAAAAAAGACACTTTTATATTACCATCACCCACAGAGACAGTTGTCACACACTTAATACATGGCCCCCAAGGCCGTTCACTCCGCATTTTTAAGTTCAAGCATATATTTTATGCATTCAAATCAACATTCATACAGTACTTTAGTATCAGTCCTTGTGACTCTGAATGACCACAACCCTTGTTCTCATTAAATATTTATTCTGACCAGAAACACCCTGGTTCTCCATAATTTATTTCAGTATTTCCTATTCCACCTGCAAAGAGAAATGCTATCACAGCAGCCCTATTTTCATGAAATGAAAAGAATTAACTCTGTGGGGATACACAATAAACTATTTTTTCATTGCTCAGCTGCTCTCTAGGCAGAAAGCTGCCATGTCTATTGTGCCTCAATACAGAAAGGCTGCAGGGTTGAGGCAGAACCACACTGAACCTTCGGGAGGGCAGCACCAGCTCTCCACAAAGTCGACCAGAAAAGTTAAAAGTCAGGACAGGGAGCACAGCCCCCATGGGGAGCACCCCTTTACCTGGTTATGCCCAGAGACCTGTGACTGTGCACCAGACTTGGCTTGATTGCTGTCAAATCCATGGAGAACTGCAGAGGTGGGAAATTACCTATTTCCCATCCAAAGTGGGGGTTTTGGAAGCTCAAAAGTCTCCATCTAAAAGTGTTCCCACCAAAACCAGGGACACGCTGAAAGAGACATGCTGGGACTATCCAGTAGGCTGGAATTTCTCCTCCCTACACCTGCAGCAGGATTACTCATCTCGGTTTCCCTCAGCCATGATCTCTGTGCTAGTTTTCTCTTTTGTTAGTCACTGTATTTTTTCCCTGATTTTTTTAGCCTGATTTTTTCCCACATTAGCACTCAAGTTACTATGCTTCAGAATTTCAGGGTCTCAATGCAAATGAAAACTAGGGAATTAACTTTTGAGGGAACAGTGATTTTTTTTAACTTGTCACCCTTAATCAATTATTATTTACCACACACACAAATTCCAAAACCTCCAGGTAAAAAATTTATCATTGACCTGGTTTCCTGTTTAAAAGAACAAATTAAAATATCACATGCCTAATTTTTTAAAAAGAAAAAAAATCTAAAAACTTTTATATGTATAATTAGATAGATATGACCTCTTCACATCTCTGCTAGGACTAAAACCCACTCAAATTAAATGTATCAGAGCTAAATGTTCTTTTGGTTTAGGAAGGATGACTTAACCTAGCAACAGGCAGTCCAAATTCCAGACCTGGCTGCTAGGGCAACATCTTCAACCCTGGGAACATCAGCTGGCTGAAAAGCCAAATAAGGTGGGATACTGTACCTATACAAAAAATGAAGAGCCCAAGCCTAGACCTGGGGTAGCAGAATTTATTAAAATGCCATAGTGTGATGGGATCTGAGTCTTCTGCTGCATCCCCACCTGTATGTAACACATACAGAAATTTGCCATTTGACTCAGCTGACTTAGTGATCTCTATGGAATTTTGCAAGAACCATCATTTTTAGGGATGGAAAGTAGGGTAAATTTCTGAAACTGAGATTATCAAAGGAGATTATGTGAATAATGCCAGCAATCCCAGTCTATCACAAAACATGGCCATATTTGAATGTCACAGAGCCTTTCTAACAAAAAGGAAAATTATGATACCTGTTGGACAGAAGAAAAAGGTGAGGCAAGCGAGAAGAGAAGAGAAGAGAAGAGAAGAGAAGAGAAGAGAAGAAAAGAAAAGAAAAGAAAAGAAAAGAAAAGAAAAGAAAAGAAAAGAAAAGAAAAGAAAAGAAAAGAAAAGAAAAGAAAAGAAAAGAAAAGAAAAGAAAAGAAAAGCGTGCCTTTACATTTCTGGCCCTGCCAAGGCAATGGATGTTGTGCATCTCCAGTATCTTCACTGCTTCCTCCCTGTGCTGTTGAACACCTGCACATGTACATGCACATCTCACTTGGGATGGTACAGAAGGATAAACACAGTAGGATAATCATTGAAAAACAGGATTAACTGCCAGCCTTTGGATAGGAGAAACCGAATGCCACATTAATAAGTTCCCAGCAATTCTACCCTTTCTTTTTCTATCTGCAACATTTCATTCAGGAGGAAGACTGCTTACCCTGCTACCTCTAAGGTCATATTGCCAAAACAGACATGGAATTCATGAACACTTATCCAATTACAGCTAAAATGGAGGCAGTCTGCATCTGAGGAACTTCAGTGCAAAGTACCTGAGAAATGCTCTTCCTGACAAGCTCCTCTGCTATGTCAATAAAACGCCTCAGGAGAACAGAGTGTTCCAGTTTATCACACAATATCTGGAAAGAGAGGGGGTGGGAAACCGCTGTGAGAAGCTACTACCTGCCAGAATCTGCAGGTGTCTTTAGGAGACCTTTTAAAATTATCTGTGAGCCAGTATTTCTATACCCTGCATAACAGGAGTCTGCTGGTGAGGATGCACTGTTCTTTCCTGGGCTACTTAATGATGCACAGGAACCAGGACTCATTACAAATCCCACCACACCCCAGCAGTCCTTGTGACTGGGAACTCTTCCTTTGTGCCCTTTCCATGGCCAGTGCCTCAGCAGCAAGAGCTAAGTCAGACCAGGGCCACTCTGCCTCTGCTCCTCAGGAGCTGCTGCAGCAGCAGCCAGGCAGCACAGGGAAACAGACACGACTCGAAAACACCACAGCTACTCCTCCTACCTTCTGTGTGTTAGATGTTTTCAATGTCAAATTTAGTCACTGTGGAAGGGAGAAATGTTCTCTAGTGCAGATGTTCTCAGGCTTCTCTCAACTCTTTCTGGCCACTGGCACTCCTATGAAGTCACCAGATATCATAGATGTGTTCAAAGTGAAGTGGCAGATATAAAACCGTAAGATTTCCAGTGAAATTTCACTTCTCTAGGTGGTTTTTAAGGTAGTTTCTTTCAGTTTCTCCTTCTTATCAGCTAAGACAGGACAAAGCTGCAGCCTAAGGATGCAAAGGCCCTGGTATATTCCCTTTATTTGTTCCTTGTATGGAACCACATGGAAAATTAAAATAAAGAAATACTAATGCTAGTAATCTTACAACCCCAATTATCTGTACTTTGTTTGATCTGCCAGAGCTTGACCAAATTTTGGCTAATCCAGTGCAGCAGATCCATTATGACTCATAAGTTTTTTATAGCATTGGTAGATGCAAGTGCTCATTAAAAGTGAGGGCTGCCAAAGCTGCCAGACTGGTCTGCAAGTGCTATACAGCAGAGGCTCACACTGTTGTTCTAATTGCCTGCAAGCTCATTCCTCCTTGGCCAGTTGCAGTGTAAATCTTCAGGTCAGTATGACAGATTCATCCTCACCCTACAATACTGGAAGGAAAATTAGATTTTCCATTAGAAGAAAAAAAAAACATTTCCAAAACATTAAAGTATCTCCTCTTGAGGTCTATATGCTGAAGTTCTCCTACAAATTCGAATTCCACCTGGCTTACGAATAGAGGTTTTCATTAATGACTAGCGTTTTAAAAATAAAAATAATGTATATACCTTGATACCATATTTTCCAATTCTTCTGTTTTCCTAAATGAGACTGGGGATTCAGAATAAAGACTGAAATGGTGATGTTATATTGCCACACTATTTCTTTTGACTGACCAATTAAATATTTATCAGAGGGCCCAATTTTGAGAAAGGACTGATTACTCATCCTTTAAAACTAATGTCCCTCTTATATGGCCTAAATGCTGCACAGTCAATAGGTAACTGTCAAGGGAGTCTGTGGGACACAACAAGCCTGAATTCAGACCTTCTGAAAGGGGACAATTTAGGTAAGACTGGATTTAAAAGAAGTGCTAAATACACAACTTCCAGCAACATTCAGTAAGCACAGTATTAGATTTTTAGACTTCATAATCCATTTATTTTTCTTCTTGCAGCTACCAGCTTTTGAACCAAAATCAACAGGCTAAATTCTGCAGACATGGGTCCATTAATTCTGAGTTGTGTTTTGAGTATGTTTTGCCAGAGGCTATAAACAGCACACTATGAAACCCCATTCTATTTAGGAGGAAAACCTACTTTCTGTTTGCTAAAAATGCTGTCACCAAACTGTTTACACACACATATTATCCACAGAATTATTGCTATTATGTCCAATACAGTATCCTAAAGCACTGCTTTAATGAACTGGTTACAAAGCAGAGCTATTTTTGGCTAATGCATTAGTACTATTTTTTTTAAAGTGGCCTGAGTCGTGATTCTCCCTTACATTAGCACACTAACTACTCAACAGAGGACGGGATGAGAAGTGCACATCAACCACAGAGTGTCTGGGACTTGGCACTGACAGCTGGGGCAGCCTCACTCACACAGCCAGGCAGGCGGCCACTATTGCCCACACCAAACACCAGCCTGGAGCAAAACACCTCCTTTGGAGCATGCTGGGTCCTAAAACTGGAGCAACACTAGTAAATAAAACACACCAGGACCTGTTCTCTGGGAGATCTGTGGAACAGCCAAACCCACACCCACAGAGATCGATTCCCTGAAGAAGAGAGGCTCATCTGGCTCTTGCTGGCAGAGGTCTTTTGCTGAGGAGAGCTGGGGCAAAAAGCATTTATTTTCTATCCTTGTTAATAATCCACAACATCCTGACATGCTCTGCAGCAAGGGCTGAGTAAGTAGCATCCTAACAGCTCTAAGAACTGTGAGTCAGGTCTACAGATCTACTGTTAAAAACATCAACAGGCCAAAAATTTGCCTTCATTTTGCCTTCTGATTGAAGAGTCCTGATTTGTGTCTTCAAGTTTGTCCCTACATCCATGACTTCATCATATCCAGCTGTCCTGGATTTTGTCACAGGTCCTTCACAGACAGCTGCTACTGGCTGGTTACAGAAATCTCTTGGTATCAGATATTCAAAGGGAAAATGGTTTTACTCTTCTATGGAAGCTTTAGCTGGGCTGTCCATATCTGTGGATGTTCACCCTGTCTTGTACCAGGTGTCAACACTAATGGAGTAACTTCACACAAACTGCTCCAATCCACTTAAAATTAGATCTGCCAAATTAGCTGAAGGAGTTTCTACTTTTGGCATCAACTCATGTAGCAAATTTTGTGTGGGACAAATCGGAATGCGTCCACCCAAAATACTCTGCACATTGTTGTTCTACCAGGAATGATGGACAGCAGGCTAAGGGTACTAACAACCCTGCACTAGCACAGGCACCTTTAAAAGCAGATATCCTTGGGTTAATTTTTCTTCCAGTTTCTACTCACCAATCAAACATACTTCCATGGTAAAAGAGAGCACAACATCCGATAGACCAAAAAAACATAACATACAACATGCAGTAACGTAGAAATAACCAATAAGCCTGCTTGCTCTGACAGAATGACATTTCTCTTCCCCCTTTCCACATCCATTTAAGGCTGACCAGGTCTAAAGCCAACCCAGCACAGTAAGTTGTTAGCTCAGTTGTAGCCTGCCCTCTTGTATCCTCTGGCAGTTCCATTCTCCCATCTTTTTAGAACCCATATCAAGAAACATGCCTAAATTGCATAATACATTACCCCAGCAGGAGCTCATAATCTCCAGCTGAAATTCTTCCCACTGTGCCTTTGTTTTCACACACTGTACCAAGGACAACAATGCAGGAAAGAACTTTGCTGTGATGACAAGTCATTGGGTTTTAAAATCACACTCAAGGACTTCATTGCATCGAAAAGAACTGCAGAGTTACCCCTAGCTCCACTGATTTCTGGGACACTGTGTTCTCTTCTACAGTCATATTATGGTCTGTGAGTAAATACAGAGCTTCACAGCAAGCTCTGCTGACTGAGATAGGATCAGAAATCAGGGAACAACAGGGCACTTCTATTAGGCACTTGTGTTGAGGTAGATCTCATACCCTTGGCTGTGAACATACTCCTCTCCCCACATAATAATGTCAGATGTCTGTCATTACTCAAAAGGCAATTCTCTGCCTCAGCTTCAACCCCTTCCAGGAAAATTGTTAGGCAAAACCTGCCTACACATAATGTGCATTTGCACATATTAGGTGGTCAAGTTTCAAGAGAGCAGCACAGCAATAATATAATGTGAAACAGCTGCAGGTACAGGTTATACATTAAAAAAAACACAACCTGTCCAGTCAGCTATTGCTTCTCTAAGGTCAAGGAGTAATGCATTTTGTCCCACACAGAACCCCACTCAAGTTATAGCTGCACTAAGCAAAACCATTCTTCTCAAGGTACCTATGTCCCCCCCACTAGCTGGACTGCAGCTTTAAGCCAGCAACAACCCTTTCCATTGCTGCTCTTCAGAATCAGAAATGGAAAGAGATCTGTTTGGGAGTATAAAAGGGGATCAGCCAACCGATATATCATGGGGTGGATGCCTAAAGATTTTAGCTTTTTTATACATTTTTCATATATTCATAGCTTTGCGGACTGATAATACATGGTTATATAGCTCCTGGTATTTTTCCTACCCTTTATCTTAGATTTTAGAGTAATAAGGTGATCTTCTAAAACATTCCTGAAAGACTGATTTTCAATAAGGGAACCTTCAAGGACATTTTGTTTTCCAAATGTCAGCCCTAAACCAATTCTAATGGGACAGAACCTGGGGGAAAACTACCTAACCAACTGCTCTTCTAATTGGATAGTATTTGTTAGATATCATCATTTGTGAAACTTATAAAAATTATGGAAATCTGATGCAGGGTGTGCCCATAACCATGGGGAAACCTGTAAGCTTCCAATAAAGACCTGCTTTTTTATTTTATCATTTTAATACTTTTACAAGGTTTTTCCCTTTCAGGCAACAGATTTACAGTGCTGCAGCAAAATGGTTGAAGAGAAGATACTTTTTCTGACAGAAAGCACTGGTGATCCCATATAAGCAGTGACATTGATCATTATTAATGTGCATTTCAGCTCTGCATGCAGAGAGCAATCCAGCTTCAGCAATGCCTGTAGCTGTTCTGTGTTACTTTGGCAATCCTGACCAGCAGTAAACAGGCTTTGGACTGCATGATTAAGCTGTGTTTCTCATGGCCTTGTGTCAACAGGTGGCCAAGGGGCCAATGGCACCTGGGCTGTGCCAGCCATGGTGTGGCAGCAGAGCCAGGGCAGTGACTGTCCCCTGGGCTGGCACTGCTGGGGCCACACCTCAAATCCTGGGGCACTTCTGGGAACCTCAGGACAGGAAATGGACATTGAGGGGCTGGAGTGTGTCCAGAGAAGGGAACGGAGCTGGGGAAGGGGCTGGAGCAGCAGGAGGGGCTGAGGGAGCTGGGGGGGCTCAGCCTGGAGAAAAGGAGGCTCAGGGGGGTCCTTCTGGCTCTGCACAACTCCCTGACAGGAAAAAAATATATATGGTAGGTGACATCTGTTTGCCAATGAGAACTGTTTACCATTATATATGAAAAATTATAAGAAACACACCCAGTGGAAAACACAGACAAAAAGATAATATGATTTATCCCTGGTCACAGAATCTGCAGCCACGAAGTCACATTGCATGCCCAGTGTCCCAATGCTTGTATCACTTCTAAAGCAGCATTTTTGAGACAAAACAGGGTCGTTCCTTTCCCTCAGCATGGGGTATTTGAGAGGTTCCGTGTGTACAGTTCATGCCTCCACTGCACCCAACAAAAGAAAAACCTTCATTTAATTAGACTGCCTAATAAGAATTAAAAAATTAAGCACTTTGCTTCCTTTCATTAATATCTTTACTGTGACAAATGAACATTAACATGAAATGAGAATGACTGGCAGGTGGGTCTGGCTGATCTACATAATTTTCTAATTCTTTAGTTTTTGAGGTCATTATCATTTAATACAATCAAAAATGATTTCACATGTTCAGAATACACTTTTTACCCACTTTACACTTTTCTTTTTTTTTTCCTATGCTTGTTTACAAAAAAAAAGGTTGAGTTTTGCACTACTTAAGAGCAGGGAAGCAATTATGCAGCATTTGCAAAAGACCCAGCAAAACCTATTAAATAACTGGAGAATTCTTCGTCTTCTGAACCATTTGTTCTGCCTCTAGTAACATCTCTTCACTGGTTTGATAAAAGGGTCATGAGAGAAACACTGCTATCTGGATAATAAAAGGAGTTTCCCTTAACCACAGATATTTTTTTTCTGCTTTTATTTCAAGTTTGAGACATAAAAGGACCTATCCAATTCTACTCACATTGAAATCAAGTCAAATGCATCAGTGGCAAACTAGACATTGTCTTCAATTACTTATTTTTTGATAGTTTTATTTATAATTTGTTAACCTAGCAGCATTTAAGAGTGAGTCAATACCTGAAGGTATTTTGAGCTATATATAAATAAAAAGATAGACCCATTTCAGAAGGACTTTCAAAGCACAGGAACCCAGAGGCTCTAACCCCCAAAAATATTAATCTACCAGAGTCACTTTCTGCACCTGAATGGAGTGAGTTTAGGCAGTGGAATATTTACTCTTAGTGGTGGAGGGAACACAATTTCAGTCATCAAGAACATGAAATCAGATTCAAATGTAGATCCTGTCCATCAGTTCCTAAAGAGACAGCTCACAAAGCATATCTCTACACACAATGCAGTTTGCTCTTTCCTTCCTGTTTGAAAAAGAATTCCATTCATTCTAGCCAGCTAGTATGGGAATTGATGCACATTCATCTGTCATTAAAACAGAACAACATCTGAGCTTTATATATTGCTTAAAGAAACCAAATAACTGCGATGTTACTGTCAGAGAGAAAAAGTTACATGCTCTATTCTGGTTTTAAAGGTATCAACTCGCTCATCCAGATTCATGAAACGAACAGAGGTTTCTCATCATTCCATGTCACAGAGCATAATATTGCTTCAAAAACCAGAGGTGAAAGAAAAAAATCCCAAATGTATTTTGTGTAAAAAATTGATTTTAAGCCACCCTCATGATTTCTCAAGGCATGCCTCTGGGCCAGCAACATTTGCATTAATTCTCTAAATGAAAATGGTTTAAGCCCAAAGCAACAAAATTCTGCAGAGGCTATAGCACTATAAATCCAGCACTGCAGAATCTGGCTCTTTTGCAACTGCAAAGCTGTTGTTTAAAATAATGCCAACAAAACTGCTGGGAGAAGTTCCATATGAGAACACTTGAAATTAAGGCAAGTCAATTAATTTAACACATGCGGATGGATGCTTGCGTCCCCTGAGGAGCCTTTGCTACAAAGGCCACTCAGACCTGCCATTAGGAGGGAAACCTCTGCAATCCACCGCAGCTGCCACACGTCCCTCTGACAGCTCCCAGCCGAGCCTCCCACAGCTCAGGAACATCCTTGGGCAACCCTTCAGCCTGATTCTCCTCTCAGTTATGACTGTGCAAATCAGGACTGACTGTCAGCAGTGTTTGACCTGTGCCCATCTGGGTATCTGCAGCCACAGGAACTTAGTCAAGCAATAATACTCTGTATATTGAATAATAAGACTGTTACTGTGAAATACAGTAATACCAATCTCACCTGGAAATATAGCCTCATTTCCAGGAGATTTTTACAGTCTGTGGAAAATATGAAAAGTAAGATTGAACAAGATAAACAAAGAAAGATTTTGGCATACTTACTTGGTACATTTTCTTTGTAATGTATTTCTTTATTCAAGATTTTGCCAATCTGTTTTATAACATGGTCCCACAGACAGCTAAGGCTCATTGGAAGGGGAAGAAACAAGAGGCCAAAGATAAGGAATTCTTAAACCAACTTCATATCCAAAGAAAAAGCATGTATGTCTACATCTCAAATGGTTCAAGCCTCTCTGCCTTAAGTGCAGCAACTTTTGAGTGCTGAGTCTAATCAAACAATATTTTAGATGTTGATAAGCTGAAGTCTATCACTTTTACTGGGGAATCAGACAAAGAGGAAAACTGCTGATTATATTGTGCCCACTGTATCCCACAGTTTAACAGTTGTCCCTGCCATAGCTGTAATGGTCAATGCATCAAACGACTCTTTCCCTGTAACAGAAGAAAACCTCAGGGCACACAGAGTCCCCGCATGGGAAGAACATAACAAGGACTATGAGCTGAGGGAAATGGGCCATGGAAGAATGCAGAGAGACTGTAAGGGAGGGGAAGGACAGAGCTCCTCCATGAGCCAAGGAAGGGACTGGCACATCCTGGTGACCCAGCAAGAGGGAGTGTTGGATTCAGGAGTGCTAGAAATAGGAGAATAAAAGAGATGTGCACACAGTGGGAGAGGCACACAGAACAGGAGGAGAACTGAGAACCTCTCCATGCACACAATGCACTGCCAGAGGCATGACCTGTACACACAGAACCTCTCAAACACATTACAAAATGGACAACTCAAACTGACTTTCCCCGATTCATTTCACGTAACACCAGAGTGAGTGTGAAAGAATTCCAAAGAGGAGAACTCAGTAAATACACACACATAAAAGCTGTCCTTGGAATGACCCACAAAATCACTGCTGGCAATTCATTAAGGCAAAGGTCTAGAGCCATCATATTCCCTAGCAGCCAAAGGGTAGTTACAAAAATCCAGTGCTACAAGGGAAATTGAGAATCTATAGAAAGACACCCCCAGATAGGTAAGGCCATAGGCAACATTTGCTCTTTTCACCTGTTGTCTGGCACCAAATGCAAGTTCTCATGAACTGGCTGGACTTGAAGCTGATATTTGCTCAATAATTGACATTTTTCCACACAGAACTCCAAAAACTTATTTGGCAAAATAATCACCATGGGAGAGAGTGCTTCATTATTAATGTAAACAGCTCACTTTCTCAAATTACCAGTTTTGCAAAAGGCATGAACTTGTGGGTTTTGACCTGAGAAGACCGAGTACACATCCATTTAGAACACACACAAGATGGTATGAAGGGAGCTGCTGTGCACCACTTCTGAGCAAGGACATGGACAGATCATGTCCAGCCAGGGGGACACTCTAAGATACAATAAAACACTGAGTGAACCTGAACCAAACACTACACTTTAGGGACTGATTTAATTCCACTGAAATCACTGATGTTAGCAAACAGCTAACCTGGCTCTCAGCATGGTGACAAAGGGAATACCATGGAAAAGTTTGCTTCTCCATAAATTCTGTAGCTTAAGCTCACAGATGAGAATTTTAATTTTCAAGTAGGGCACAGGAAATCCACAGGATGAGAGGGTTCAGCTCAAGTTGTGGCAGAGGCACAGCGCTCCCTATAAACAGTGCCTCTGTATCTTATCTGTGGTGTGAGCTCCAGTTATTTCACACTATAGAGAACAGCATTCTGGTTTACATTTCTCCTGCAAATCTGTGTGTCCCACTCAGCCTGCCCACTCTAGACAACAAAGTTATGTGGAAGATGAAACTTTTGACTTCATTTCTTCAGTAGCACACCCGATTTTAAATTATGCATCATGATAAAAAAGGTTTTCTATAATTACAGTACTCCCATATACACAAACATAGACACACATTCATATATCTGAGTCTCTGGGTTTTAGGCATAAAGTTTCTCATAGTCCAGAAGCTCCCAAAAGCTGTTACCATTGATTGGGCACAGGTGTTAAGAATAATTAAAGATATAAGAGATATCATTATTCAGCCATCCCTCAGTGGAAATCACATTAAAGCAGAGTCACTTTCCATTAGGCTTATTACATTACTGCCAGTAAGGCCACTGGTACATTTGATTTTCAACCATTATTGGAACAGCTTCTTCCTGGGTCACTCCCAATTTACCAATAACTGTAACTATTTCCAAGCACCGCCTCCATTTCACATGTTTGGAGCTGCACTATTCCTGCAGTGTACAGTGTCTTCCAAATGGCTTCCAGACCACTCCACCAGTCCCTGGGACAGCTGAAGCAGTCCTGGCCACTTGTGGATTTTCATTGCCAAATAAGCCACCATATGGTCAATAGCTACTGCTGAAGCCTTCTGCTTGCAGCCACAGGCTCTGGCCTCTCACACATCCAGCAAACAGACTTTTTTGGGTATTTTCCACAGTTTGAGCAGATGGAGAGCTGCTGCTACACTGAACAAAGCTGATTTCCTTAGGAACAAGAAAAAAGTTTTCTGTTGGACCTATTTGACATTGGTGCATTTTTCTTTCTTGAACTATTATTCAAACACAATTTATTCACAGAAACTAGTAAAGTGGTCCCAGCCATGTTCTACCTCTGAATGTTACCAGAACAAGCGGAAGAGAGGCAGCAAGATGAAGTTGGAGTTTAGATAATGGGCTTCTGGATTTATTTCCTGGCTTTGCTGTAGACTTTCTGCATGACCTTGGCTTAATCAGTGGGAACCATCCTAGGGAAGCCCAGTTTCTGCTGCTATGCCTGTCCCTAGCCAGCAGCCCCTCTGAAGCCCTAAATAAGCTGTAAGCCACACAGGAGCAGCTGACAAAACAAACTTCCAAGGGTCTTGGTAGACTTTGGGCTACAAGAAGGTGGAGCTTGAAGATGCTATTATTGTCCAGAGCCTATTCCCTCAACAATGACATCAGATTACTCGCCACCCAAGCATTCTCTTTCCTGGCAAATAAAATCCTATTTTGATCTCAAGGCTGCTCCTCCAGCTCATCCACACAATACTGCACCTTCTCCATATCTCACCCATCTCCTCCTTCTCCCAGTGACTGCCAGTAAATCCTCTTGCAGCATGTCCATTTTCTAAGTGGGCAGCTCCCTGTTACTGGGGCCCCAAAAGATCAAATATTATGTTGCTATATGCACAAACCAGCAAATTAAATATGATTATGCAAGCTGGCTTTCCACAGCCAACTGTCTAGCCATCAAAACTAAGTTACTGCCAGCTATTAATGATATTGTGGCTGGCTGAGATTGGTTGAAGATATTTAACAAGATGCCACTATGAAATTGGGGTGCAAATCTAACACAGGAACACTGTAGCCTCAGATTCTCAAAACTGAAATCCTAAACCACAAAGAATTTAACAGAGTTGGTGCTGCATGCAACATATAAATCTTGAAGAAGACAATTTAAAAGAACAGTTTGAAAGTTGCTGTCTATTCCTAATCCTAGTATTTTGAGGGCCATCCATCTTCACATTTTCCCTTATCTAATGGATTATCTATAAAGGTCTTGCCAGTTTTTAAGAGCATAGTTAGCAACAAGATATAAAAAAATGTAAAGACAAATGTTTGAAACTGCTTGAGAAATTATAAAAGCATAATAGATGCTACTTTGTAGAAATGTGCATGCTTGAAGCAGCACACCAGGAAATTGAAAAGCATTAGCCATTCACACAACAAACAATGAAGTAAGTGAGAAACCTACAATACTGAAACATCGTATTACAAGGACATTTACAGAGCTGACATCTGTTTTCTCCAGTGGACTTCGGATTTCCTAGAAAGAGATCATCTCATTGTCAGGAAAAAAGTCACTCGAGAATGCACTCACAAAACAGTTTATCTGATTTTATCAGGTGGGGTACAAAGCTCCCATATTGTCTGTCTCTTTGGAGACAGCACTACATCCATGATAAATATCTTTAAATATTTTTGCTTGGAAACGGAGAGAATAAAAAAATCAAGAAATACAGCGTTACAAGCAGACACCCAAACGGTGTGCAACAGCCAAAGGAAGCATTTACTGGACAAAACATTCACTTGTACTGTGACCAGGGGGCCTTTCTGGTGATTCAGACAGTGCAGGAAGAACGTACTTGGAGCACATGTTCTCCCAGAAGGATCAGGGCAGCCGACTCGGGAGCGCAGCACGGAGGGAAGGCTGTGGAGCAGACAGCGAACCTGTGCACCACGCAGATATTTGCAGTGATGCCATAGCCCTTCCCCGTTCGACATCTTTGCTGAGCGAGATTTCCCTCGCCCGGAGCGGCACCGCGGCACTCCAGCGGTTCGGGACCAGCCCGGCGGGGTCCCGGGGCAGCGCTGGGCCCGCGTGTACCCACCCCCCGTGAGTCCCCACAGGGCCCCGACCCCTCTCCGTGCCCGGGACAGGCTCTCAACTCTGCAGAGCTGCGGGGGCTGCCGGGCGCAGAGCACCACACCTGGCCACAGGGCACCATCCCCGGACACCGGACACCATCCCCGGATCCAGGACAGAGTCTCTGGATCCAGGACACCATCCCAAGGGTACCATCCTTGGACACAGGGCACTGCATCATCCCCGGCCCCAGGGCTCCATCCCCGGATACAGGGTACCATCCTTGGATACAGGGCACCGTCCCCGGGCACACCCGCGGTGGAGAACAGGCTCAGGCCTCGCTCCCACATCCCGCGGGGGCGGCCGGGGCACCTCCAGCCCCCGCTCCCGGCCCCGGCGGCCCGGCCAGCGGGGAGAGGAGGAGGAGCTGCCCCCACCAGCCGCGGCAGCCCCGGCCCGCCCGCCTGCCCGCCCGCCTGCCCGCCCGCCTACCTGATTTGGGATAGGTGACGATCCAGACGTCGCTGTCCCTCACCGGGAAATTGGCGATCTCCTCCATCTTCCCGCGGCAGAACGGCGGCAGCCGCACCCCATTGTACTCGAAGTACTTGCTCTCGAACTCGCAGGGCGTGCTGGGGGTCTCGGCCTCGCTCTCCGCCATCCTCTTCCCTGCGGGCCGCGGGGGAGGCCGAGGGGCGCGGGCCGCGGGCGCTCCGGCGGCAGGGAGGGAGGGAGGGACGGATGGAGGGACGGAGGTGGGGAGGGAGGAAGGGAAGAGGAGGGAGAGGAGGGGAGGGAAGGGGCGGGCGAGCGGCGGGCGCGGCAGCCCCGGCCCCCGGCACAGCCCCGCGCACGGCGGGCGGGGGCTCCGCGCACGGTGATGTCATTGCGGGGCAGCCGCAGCCGCGGTCGGACCGGCAGGGGAGGGGATGGATGGATGGATGGATGGATGGATGGATGGATGGATGGATGGATGGATGGATGGATGGATGGATGGATGGATGGATGGATGGATGGATGGATGGATGCCGACCCCGTTTCCACCCAGCCCGCGGCGGTGCGGGCGCTGTGGCAGTGCCAAGGCCTCGGAGGGCAGGTGGGATGCTGGGGAGTGCAGGGGAGAGGGATGAGCCACAGCCGCCAAGTGAACCGGGGGCTCATACCCGCCCTTGCACCGAGATTAGACATGATCCATGGTGGGGGTAGGTAAGACGGTGACAAAGGGGAGCCCACCTGCTTTTTCAACAACACATTATTTGCTCCTCACACTACTCCCGTTTAAACCGGCACCTGCTTTCCACACAGGATACTCTTCATCCTGGCTCCCTCATCCCAATCTCTTGGATGCCACCTCTGTGTATTCACGGGGGAAACAGCTTTCATTACAGCCTGGGGCATCTTTCAGGTGGGGCTCAGGCCTCAGCACTCAGCAGTACCCAACACACCTAACCTCCCTTAAAATATATTTGTGCTACCAAAAGAAAAGCCACTGTGGCTACCTGGTCTGGCATGAATGAAAAGCCAGCAGTATTTCAACAGAATTAAGACTTCCCTTTGTTTTGGAAGCATCAATGAAGAACTTTGGTTTAGTTTACTCTTGCTTGTCTTATAACAGCTGCTTTATTTTTAAATTATGTATCTTTCTGTGATGGCACTAAAACACAACAGAAATTCTTTAAAAGCTTCAAACCATCTGTAGCAGATTCATACATTTGAAAGAAATAGAATAAGCATATAAAGAAGAAGCAAAGTAAGGGAAGAAGGTACAGCTGCTTGGAAAATACATGTCTAAGTACTAGGGAGTAAATTACAACAGCTAGTTTCAATTGAGTTTTCTAAATTGTGGAGTTTGTGTGTCCTGTCAAATTCTCTCTTCTACAGAAGCAACCTCAGGAAAAGTAGCAGCTCAAATGGCTGAGCAGTAACTGCTTTCAGGCTTTGTAGACCTACGCACCAGCATGCATAAATCCATGCTTTTACTGTACTTATGTCTGTTCATACTAAAAATAAACTGCAGATATTAAAGCTATGGTTAGGGCAGGTAGGAAAAGTATGTCAAAATCTAACCTCAAAAATATTATTTCATTGACTGGAAATGCTTTACAGGGATGCACTAGGGAAAAAATTAACAACAGCAGTAGCAACAACAACAACAACACAAAAAAACCCACCCTCAAAACCCAACAATATAATGTTTTAAATGAAAGAGCAGTTGGAATGTGGCTGGGAAACAAGTCCCCTGGACTAACTACACTTGGGATGACTGTCTCTGTGTTGCAGGTGCAGTAAGTGAGGATGTGGGATCTGTAGTGCACAAACTGCAGAGCTGATGCATGTTATGTGGATATTAAACATCAGGGTTTAATGCCTGTGTGCAGATCACTGGCCCAGTGCTTACTCAGATCTGACATACCTGAGTCACATCAGATCTGCTGGGTATTTCAAGACAACTGAACCACAAAATGCATGGAAACTGTTTAGGAATTCCCTGTTAAAACAGACTGCAGTCAGTAGATTCATCATTCACAAAGAGGGTGAGGCTGTCAGACTCTCATTCAGGTACCCAAGAGTTTATGCAAATGACCGGAGGATGATCCAGTGTTAAAGCTAAATAAAAATCAAATGTGCTGTAGCAGATGAACCATCCTGGAGTGTTTCACTTACCCTCAAACTAGACAGGACTCATGGAGTGAATCAGAATATGTAGCTTGCAAAGTGATGGAGGTGAAAAAACTTCAGATTCTCTCACAGGGATGTAAACTGGGACAAACCTCATTAGACTCATCTCTGTATAAAACTTGGCTAAGAGGAAACTAAGGAGTAGATCTTAGAAGAAGAAGCAGGACTTAAATCTGGCAAAAAGTCTGTCTGTTCCTCTGCAGCTTTGTTATGTCTGTATTTCTGTGGTCTGTCACTGCACAGAGTGCTCCTACACCTTCGTACTCCTGAAGAGTCAGGAGGTGTCTCCTTGCTGCTGCTGCTGCCAGATGTGCCTAAAGCTGAAGATACTGTAAAGAATGTCCCTGTCTTGAGGTGTGTGCACACTGATGCTCATACCAAAATGGAGTTTCAGCTTTTGAAATGCATCTGATGAACAAAGCTAAACCTGGCAATATTTTGCTTTACCTTTGTATTAAAACACAGTAATAGAAACTTGCATCAGGGCTGGAGGGGCATGTTCACAGAAAGATGGACTGCACAGGAAGATAAAGGCTAACTGAAAATAGTCTTTAGACATGACATTTCATGAAGGCTCCTGTAGGTATTACACTACACTGGTGTGGTGTTACCCTAATAACAGCATGTGATGTTGTATTAATGCACCAGCTTGGTGTTTACAAAACACTGCTGCCTGCTGGCCACTGGCATTTGTTCAGTGAGGACACATGAACTTGCAGGAATGTTTCTCACTGACTCACACCAAATGTGAGCTACAACCATGGGAGGTTTGAGCACAGGATTCTAACACAGCATTTGATTCTCCTGCTGCCTATGAGGCTGAGGATCAAGCTGTTAGTCAGCACTCGCCCATCTTTTTTCTGTTTCTTGTACCTGTAACCAGGAATGAGTGCTCTGGCCTTATAGCCAGGATGTTAAGGAATATGATTTCTTTTCTGCTCTCTTTCTGATTTCTGTGTAACCTTAAATAACTCAGTCTCCCTTTGCTTTAATTTCCAACTGTCAAAACAGTTGCAAGGATTGTGTTCCACCTCAGGAGGCAGTCTGAAGATAAATCTCTTGCCTCCCATTACCTAATCAAAAGATACGTGGTCTTTCTAGGAGAGAGGATTGATGCCAATCATGATTTCTTTGATGTGATCCTGATCAATGTGATGGGGATGCAAGGGTTTGTATTTCTCTCTGAAATTTTCTTAGCTGGTACTTGACAAAACCAGCTGCTGAGTGCCCCAGGCTGTAGGAGACACTCAGTGTTACATTCAGGAGCAATGCAAATCACTCGCTGTGCCAGCTCTGAGACAGGTCCTTACCAGAGAATATCTTTCACAAATTTACAGCATTCCTAAAATTATATCCTAGATCATTTCACATTCAGCAGACTTGGATCATGACTACATGTAGACATCACATATCATCTTTACTCTTAACACCACCCTTCCGAACAGGTCAGATAGAGACATCCAGACAAGATGAGCTTGCTGTATCACTAGCTTCAACGGAATTAAAAAATCATGTGATCCCTTTGCATCATGTACATTGTACAAGAAATGAGGGCAGGAACACAAAGAGATGAGTAATGAAAATACACAGCAAGCTGATTTCTTCAAGGGAAAAACACTGGGGATGCATCGATATTTTCAGTGCCTCAAAGCAAAGATCATGTGAGGGGAAGAGGAGCAGTGAATAAGTCAGTTCTGCTTTGCTTTCCTGAAAGTTCAAATCTGCTGGTTTTGTAGACCCCCAGCACAAATTGTACAATGGTAATTCCACTAGACAAGATGGTATTGGATACCTTGCATAGTTTAATATGGCATAGCTGTAAATATTTTCCCCAGTGGGCTTTAGCTACCTGCACATTTCTGTCTCCATTCCGTACTCATGTGGTGCTGAATTTGTGGCTATTTTTAAGAGCAATTTTATTCAGAAAATAGGCAAATTTTTATTTTTAATTTTTAGTTTCCTTCCCAGGGGCTAGAATGGGGCTGTGGTTTGGATCTGTGCTGCACACAGGGCTGATAACACAGAGGTGTTGTTGTTATTGCTGAGCAGGGATTGCACAGGGCCAAGGCCTTTCCTGCCCCTCAAAGGCCATGCTGGGGTGGGGCTGGGGTGCCTGGGAGTTTGGGAGGAGACACAGCCAGGACGGGTGACCCTGACTGACCCAAGGGATGCTCCAGACCCCACGACATCATGCTCAGTATGTAAAGGGGGAAGAAGGAGGAAGAAAGAGGAAGGGCAGGGATATTTGGGTAATGGTGTTTGTCTTCCCAAGTCACTATTCCATGGGACAGGGCCCTGCTTTCCTGGAGGTACTGAACACCTGCCTGCCCATGGGAAGCAGAGAATTAACAACTTGTTTTGCTTTGCTTGTGTGTGCAGCCTTTGCTTCTCCTATTAAGATGTCTTTATCTCAACCCATGGATTTTCCAGCTTTTACCCTTCTGATTCTCTCCACAATCCCACTGGTGGGGGAGCGAGTGAGCAGCTGCCAGGGGCTTGGGTCTGGCTGGGGTCAAACCATGACATCATCACAAAAAGTCTGTTCAGTAGGGGCAGGAAGAGATGTGAGCAATGCCTACAGCATCACCTGCTTAAGGATTGCATAAGACATGGAGGGAACAGTCACCCAGGAGTGGCCGCTAAAAGAACCTCACTGAACCTTCTCTGTGTGTAAGGCACAACCGGTTCTGTGAGAGCAGCAGTGTTACTTCACTGTGTCCTCACTGTGCCCAGGAGTCTGTAAGAGGTTAAGAAACCACATTCTACTACACATTTCTGCATGCCAGGCTTCAACCCCACTCTGCTCTGCAAGTTCTGAAGTGATGCACAAGTGGAAGAGAAGTCTTTTTAACTTGCACTTGCTATGTTTGGAATTCAGGCAGTTCATCCTTCAGCTGCCAAATCCAGAAGCTGACAATTGCAAAGTTAAGAGATTCTTGGTTCCAGACCACCTCCAACTCCACCCTGATCCTAATAGTTATAGGTAAGAATATAGTTCTTCAGACAATCAGTCACAAGGACTGTGGCACAGTATCTGCTGGCATGTGGTAGTATCATGATTATTCTGGATACATCATCAGCTGAAAGCACCCAAAAATAGTTCAGATGTAACGTGTCTTCTGCTAAAGACTGCAGTCATCTCCTGTGGGTGGACCCATAATAAGGAGAGAGGTCACAGGCTTTCAAGAGGATGTCATATGTTCAGGTGTAATATGACTTATCTCTACCCAGACTCATTAATTAGGCTGACAAATTATGTGTGTTTTTCTTACACCATGCATTATAACTTCAGTTTGCCAAATATAATTTGGAGCCTTTGGAATATAGGTACCTGTGATTATTTCTAATTACTTTTATAATCACAGTTTAAGTACTGAGTGATAAGAGAGCACAGGTGCTGGGTTAACAAAAAAAAGGGCTACAAAATATTAAGACTGCAACTTAAATGCTCAGTCCTGAGCCTTTTCTCATTCATTTCCATGGACTGATCATGGGAATTAGGGATGGAAGGTTAATCTCTAAAAAGAGGGCCAACACGAAGCAGAGGTACTCCAGGAGAGAGAGTATTGTTCTGAAGTTTAAGTTTGGCAATGGGAAACAGAAGTCTTAGTTTCCAATCCCAGTTTTGCTCTAACTTACTCGATGTTTCCACTCAAGTTCTTAAACCTTCTCTTTCTGTACTTATGAAATGTAGTGAATAGTAGTCTTAGTGTCTTGGAATCTTTTGAAAAACCATGTAGATCTGCTTATGAAAGTGGCTTAGTGGTGGGCTTGGATGAGAATGAAGGCCCCCCATGCTTCCTGTGGAACCTGTGTGCTAGAAAATTTTGGGGCCTGGAGTAGGGAAATTCAGAAGTGCACCTCAAGAGTCTTTGTCTTCTTCTCCCTGGTGCTGCACAGAGTGCTGGGGTCATTGGCTGGCTTAGTGGTATGGTTGTGATCATCCTGGGATTTAGTGTCCAGCTCTAGGACCCTGCAGGTAATGCTTTTTTAATTAAATTTGTGGTTTTCACTCTCCTATTTGTTCTTTAGAAAAACCATGGTAGAGAGTTACTCAAACTGTCTTGAATTGCACTGACTACTCATAACAAATACAGCTCAGGCTGTAACTGAAGGTCTGCTACACATAATTGAAGGTGTTTTATTAAGCAAAATATCAAATAGATAGAAATCATGAAAGATTCAGCTCTCACTGAATCTTTGCCAGTACTTTGAGATGGGTAGTAACAGAGATTTCTTTGAATGCCTTTGAGAAATCAACACGAAGTAAACCAGAAGCCAGTCTTCTAGGTGCTGCATGATCCCACTTTTGTAACTCTTGCTTAAACCATCCTTTAGTTAGACTGTTGCATTTACAAAAGCCAGGCACATGCCAAATGGGGTTGTGGGGAACAACCCCAGAAATTCAGCCTGCCAGATTTTGAAAATTTGACCTGAAAGGGAGTGTTCCTTCTTGCCCAACAAACTAAGTCCATTCCTAGTTCTCTTACACCTGGCGGTGATTTCACTTAATTTATACCAGCATTACATTCCATGCTATTACATGTAAATGAAGCTGGAAAAAGATTTATAAGCTAGGGCAATTTGGTTTCATAGGTCTGGCTTTGGAATTGAGAAACCAGCACCCACATTACCTGTGTACATGCCTTCCAGCTACTGAGAATATAAATTTTCTGTTGGGAATAGAACTGCATTAACCTGTGCTAAACCTCCTTTCCAGATTGCTCCTGCTGTTGGCATTGCAAAGGAAAAGACAGTAGGGAAAAGCAAAACAATATTTACTGGACTACTTGTCACATTTTAATTGTAAATACTGCAACACCATCCACTTTTTGCTCTATAATAATTTATGTCAGCTAAATACTTGAGCAGCATGCTTTTCCTCCTGTAAATGCCTAGTGACATATTGCCCATTAGGTCATGACAAAACTTAGTTTTAAGTGCAAAGCCTCAAGCAAAAAAGATCTATTTGTGTAATTTCTTGTGGTTTGCACAAACTGGGGGAGCAGTTATGTCTTAGTCTACTTTTTGCTCCTCCTCTGTAAAGGAAGGCAAAAGAGAATAAGAAAAATATAAGCTATATTTTGATGTTGCACTAATAATAATGAATACAAAGACAGCATTCTGTGGTCCTTTGAATCTGCTGTTACATAGAAAAATCAAAATATTGAAATGCAGAAAATGGACTATGAGTCAAACAATGTTCTGAGATTTTATCTGGATCTTATGAGCTGCAGCAGGGATTTTTTAATTAGTATGTAGATTGTACTTGCAGATTCAAATATCCTTGAGATACATACCTCAAAGAACTCCTGAAAATTACATTTAATGCAATGTTCTGCTCTATAGACTGTTTTTTGGTATTTTTAAGAGTTGTTTCAAGATTTAAAGGTCATTTTATACAGTCTTTCTCTATATTGTACCTTTTTCTAATTGTGAAATGTACATTGGGCAGGCTTGGTTGCACTGGTTGCTGCTTTGCAGCATTCCTTTGTCATTCCAGGAAACTACAAATTAATCAAACTTACTTGACATCAGGAATGCTTTTTGAAAAAAAAATACAACAGAATTAGGAGTGTCTCAATCTCAATTAAAACAGATATTTTGTGTACAATAAGTTATAACTAAGTTTTAGCTTCTGTTCTGAAGCAGCGGTGACAGCACATATCCCAGATCCCACAAAAAGCTGAAGAACAGTTGCAGATGGCTGTTCCACCATACTTGCTCTTCGTCAGTTGTCTCCCCATGTCCTTCTTTGTCCCAGCCTCAATTGTTCATTCTTGCTAAGTTGTTTCCATGCCAGCTTCTCAGTTGTGTTGTTTTGGCTGCTTCTGTGGCTCCGCATCCATGTCACAAAACAGACCACGAGGATAGAGGATAAGCTGTAGTCTCCTGTCAGCTCAGGGCTTATATTGTGAGGAGGAAACAGTGTTGAAAGGAAGGGCTCAGATGAGAATGATTTTTGGTTAGGGAGTCAGGCTTCTGATAGGCAGAATATCAGTGGATGTAATATAGAATTCATAGAGACCGAGGCTTAAGAAAAGCAGAAAAATATTTGTATTAGGAACATTCTCTCATAGAACTGGTCCCTGTTGGAACTGCAGGGCACTGTTTCTTTGACCTAGACTCTGCGCACTACTGATGGCCACAGCACAGAGAAACCCACAGAAATCTAGTTTTCTTGGAGACAATTTCATGTCCATTCTATTCAGGGAAAGTAAAAGGATTTTATAATGTAATACTTAATCAGTAGTATTAAGTATTACATGATGACCAGGATGAGAATACTGCACAAAATCCCTAGGTTCATTAGGGAGCAGCATGTTGTGGATTCCGTCAAGAGATCAGGTAAATTTTAAGGACAGCTTTGATCTGGTTTGATTTCTCAGGAAGGGAAAACGAATTATGTTGTGGATTTAAGCAGAAGACTGAGACTGAAGCTCTGGATTCACTAAAGCCATCAATACAATACATAGCAATGAAGGGAATGGATTCATCCCCTCAGCAGGGGACATCACAGCCAATTCATAGGACTGGGAGTTGAAAGAATTTTTTATAAGTTTTAGTTGCATTTTGAAAGGGTTTTTGAGGTCTTGGGCTGTGACAGGGAATTGAGGTCTCTAAAACTCAGGATGAATAAAGCGTTTGTGAGCTGTCTGGGATGTGTGGTAGGAAGGGTTTGTACAATAGGCCAACATCTGACATCAGACCTCTTATACTTCTAGGATTCATCAGTGAGTATTAATGCTGGACCTTTCCATAAAACTATGGGGAAAAATTCCCACATGCTCTTTCTGTGGGACATTGGATTTGAATGTAGATTATATTAAATCATATTTTACAAAGTAAAATATAATTATAATTTACTGGTAACTTGAGACTTGTCTAAAGACTCCTTCAAACTAATTACATCCCTACCCCACCAATTTAGAAACTGATCCAGGAGGAGTGATTTGCCTTTACATATTCCTTAAAAGAATTTTTCTGGATTTTTAATTTTCCACGGATCAGACAGCCCTTGGGGTATTGTTACTTTCACAATTTACCCATTGTTAAGAGATATTTTCTGTGAAGATAACAGATTGCTTGCGCCTGACAACAGGAGAAAGTCCCATGATTATAAGTGTTTCTACTTTGAAAGCCTTTTGGCCAGATTAATGGGGTCAGGGCTGCAACATGTGCTGGAGGAAGGCTGGAGGGCTGCCTGGTGTTGAAGCAACAGGGCAAGGAGTCTGCTGCCTACAGAGGCTAAGAGCAAAGAAAAAGGGCAGGACTTGCATGGAAAGGCGAGGAAAAGGGGGGCATTCAAAGACTTCACAGCACACAGCTGTCAAGGACCTCCTCAAGAAATAGCCCCTCCTCATGTCTGGTTAGCAAATAGAAACTAAAATAATTAGTTCATTTGTTCCCTATTGTAATTTCCATTATGTTACTAAACATACTTCAACCTCTGTAACCATGAGAAGTGAAATGCAACCATGAGCATATATATATATATAAAAACTAACAATATAAGCACCAAAATACAGTTTTAGGTCTGTCACTGGATCATAAGTGTTTATAAACTGAGGTTCTATTTTATCACAAACTTAGCATCAATGATTTCACTGAAAACACAACAAAGCAGTTGTGTTTCTTCTGAACTGGTATAAATTATCTCCTTTCTTCCACAGAGCATCCAGAGATGACAGAACATTTCAGCTGTGCTAGGAAAATGCCTATTTCTTGGGTTTGAAGAATAGAAGCTAAGAACTTGCTACAGGAGAGTGAATCCTCTGCCTGCACGTACTGCAGTCTTCATGAGCTTCCTGTGATGTTGCTGTGAATCCTGGGAGTAATCAGTATTAGCCTGGTCTCTTGTGCAGCAGGATGCAAATTATCCTTTCTGAGGTGGCAAAGAAGGGGTTGATCCACTGGCAGTCAGAACATTATCTTTTGCTGAAAGCAGAAGCACAGTTCAGTTAATTAACAGGGACTGCCCTTTCTCTGGGTGTGTGCACATTTTGGAGGGTTCAGTGGAAATCAGTGGGCAGCAGTGATGGTGTTCTCTGGAAAAGGAGTGAATCAAATTATGGAGTTTTCTTTTTCAGAACTTGTTCAGCGAGATCAAACTTCATGCTTTGCTTTTGAAATGGACTGAAGGAAATAATCCTTGTTTCTTTGGTTGACCAAAGTCAGACCAAATACTTTGACCAAAGTATTTATTTAGGGAAAGGACATTGTATTTACTCCTATTTTTGGAGTATTATTCATTCCACAGGACAAGTCAGGACAGATCACTGAGGGTAAAGTTGAAGTTATGAGTTTCTCTGCCTTTACCAGCCAGGAATTAAGATCAGAGTCTGGCTGTTTCACAATATAACTTACATCATGCCACAGCCAAATTCCCTACAGCAAGCCAACATTCAGCAGCTGGGAAAGAAGTGGGGGGAATGGGGAGTAAAGGGAAATGGTGTGACATGGTGGCCTAGATTCCTAAATTAGAATGGGCTGGGAAGGAGACAAAATTATTTTGTGCCTTTTCAGTGCACAGACAAGAACTTGAGGCCTGAGAAGATGACAATTACTGTTTTCTGCACAATTTAAGATGGTTAAAAATGTAACCAGAATGGTCCTCAGCAGCATTTCTTAGAAGGCACATGAACAGACATCAGGAGCACATCAGGGACATCTGCTGGGATATACACAGGGCAGACTGGGTCGATGAGAATGGACAGGCCAAAAAGGCCCCACCCCTTGGTCACTCTTGTTACAGCACAGACAGAAACTGCAAAAGGCTCTGGACTTCTGAAAGAACAGGCACAGCAGCAGCCTGGTTCCCATGATGTGTTTTTTGGTGAATGGCAGAGGGCAGAGGTGAAGATCAGTCCCTCCCCATGCCAGAGCCAGCTCCCTGACCCACTAACCAGCTTTAGCTGGCACACCACTGTGCCCTCTCCCTTGCACACCCAGCAGAGGGGAGCAGGGGCTGCCCACAAGTCACAAAATGTTTGGAAATGTGCCTCAGCCTGCACTGACCCTGCTGTAAGGCCACAGACAGAGCCAAGCCACCAGCTGGCTATGCCAAGGAGGCAGAGCCTCCCTCTGGTACCTGCTTACCCTCTCCAATTCAGCATTCTAACCTAGCTAACTGTTCACTTTTGTCTTTCTGAACTTAGCTAATAGTGTTGGCTAAGCCTAAAATCAGAGAAGTGGCAGGAGAAGGAAGACAAGGAGTATACAAACATGGAAGCAGAGGAGGAAGGAGCAGAGCAATTGAGAGCAGAACAAACAAAGGACAAAAGGGATGAAATACAAAGTAAGAGGAAGTGAAAAGTCCTTCATCTTCCAGCAGAGCAGAGCTGGGAAAGATGTCAGGACTCCTGTACAATTTCTGGTGTGAATTTTATACTGTTTTTCTCACTAGAAAACATCACTGAAGTAAAAGGGAACTGCTCCATATAAAAGTATTATTCAAGCAGAACAGTTTACTGGTTTCAAAAACCAATTCACCAGCGCATTTGAAAAGAGAATACAATGATTTGCAGCAGTTGAAGATCTGGACCTGGCAGTTCTTTTTAAATGCTAATACCAGTAGACAGGGACTGTGACCAATTCCCACCTTGTCACCCAGACCAGAGCACTGAGTGGCACGTCCAGTCTTTCCTTGGATGAGGACTCAACCACCTCCCTGGGCAGCCCCTTCCAGTGCCTGAGAACCCTTTCCATGACAAAATTCCTCCTGATGTCCAACCTGAACCTCCCCTGGCACAGCTTGAGACAATTTCCTCTCATCCTGTTCCTTGTTCCCTGGGAGCAGAGCCCAATCCCCCCCAGCTGTCCCCTCCTCTCAGGGAGTTGTGCAGAGCCAGAAGAGCCCCCCTGAGCCTCCTTTTCTCCAGGCTGAGCCCCCCCAGCTCCCTCAGCCCCTCCTGCTGCTCCAGCCCCTTCCCCAGCTCTGTTCCCTTCTCTGGACACACTCCAGCCCCTCAATGTCCATTTCCTGTCCTGAGGTTCCCAGAAGTGCCCCAGGATCTGAGGAGTGGCCCCAGCAGTGCCAGCCCAGGGGACAGTCACCGCCCTGGCCCTGCTGCCACACCATGGCTGGCACAGCCCAGGTGCCATTGGCCTCCTGCCCCCCTGGGCACACCTGGCTCCTGTCCAGCCGCTGTCCCCAGCACCCCCAGGGCCTTTCCCAGCTTTCCAGCCCCTCTGCCCCAGCCTGGAGCTGCAGGGGGTTGGTGTGACCCAAGGCAGGACCGGGCCCTTGGCCTTGTGGAATCTCAGAGCACTGGCCTGGGCCCATGGATCCAGCCTGTCCAGATCCCTCTGCAGAGCCCTCATATCCTCCTTAAACTTGTCAGGATTCCTGGTTAAGTGGGGAGTCGGGCAGGTTCTTGGTTTCTGCTGTACTGATCATTTGCCTACTAAAAAAATTGGATAATTTCTACTTAAAAATGAAACCAATCAATCTAGGTGAAAGACCAGCCAAAGGAGTTGGGTATTGTTGCCTTTACCATTTCATCAGCTCTCTTGAAACACTTCATCCTTTGGCATAAAGTTTACATAGTGTTAAAGGTGTGTCTAAATTTCCTGTGCAACATTTGGGAAGAATGGTGAATTCTTCAAAATGGGATTTACAGCAGCCAGGGCCTTGCACAGGTGGCTGCCTAACATAATTCACAGGAGCATGAGGAGAACAGATGTTTACTTTGACCCAATGAGAGATGCACAGCTTACATATCTTCCTCTCTGGACTTAAATAACATCCTTCCTCTACAAAGAAAGAGAAAAAGCTCTCTATTCCTCTTAAAGCAGAGCTACAGGACAAGAACCTTCTCCAAATCCTCCTTATTGTGCTATCATTTAATGATTAAAACAGGTCCAGGCTGAGAGAGGTCACTCAGGAAAACTCCTGGTACACAGTGGTGAAACTGTAGCCAGCTCTAATGACTTCAGCCACTCTCCTCAAGCTGTATTCTAGAATAGCTGCTCCAAACTTCCAGCTCCACAAACAGGAACTTTGGAGACTTTTAGGGAAAAGGCAGGCTTCCTAAAATCTCTCTTCTTTCTTTTCTCATAATTTTTTGGAAGCTGGGTGGCTACAGAATGAATCTGGTGTAATGGGCCACAATGGGCAGTGGTGGGTTGTCCAACACCTTCATAACACAAGGATACCTTTCAGGAAGTCCCTCAAACCTTCAGTACAGCTGAGTGAGCAGAAAGGTCCCCAAATGCTGTGCAGCATGCAGGGACATCCTTCCTGCTGAGGCTGCCTCCCCTCTTACCTCAGGTCCCCTTTGCTACGTGCCAGGGAATGACTTTCCCCAGGTCACCTGGCTTACGTAAACCTTAAGGAAGCTTTTCCATGCTGAGGCCGTGGGTGGTTTGCTGTTCAGCAGCTTTAAGTAGGCAAACACAGAGGGAAACAGAAGGGAAATAATTATTTCCTGGCACTGTAACTCCCCCACTCAGTCCACTGTGCACTCATCTAGAATATGAGCACAGCCAAAGGTGCAGAGGGCTGGCACTGACTGCCTAGGTTGGTATTGTTGCCCAAAAGCTCACTAGAATTTTTTGCTTTTCAAGGCAAACTGCATGAGGTCCTTTGGGCAGATTTCTGTGGCACTTGTTAAGTCCCTGTACCCTTTGTGCTGGCATTGTGTGGTTCTGTCAACCAGCTTGTGGTTTGGTTTAGCCATCTGCAAGGTGCAATGTGCTCCATATAACATCCTTCGCTTCTCCAACTGGAAGGAAAAAAACCTAGGAACCTCAAATCCCTGGTATTTAAAGAATCAAGAGAACCAAGACTGCTCTACCAAAGGCCTATATTTATGCACAGCATGTATGTTTACATCCCACCCACACACTCTGTTGACAACATCTTCACCTATGTTCAGCTCCATAATCTCCTCTCTAGAATTTCTTAACGCATTTTCAAATGTTAAGAAGGTGTTAATGCATGCTAAGCAGCTTACTGGTCTCTGTGTACACAAACAATCACTTCCTTTTATTACAAATGTTAGTTTCATACTTTTCTCACGAGCTTCCACCTCTCAGGGGTGGTGAATGAAGGACCAGCTGTTTCTCTGCAGAATGAGAACCCCCGTAAAGAGGTGAATATAAAATAATCATGTACATTTCCTGGCTAATGGATCACTGTGTGCAAGACAAGATTCAAATGCATCACAACTCTTGGGAAAAATTCTGCCAGAGAAAGTGTACATATGTACATATCTATATCTAGAATAATTCCCTAAATAGTATTGGTCTTAGATTTGGGAAGACAAACACCTAGTCTTTATGGCAATTATAGGTTTGAAGTCTTTTCTTAGGTCAAGGCCAAAAGTAATTGATAAAAAACAAGGTTGCAAGTCAGCACTGGGCATGGTCATTGCTGTATCTCATTAGTATGATGTATAGAACTGCATGGGATCTTTTGCAAGAAACTGTTGCAACATGCATACCAGGCCACAAAGTTATGAAACAAAAATAAAGTAATAAATATATTTTTTTTAAATGGGCCTTGTTCCTGTGAAACAGTATTTGGACCACGTTCATGTGAAATAGTTCTAGGCTATTTGCTCCATGCAAGAGTTTTGAAATTATGAAGAGTAAAGGCAACGGTTTTTGATATCAGATCTGAGAAGCAATTTTAACTCTCAGGATTTTTCTGTTTGGCTTTCAGAAGGAAAAACACAGCTCACACCAAGGAATTCAAGATATGAAAATTCTTTGCTTCTCCTACCTGAACCAGTTACACTGGTTTCCAGCCACCCTCGGATATAAAAATGTGCTGAGTGCACATTTGTTTTTCCAATAAATTGACAAAGCAAGCCTCTGGCACCAGCACTCAGTCACTGTTGTCATTCCTTTAGCACGAGGTGGAAAGCTCTTGATGATGAGTGAGGGTGTTACATGCACTGTAATTAAGCAGACCCTGGCCAGTGGTTCTTCTCTGCCTGCTGTCACAGCCTGTTCTTGAGAGACACCTATTTGCAAACAAGCTGGCCAAAGGCAAACATGCTCTGTGTGGTTTTTTTTAGTTAACACATTCTTTGGATTATCTTTTCTAAATTTGTTTTATCATATTTCTCCCTCCCACATCACCCAGAGGAAGAAAGGGCTGGCAGCAGAATTTGCATTTCAACAGCCAGAATTTTTAGGCAGGCACCTAGGTCTGAGAACCTCCCCTATATTTTAAGGTTCAGCCACAGTCACAAAATTGTTTGCACAAGTAAACTACAAGCCAAGTAGTAGCACACCAAGTACTAAAGACAAAGCAACCAGAGAAAGTAGTTCCAATGCAGCTTCCAAAATGAAAATCCCTGTTTTGTAAGAGCATACACCTTGAAACAGGACCTATAAAGAGATTTTTAAAAAAGCTAGACCTACAACCCTCATGCTTCAGCCACCGAGAGCACAGGGCTCTGTCTCTACAGAACGACTTAGTGTTGGATTGTAGCAAAAGGTATGTGAAATGGATGCTTGATTTTTGATTTTCTTTTCCTTTGGAAAAGATCATGGCAGAAATCTCTGAAAAACACCAGAGGTTGCTTTGTCTGTCTGGTTTTAGGTTTTGTATTGCCCTTTTGATACAGATCTTCACAGCTGATTTCCCTTTGCCCAGACTGGAGTCTGTTAGTCCACAGTCACAACTGCAAGTCAGAGAGAAGACCTCTCAGTTTAGTTCAAAGGGTTATGCTGTGAAGTTTGGAATCTGCACTAAAACTGCTCAAACTGTCATCATCTACTGTATCGGACATGGACAAGCCAATTTTTGAGCTCACAGTCTCAAGTTTCTTCAGTTTTACTGTACACAAAAATAATGACTTAGAAACAGTCACCAGAACCTTAACCTGAACTCCTAAATCCATACTCAAACGTTAGAAGATCAGGCCCAAGGGAAAAAGCAGTTTTCACTAAAACAACCTCTAGCCAAAGTACCCTGAGAGTAGTGAACCTGAGACCTTTGCAAGCTCACTGGGTCATAAGACGTGCAAAGAGAAAAAAACCCCACCAAGTGCCTGAGTCTTTGCTGGTCCATATAGTTTGAACAGAGCTGGAAGCCAATAATGGAACAGAAGGATGCTTGTGCCAAGTGTAGTTTCTCTGTGAGGTTTACAATAGAGTGTAGTGAGGGGATTTCAGTTGATGTTGCTAACGGACTAAAAACCATTGAAACATATCTTGGCAGGATGATTTCAATGTCCTTTCTTTGTCCCTGCTCCCCAGTGGTGAGCGTGCACATGGGGCCTTGGCACCAGGGATGTAATGAATTCCTTGTCCGGGTTATGGTCTGTATTTGTCCTCAGCTTACCTCCCTCTGTAACTCAACACTTATCCATTCCCGCCCTGTGGTTCCTCATGCATTTTAAAGAGGAAAAGCTGTTTAACAGTCTCCTGGCTACTTATCCAGTAGAATTTCTCTTATTTTATGAGGATGGTAGGATGATCCCATAAAAGGAGTAGAATTAATATTTGTTATTGATTATAATTTCTGTGACAAATTAGCATCTTCAGAGGAACATAAGCAGCAGTTACCTGAATAACAAAGACAGCAGAGCTCACATTCTTTCTCCCCTCCATGCACCGAAACAAGAGGAGTAAACTTGCAGCATCCCACATAAGAGATCTCAAAGGGAGTGTAAAGCAATCCCTTGGTTTTCCTTTTTGGGTTCTCTTAGGCAGAGGAGAGCAAGGCCTTCTATCATGAACCAAGGCTGCATTACCCACTAAGGGCACCTAAACTTTGCCAACAAATGTTTTGTGATTCTGCAGAAAATTTTCACAGCAGAGCATTTCCAGAAAGGTATTAGGCAGAGATGAGGCTTTGATATTTTTAGATTAGGTAGATGATCACTTGACAAGGATACACACACATGACAGACTGCACTGGCAAGTGTCCTGGGCTCCAGAAATTCTAGCAGGTGCTGTCTCCCCTTCCACCTTCCCCATGAAAAAGGCCATTGTGCTACATCAATCTCTTTTAAAATGCTTTAATAATGAATCTCTGAAATTAAAAAAAAAAAAAATCATAGAAAACATTTGTTGTTTCCAAGCAGGGCTTAGCAGTAACTTCTTGAACCTCTTGGTCTGATGACAGAAATTGTTGTCAGATTTACACAGCTGGCCAAAATCTGAGACCTGATATTTTGTTACCTGCCCAGTACTGCTTGTCACTTCCTGCTAGTGCTCCATTCCATGTGGTTCCTTTTCCCATAAATTATGTGCCTTCAGCTACCTGCAGGTATTTAAATGGTACTTTTCTCCTAAGGAATTAAAGACACCTTACAAGTACACTACCAGTTTCTCTCTTTTTGCACGAAAGGTTTTATTTAGTCCACATCTTATGGCATGCCTGTATCATGATTAACATAGCTGCTAAATGGAAAGGATGAAGGGTGGTTAAATGACAAACCAATGACACACAGGTGTGTCTGTGGAGTTCATATGCCAGACATTGGGCTGGGTCAGTGTCTGCTTACAGGTTTGCAAGCTGCATGCAGGTTTCCTGGTAGATTATAACCCCACTGAAATACATTTGATTTTCATCACGAGGCCTTTCAGGCCTTGCTTCATATTCCTGGAATTATGGGAAAATTATTATTGTCTTGATTCAGTAAAAGATTTAAGATGTGTATGCAACACATATTGCAGCATATAGTACATGGAGTGATTCTTGGTAAAAAACACGATACTTGTCAACAATATTTGATATAAACTATGAACTTGATTAAAACCTTGATATAAACTTAATATATATCTCAAAACTGCATCTTGTACAATTGCAGTAGGGTTGGTAGTACTTGTGACAAGGTTGTATCACCTTTCTTGGATGGGATCCATCCTGTTGTTATGCACCTTAGCTTAAATTTTTTTGTTTGTTGCCCTTTTTTTTTTCTTGCAAGAGATGTTATTTGCTGAACTAGAGATGATGTAGTAGAGAAATTGCACTTTCTGTTAAAAGCAGCCCAAGAAGACACAGATAGTGAAAAAGGCTGGGCATATGTGGGACACTAGTTTTAGAAACAAATTTGGTATTGTGTACTGAGGGAAGTGCAATACATTTAAAAACATTGATGTAAATTGAGATAGGGAAGGACCTGGATTTACCAGTTTATCACAGTAGAAGTAATCAGAATCTGTGATTCAGCTTCCCTAGCAAGGACTGTGTAGAGCTCTAGAGAAGCCCCATCTGAAGGACCAGTTGCTTTACTGGTTGGGGAGCATTTGTAGCACCTGTGTCATGAGAGGAAGCCAGAGGAGCTCAGCTCACGGAGTGTCACAGAATGGGTAATAAAGGGAATAAAACTCCTGCATAACACTCTTTCCACTGTCAGTGTTATGCAGGAGATACTAATGTCAAAGGACCCAAATCAGAGGAGCAGATGGTTATGAACTGGCCATTTTACAGGAGAAATAGGACTCCTCCTGACTATTTGGGAAATGTGGTTCAGGAACAGCCTTCTAGTGAGAGTTTAGGGATTAAAAAAACATTTTCAAACAGAGTTGATGTCTACCAGCAAAACTGAGCTTAGCCCTGAAAAACCTATTGATGTGATAATGTTCTGAAAACCCCCTACTTGCCTGCCATTTAATTGGCTCTGACAGACTTCTGTAAATGTCCAGAAATGTCCCTCTCTGAACACCTTGGTGTCCATTTTCCAAAACATGGATTAAGAAATGGTATTCTCCCACACTTATGGTCTGAGTAAATAGCATGAGAGCACACATGAAGTGAATACAAAATACAGCACAGCTAGGCCCTTCCTTTAGAAGAGAATGGAAAAGTTACAGGAGTCACAATCACATTTTTAATGAAAGAAGGCTCCTCTAGGAAGTGTGAGATCTGGTTTCATCTTTTCAGCTCCTTCCTTCCCTGTGAACTGAAAGGGGTTCAATTCTTCTTCCTAAATAATGGGAAGCACCTTAAAGACAGGCAGGATTTGGATTAAGACACTCCCTGCTCTGCTCACTGAAATGGTGAATAGATGAAGCTGAATGGCCTAACAAGACAGAAGTGTCTAGAGAGTTACTTAGAAGTGAGAAAACTGGAAATATGGCCCAGTGCTTGTGGTGCTCACTTAGAGCCAGAATTATGGCTTCAAATCCACTTAAAAAGAGCTTGAATTCTGCTCTCATCATGGCAGTGCTTTCTATTAATAAAACGTCTCACAACATAACCTCTCCACCAAATACACCTCTCCTAGGTGTATTTGGAAAGCATGAACTCCTCTTGGGTCTTGGATGTTACAACATCCCATTGTTATGATGCAATGCTGCATGCAGGTAGCTAAAGGGGATTTCTGCAGTCCTGAGTGAGGCAATTAAATCCTCAAGTATTTCAGAGGTGCTATTCTCTGTTTTATTTTCATAGTTGAGCCCTGGGGAGCTCCCTGCTGGGCAAGGTAATTGTAGTGAATTCCCTTCTGAGCTACTCAATCTCTACCAGCATTGCAGGGTGAGCCTAATGGGAACTCAGGGATTTGTGGTGACAGAATCACATACAAATGCCAGTTCTTACAGATTTTAGAGGAAACCTGCCCCTTTTACAGGGAGCTAAACTCCACCTGGACATGTTCAGATGCATTTAAGAGGACTTGAGGAGAAAATTAATTAGAGCATATCTCTGGCCTGAAATGCAGCACTACACAGAAATATCTGAACTGTTGTTTAGGAAAATAAGCCTGCAGAGCTCAAAGCGTGAGATATTCAGAGTCTTAAAGATTACAAGACCTCCAGAAGTCCACCACTACCTGACAGTTTTGATGCATCAGTCAGTTGGTACTACTGAAATTCTGCTAGATGATGCTGTTCTAGACTTCAGATGGCATTTAGCTGCTTTGCTTGAACTTCTTTCTGTAAAATGCAGGTAGAACACGAACATAGAATTGTTTGCAGATTGAAATTGCAACCTGAAAGCAGATTATTCTATAATTTTCCCGCTATAAGCCTAGTGTTACTATCATCATGAATTTTCTTTAAGTTCAGGAGTATTAAACAGAGAAGATCATGCGATTTGAATGCCTGCACACGCTGGCCCAGTGGATTCATTTGAGCCATGGATAATTGGAGTGATTGCTAAGCCCGCACTTCCCACGGCCCGCAGGGGCTGGGGAAGCGGTGCCGCCTCCCGCTGCCCGCCGTGCCTGGCAGATCCCAGATCCCTTCCTTTCCTACCTGCGCATCACGGCGCGATCGGCCCGGCCGGCTGCCGGCACCCCAGCTCACCGACCCGGACCCTCTGTGTCCCACTGATCCCAGACCCACTGTGCCCCACTGATCGCAGACCCATTGTGTCCCACCGACCCGGACCCCACTGTGTCCCACCGACCCGGACCCCACTGATCCCAGACCCACTGTGCCCCACTGATGGCAGACCCATTGTGTCCCACCGACCCGGACCCCACTGCGTCCCACCGACCCGGACCCCACTGTGTCCCACTGATCCCAGACCCACTGTGTCCCACCGACCCGGACCCACTGTGCCCCACTGATCCCGGACCCACTGTGCCCCACTGATCCCGGACCCACTGTGTTCCACCGACCCGGACACACTCTGCTTCACTGACCCCGCACCCCACTGCACGTCACGAACCCCGGAGCCCACCGGGCGCCGTGCGGCTTTGGAAGGGCTGTGGGCGGGCCGCGCCCCTCTGGACCGCTTCGCTCGGGGCGGGACTGGCAGACAGGCAGGGCTGGGGTACCGGCGGAAGCTGCCCGAGGCAAGGGGTCCGAAGGGTCTGGGGGGACCGACGGGTCTGGGAGGACCGACGGGTCTGCGGAGCTGCGGAGAACGGCGTCAGCGACCGACGCGGGGCCCAGGGCGCGGATCGCACTGCGCCTACCCAGGACGGGGGAGCGAGAAGGCGGGGCCTAATTTGCATTTGCCCTCTAGTTGGCTGGGGGCGCCTTGTGCCACCGAGCGGCGGCTCGGGATTGGCTGCGGCGCGGCCGGCGGCGGGGGCGCGGCCGTCGCGTAACGCGAGGAGCGGCCGCGCCGGACGCGCTCAGTTGCCGGGCTGCGGCTACCGTCACCGGAGCGCTCCGTCCCCGCCCGCCACAGCGCGCGTCCCACCGGCGACCATGCTGGACCGCGAGGGCGGCTGGAGCGTGTCCTTCGCCGGCTGCGGCTTCCTGGGCGTCTACCACATTGGCGCCGCCACCTGCCTGCAGGAGCGCGCCCCGCACATCATCCGCGACGCGCGGCACATCTACGGCGCCTCCGCCGGGGCGCTCGCCGGCGCCGTCCTCGTCGGGGGCGGCTCTCTGGGTCAGCGGCGGGGCCGGGGGGAGCGGGACGAGGCGGGCGGCAGGGAAGGGCCAGGTGCGGCGAGCAGGGCCCGGTGCGGCGCGGGAGGGCGGGCGCGGCCCCGGGGTCGGGCCGCGGGGTTCGCTGGGCCGGGCTGGCTCCGATTCTCTGCTTCTCTTCATCCCTAAAACGTGTGCCCGTGGGTGGCATTAAATCCGAGCGGGTCCGTGGCGCAGGGAATGATGCTGGCGATGCCCGGTCCGATTCGCACACTTGCGCAGCCGAAAGGTCGGAGTTCCTCCCGTGCGTGTCCCCCTGAGGGGCTGCTCTCGCCGCCGCTGTCCAAAGTCCAGGAGTTACCTGGGAGAGCGGGAGGCAGTCGAGCCCTCACACCCTCCAGAGCAAGTGGGCCAGCCCCGCCATCAGCTGTAAACAAAGTGTTTGCGCTTCGCTGGGAAATGGAGCATCTATCTCCCTGCACGTGAAGTGCCGGGCAGCTTTATCTTGCTTCCTCCAAAGCTGCTCCTTTCTGGGGTAAGGCTAAGAGAGTTAAGGTCAGGGCTTAGGTTAGCTTTAACGTGCTTTTCCTCTCTAATCTGGGCACGGTATATGTTGCAAAGGTCGTTTAGGTGTATGGCTAGAAACAGTAGATTGATTAAAATCACTGATTTTAATTGTTATTTAAACAATAGAGGTAATCTTGTGTTGTATTTATGCCGGATTAAAGATGTTAGTTTGAAAAAGAATGTAGTGTGCTTTGTGAAATACACACCTATTTTCTAGCAGTATTAAAAATACACCTTACTTTTACGTACTTAGGGCTCATGAATATACATTTTTCTAATGAATTAAACTTGATAAAAGCTATCAATATATCGAGGTGTTTAGGACAAGCAACAGGATTGCAGTTTAAAAAACTATATGAAATATCTGAAAATGGTTTTCTTTCTAAACTAAAGGAATCCACTTGTCTATTTCATTATTCCATACTGATTGCTCTTGCTAGCAGCAACCTTGACTGCTTTAGAACTAGAGAATTTTGTAAATTCAGATTTCGTCTTAGAAGAGGAGGAGAACAATGAGTACCTCTTTTGAATTTGGAGAGGTTTGTGGGTTTTGCTTTTAAATTTCTGAGGAAAAACTCCACTGACAGAAACAAGCAGAAGTTCTCTGTAAGTAAAGCAGCAGGAGAGCAATGCTTGTCCCTGCTGCTTTAGCTCCCGAGCTTTAGCATATAAGCTTAATTTCTTCAAAGCTTTAGCAGTAAACTTGTGCTGCTTAACCTTTTTTGCTGTAATATCCAAACATGACACATTTGAGTTATTGTGAGCCTGCTATTAGCTTTTGAAACAAATCATATTTTTCCCCAATAGTTGGTATTTTCAGAACATACCAAGTTTTAAGTCTTAAGTCATTGTAAATGATTTGAGAAGGAAACTGTCTTAAATATTTGAAGCACTCCTGAGCCCAGAAAATGTATATTGTTTGGCAGTATGAGTTAATAACAGCTTTTAAATGGTTTAGCACTTTAATAATTAAGAGTTGTAGATTTCAAACAATTTATTACCTTTCCCAATTATTACCAATCTCATATGTCAACTGAGATTTCTGATTTTCTCTAACTAATAGAATTTGTGTGTGGTCACTGTCCAAGGTAGCAGATTCCATGGGCAAGTGTGTTTCTACTGGGGGAAAAAAAACCCAAACAAAGGCATCACTTGCAAAATAATTCAAAACAATCTACATTCTAAAATTTGTGAATTACTGTAAATTGACAAAACTAATAAGGTACTCCCATGCTAATTCTCTGAGTTTCTAGCTGCTGTGTTTTGTTAACTTGTGTGAAAGCAGAGGATGGTAAATAAGGTATAAAGAAACTCTGTTTAACAGTGATAATAAGATATATTTTGTGAGTTTGTATCGTATGCCTCTCTTACTCTGATGTATATTAATGTGCAGTATTTGTGGTTCCTGTAGTTGGAGGTGTTAGCAAGTCCTGTGGTTTTTTATCACAGTTGCATTTTCCTGTGGGTAGACAGAGCCCAGCTGTTCCTAGAGGTGAGAGGAAGGATGAGAGGCAGCAGGCACAAGCTGAAACCTGGTAAATTCAGATGAGGTGTAAGGAAAAGACAGTTGCTATGAGAGTGGTAAAATAATTGAACAGCTTCCCAGAGAGCTTGTGGGATCTCTACACATGGAGATGTTTGGGGGTTGCCAGGACCCAGCCCTGAGCTGGTCTGTGTGCTAGTGCACACAAAACAGGGGGTGAAAATCTGTGAGCAGGGGTTGTGGCTGAAATCTAAGTGCTTATTTAATTTCTTACAGCCTTGCAGCCAGATGTTTTAAGTGAAAGGTTTTCTCTTTGACTCAGATTACCTGCTGGATAGGTGGTGAGTCTGTGGAACTTCAAAAGTGGATAAATACAAACATTCTTCTCATGAATGGAGAAAAAAAGTGTACTTTTATAGACTGACAAAGAGGTTTCTCTCATTAAATTTGGGAAGCTTAGCCATGATTGTTTTGAGGATGAAGTGCATTCCAGGCTATTCCAAACTGGAATGTTAAAGTTGCACTCTGTGGATGTCCTGTAGATCTCGTATTTTGATGGTGCTGTGATCATCCATTCCAGTGAGGCACTTAGAGAGAGCAGGTTTAGTGCAGGCTGCAAATACAATGTCAGCTTTTACTCAGTGAAATGAATGAATAGTTAACAAACAATTAAAAATAAGAATGCAGAACTATAACAGGAAACAGTTCAATTTATTAGGAATATGAATTTCTTTAGCTCTCCTGTGTTTCAAAAATAAAACAGATGTACCAAGACCTGTCTAAAATCCCAGTTTGACTTGAGCTCTAGCCCTTAGTCCCTTTTGGAGAAGTTCCTGTTTTGGAATACACCAGCCTAAGAGGTAACTGTATTTTAGTCCTGTTGGAAAGGAAGGGAGAAGGAAAATAAGTTGGACTACTTTGAAAAGAAGTTGGACTACTACATTTTGTTGAACTATTAACAAAAAGCTTTGTAAATTTTCAGTGTTTAATATCACATACTCTTAGATAGAACTCCTTTTTTGTTTTTTTTTTTTTTTCCCCTTGATTTGGAGCCCTTCCAGGGTTTAAAGTAAGTTACAATAAACAAAATATGTCAGCTTTTTTTTGTCTTTTTTTTCCCTATGAACTACTTTGAGCATAGAAATTCTTGTATGTGGAGACAATGGGTAACTGCTAAATCAAATTGTATGTGTTGGTTTGTATTTTAGAAAAAGCAAGTGACTTGCTTGGTGCATAAGCTTTCCAAAGTATTTATATTGGAAATGGTAATTATTGCGTATGCTCCAAGACTGCTCTTCCTGGCCAGAGCTCTGATAGTTCAGTATCTCAGGCTCCTGCAGTGTGGCTATTTTTAGAAAGTTTAGAAGACTGAGCATTGCTAAATAAAAAAAAGGAGTTGATAATGAGTATCTGGATGCAGGGAAAATTAGAACTGCTAGAACTGCCTGATTCTGCTTTTGGAAGTAAGTTTGTCACTGGTCAGAATGTGACTTGTGCAAATTTTTTATTTATGTGTAAAATGTGTTTTACTAAGATAAACATATATTTAACCATGAACAGTTAGCTTTGTCTAAATTGTTTTCTGCCTTCTGGAGTGGGGTTGGTGTCAGGCTACCTGTGTCAGTGGATTTGTGGCCCAGGATTTCCCTCTGTGAGGATGGAATGAAACAATTGAAGTGGTAAAAACAAAATGTGTCTGATACCTCAGATTTTGTAGAGATGCTCTTTTGGACATAGACTCTTGGTTGAGAATGATAAATGTTTAGTTATTGCTGTTTGAGAGGGGAATAACATTGTAGAAATGTAATATTTCTGGACATTAATCTGTGCTCAAAGGCTTAAGCAGATTTGTTGCCAGTGCAGTGCTCACATTTAAACTGATACATTTAATTTATCTGTTCTAGCAAGCTCAAGTATGCAAGTTCTGAAAATATTTTTAGAAGCCTATCACTCAGGTTGATAAGGTGTTACTTTAAGCTTTCCACCCTCTCCTTTACCAAATTACAAGCAATTTTCTCAAAGTGTGTCCTGGAGAAATGTGACATTCTAAGTTCAAACAAACCATTGCAGGTGGATGAGCTGATCTTCCTCCTGTGACTAAAATGTTGAGAAGATATTAGTGTTCTTCAGGGACAGTCCTGTCTTCTGTAGTGGTTTGAAGTTCCCAAACATAGATTTAATTGGAGAGAAGATTATAATGTGTCTGTTACTGTAAAAGTGCACCTACCTGGCATTCCTACTAGATCACACTTCATGCTCCCTTTAGTGTTTTTATGTATCAATGAGGAAAAATTGTACCCTGAAACCTTAAGTTTGGTTCATCTTTTTTTTTTTTTCCCCTCAAAAAATGTGTTTCTGGAATGATTAATTCTATAACAAGTGTGACATATGGGTATTTTACACTTAGAATCTACATCTTAATGACATATAAGTAGCTTAATCTTCACCAAGAGATCTTTTTGAAAGTTTAAATTTTTTTTTTTGTCTCTCAGAAAACTCCTAAACTCCTTAACCATGTTGGGCAGTTACTTAATCTGTTAAAAAGCTCTTGCATTTTCATTCTAGTACTAAGAGAGATAAGTTGGAGCTCTAGATATGCTTTATTAGTCCAAATGTGGGTTGTGTTTCTGCTGTTAAATGCATGCATTTTCTTTCCAGCTCAGGCTTGTGCAGATGTTCTGGCATTAGCCAAAGAAGCTAGAAAGCGAAATCTGGGTCCTCTTCATCCTTCCTTTAATGTGATAAAGATAATAAGAGATGGGCTGATGAGAAATCTTCCAGAAAACACGCACCAATTGTCATCAGGCAGACTGTGTATTTCACTAACCAGAGTATCAGATGGCAAGAACGCCTTGATATCTAATTTTAACTCTAAAGAAGAAGTTATACAGGTATGTTTCTTTTTGGCAACTTTTAGAAACTTCTATACCTACTTTACATCTATACTTACTTTAGAAACTTCTTTCTGCTTTAAGCATTTCAGATATTCTTATTCTGACAGTGTTTTAAAGAGGAATTCAAGCATTTTTAAACCAGATTCATGTACTGCTTTTCCCAGTCATTGTGTCTGTGAACTGTTTTAGGGAGGAGGTGCAAGGGATCAGTCATAAAAAAGGAAAAATGCCTTAAAAGTGCAGTGGATCTAGCCTTAGTGAATAAGAATTTATTTTATAAAGATAAATGTTTATGTCAGCAATGGAACTGTTAACATTTAATTTTTATGGTCTCATTTTCTTACAGGCTTTAATCTGTAGTTCATTTGTCCCTATTTATTGTGGTCTCATTCCACCATCATTTAGAGGTGTGGTAAGTCTCTATTTTTAAGATCTAAAAATAGTTCTGGCTCTTCTAAAATATTAAGAATGCATGTGGGGTTTTTTGTTATCCTACTGTAAAGTAAATAACGTCATCATTGCTTCCAGTTCTGTAGCTGTAACAACTTTCCAAAAAAAGACAGGAACACTGAATGTGTGGAAGATATTATGTGTATTTTAACACATGTATTTAACACACTTATTGTCTCTGTCCCTCCTCTGCCTCATAAAATTCATTAATAAAAGAAAAAGATATAATATAACGAGTATGTAACCTATGGATAAATATTTATTGAAGGAAGTGATGCTCTTTCACCTGCACAAATTTACAGGAAGAGTCACCTATAATTTTTGAAAAAAATGTCTTGTAATATAGCTTATTGTGTATCTTCCTGTTCTGCCTGTAGGGATATCTACCTTACAACTGGAATAAAAGTTCTGTGTTCAGTTAGGTGCAGACAAAGCTTTCCATTGCCTTCTGGCATTTGTATTCAGTGTAAGAAAGCTTACTTTTTAGAGGCAAAATATCAGTATATTAGTAAGTTCTGTTGCTTCCCAGGAACAGCTGGTTACAAAGCCTCTTAATACTTCATGGCTGTACTGGGCTCTCTAAAATCCCCTGTTTTAGAGACAAAAACTGCAGGAAAGTTGGCATGGTTTGTTGTAGATGTTATAATTACAGGTCTGGAAGCAGATCTGCATTTCAAATCAAGGCAGTGACATCGGTGGCTTTTTGTTACCCTGTTCTATTCACTTACATGTCCTTTCTCTCCACCTCTGGTCCTCTTTGCACAAGGAGAAGGGAAGGAAGAAAGAAAACTTTAAATGTCTTTGATTACACACTGTTCTCAAGGCAATTTGCAAGTGTTAAAAGGTCAATAATGGATGTGAAATGGTTTTGTGGTTTTTATTTTTTTTCTTCATGCTGAAATTTAAGCAAAAGTGATTAGAACTGTCTAGGGATTTTCTTCATCTGTACTTCTAAACCTTGTATGTCTCCTTAAACTCTTCCAGATTAAAGGTGTTATGAAAACAGGACATTGGACTACATCCAAGGTTTAGGTGGATCCAGGCTAATCTGGCTGTTCAGTTCTTGTCACCAGACAACAATGTTATTTTAAAAGGCTTAGTTCAGAGTACAAAAACATACAAGGGATGCTTTATTTGGCCATATTTTGGGGAAAGGAAGGCATAATTCTAATATTTCACTCTTTGTAATTATTTCTAGATGATTTTAATGCTTAGGAGGCATTTTTTGATGTAACTTGGTAAGAATACCACAGTTACATATGATTGGCATGACTCCTATAGGCTTAAGCACAACAGAATGTCAAAAATGTAAACTTTGGGGCACTTTGCTGTTTACTGCTTGGGATTCCTGCCTATATACTGTAAAACAAAGGCTTAAGGATAACATTTAAAAGGTGTATCTAACTGCCAATTCAAAAGCTTCTGGGTGTGGTGGCTTTCATTTGTTTTTTTTTACTTCTTTCAAACACAGCAGTGGTTTTAGATTTAAAAAATTACTTGGAGGAACAGCTGAGTAGGTACTCCAAATCATGAAAATCATTTAGATCAGTAGAACAGTGACTCAGATAGGTACTTCCTACTTCCACCTTTTAATAATTTCATGAGAAGGGTCCTCCTTTGCCAGACCTGTTGTATTTTATTTATGTCATGAAGGACTTGGAGATTTCACTTGTACTTTAGTGATTGCATTACACACCTAAAGTTTGGCAGGAGCTGCATGCTGCTGGGTCCAGAGGGTATCCTGGGAAGCTGACAGGTCATGAACTGCCCTCTTCCTAATTCCTAATGTGTTTCTCAGAATTTCCTAATGTGATACTCAGAATGGTCAGGGCCTGAGTATCAGGGCAGCTGAAACTGATAATCCAGGTTGCTCCTGCTCGAATCAGTGCTCTGTTACATTTGTGTTTGACAATTTTTGGTTTGCTGCCCTTCTAGGAAGGAGGAGAATGCAGCCTCTGACCCAGCAAAGCTGGTGGTGTGGGAGCAAACCAGTTCCCTGTGGCCCACTGGAAAGCTGGCTGCTGCGAGTGAGTGGAGGGGGCTGTCTGTAGCCACTGCAGCTGCTGCACTAGACAGTAGTTACCCCAAAACAGAGCATTTTGGGGCTTGGATCTTAAAATGTCTGAGGTGGTGATGTATTAAAACTACAGAAATGGGTGATTCAGTGTGAAGGAGACAAAAGCATAACCTGAAACTTGCACACGAAGCACAACAGGTGTCTGTGACTTGGCA